>NC_092771.1:32486968-32799155 GCF_047496795.1 Chiloscyllium punctatum
AACAACCTTTGGCTTCAGATTCTGTGAGGCCATCTCTCCAAGTCTAATAGCATATCCCAGGAAGCTGACCTGGGCTTTTGCAAACACTCTTAGCCAGGTTGATCACCGAGCCTGCTTCCCGAATTCAATCGATCAATTCCAATCGATTCTGCAAATGTTCCTTCCATGTATGACAAAATCACCAGGTTGTCAATGTAGACCACATAATTGGTAATTCAGAAATTGTTAAAATGGAGATTTGAGACGGCCCAGGGAATCCCTTGTGGACTCAGACCTGTAAAGCCTCTCTCGGTTCTTCTCAGAGATCGTATTGTTTGGAAGTCTGGAATAAAAACCTCTTACAGACAGTTTAGTTTAATTTTAGTCATCTCCTTTATTCACTAATTGCATCACTGTTACAACATAACACTGATACCTATAAGCTAAACTAAGTTCTAAATACCTAGGAGAGTAGGGTAGCAGATCTTCAAGTGCCCCAGCAGGCTATTCCAATGTACTGATACAAAGTGGCTTCCTTTATACAAAAGTTTTTTGAAAAAATTGCATGTTCTTAATTAGATAACAGTGAAAGACAATAATTCGTAAGGAAGAAAAGCTAATTGACAGATCTGTGTGTGCTTGACTGATCACTCCTACAGGCCTTGAGCTATCCATCATGTGGGAAAAACATACTCATCTGAGTTAAGCGCCTGCTAGCGAGATAAGCTTCTGTCATAACAAGGTACTAGTCTGAGCTCATTGGAGAGTCCATAAGGTAACCTTGCACAGCTCGCTTGTCTGATACAATTGTTTTATGAAATGGTTTCTTAGCAAGGAGGGCAAACTTTGGACTATAAAATGGCTGAAATGTTACTGCAAGATTGTATTCAAAATGATATATTAGTCTCAAATTAAGCATGCTTTCTTGTCAAGTTTGTGATTCAAATTCAAATAAGACATAAGATCTGATTAGTTAGAATTCACAGTGGGGCAGTCATTGTCAGTAAAAACAGCAAGGAGAAAGTGAGGACTGCAGGTGCTGGAGATCAGAGCTGAAAATGTGTTGCTGGAAAAGCGCAGCAGGTCAGGCAGCATCCAAGGAGCAGGAGAATCAATGTTTCTGGCTTGAGCCCTTTTTCAGGAATGAGGAAAGTGTGTCCAGCAGGCTAAGATAAAAGGTAGGGAGGAGGGACTTGGGGGAGAGGCGTTGGAAATGCGATAGGTGGAGGGAGGTCAAGGTGAGGGTGATAGGCCGGAGAGGGTAAAAACAATGACTGCAGATGCTGAAAATCAAATACTGGTTTAGTGGTGCTGGAAGAGCACAGCAGTTCAGGCAGCATCCAACGAGCAGCGAAATCAACGTTTTGGGCAAAAGCCCTTCATCAGGAATAAAGGCAGTGAGCCTGAAGCATGGAGAGATAAGCTAGAGGAGGGTGGGGGTGGGGAGAGAGTAGCATAGAGTACAATGGGTGAGTGGGGGAGGAGATGAAGGTGATAGGTCAAGGAGGAGAGGGTGGAGTGGATAGGTGGAAAAGAAGATAGGCAGGTCAGACAAGTCAAGGAGACAGAACTGAGCTGGAAGCTTGAAACTAGGATGAGGTGGGGGAAGGGGAGATGAGGAAGCTGTTGAAGTCCACATTGATGCCCTGGGGTTGAAGTGTTCCGAGGCGGAAGATGAGGCGTTCTTCCTCCAGGCATCTGGCGGTGAGGGAGCGGCGGTGAAGGAGGCCCAGGACCTCCATGTCCTCGGCAGAGTGGGAGGGGGAGTTGAAATGTTGGGCCACGGGGCGGTTTGGTTGATTGGTGCGGGTGTCTCGGAGATGTTCCCTAAAGCGCTCTGCTAGGAGGCGCCCAGTCTCCCCAATGTAGAGGAGACCACATCGGGAGCAACGGATACAATAAATGATATTGGTGGATGTGCAGGTGAAACTTTGATGGATGTGGAAGGCTCCTTTAGGGCCTTGGATAGAGGTGAGGGAGGAGGTGTGGGCACAGGTTTTACAGTTCCTGCGGTGGCAGGGGAAAGTGCCAGAATGGGAGGGTGGGTCGTAGGGGGGTGTGGACCTGACCAGGTAGTAGGCCGGAGAGGTCAGGAAGAGGATTGCAGGTTAGGGAGGCGGTGCTGAGCTCGAGGGATTTGACTGAGGCAAGGTGGGGGAAGGGGAAATGAGGAAACTGGAGAAATCTAAGTTCATCCCTTGTGGTTGGAGGGTTCCTAGGTGGAAGATGAGGCGTTCTTCCTCCAACTGCCATGTTGCTATGGTCTGGCGATGGAGGAGTCCAAGGACCTACATGTCCTTGATGGAGTGGGAGGGGGAGTTGAAGTGTTGAGCCCCAGGGTGGTTGGGTTGGTTGGTCCGGGTGTCCCAGAGATGTTCTCTGAAACGTTTCGCAAGTAGGCGGCCTGTCTCCCCAATATAGAGGAGGCCACATCGGGTGCAGCGGATGCAATAAATGATGTGTGTGGAGGTGCATGTGAATTTGTGGCGGATATGGAAGGATCCTTTGGGGCCTTGGAGGTAAGTAAGGGGGGAAGTGTGGGCGCAAGTTTTGCATTTCCTGCGGTTGCAGGGGAAGGTGCCGGGAGTGGAGGTTGGGTTGGTGGGGGTGTGGACCTGATGAGGGCGTCACGGAGGGAGTGGTCTTTTCGGAATGCTGATAGGGGAGGGGAGGGAAATATATCCCTGGTGGTGTGGTCCATTTGGAGGTGGTGGAAATGACGGTGGATGATACGCTGGACATGGAGGTAGGTGAGGACCAGTGCGGTTCTGTCCTGGTGGCGGTTGGAGGGGCGGGGCTCAAGGGCGGAGGAGCGGGAAGTGGAGGAGATGCGGTGGAGGGCATCTTCGATCACGTTTGGGGGCAAATTGCAGATTTGAAGAAGTAGGCCATCTGGGTTGTACGGTATTGGAACTGGTCCTCCTGGGAGCAGATGCGGCGGAGACGAAGGAATTGGGAATATGGGATGGCATTTTTACAGGGGGCAGGGTGGGAGGAGGTGTAGTCTAGGTAGCTGTGGGAGTCGGTCGGTTTATAGTAAATGTCCATGTTGATTCGGTCGCCCGAGATAGAAATGGAAAGGTCTAGGAAGGGGAGGGAGGAGTCTGAGACGGTCCAGGTGAATTTGAGGTTGGGGTGGATGGTGTTGGACAGAACCCCACTCATCCTCACCTACCACCCTACCAACCTCCATATACAGCGTATCATCCACCGTCATTTCCGCCACCTCCAAACGGACCCCACCACCAGGGATATATTTCCCTCCCATCCCCTATCAGCGTTCCGAAAAGACCACTCCCTCCGTGACGCCCTCGTCAGGTCCACACCCCCCATCAACCCAATCTCCACTCCCGGCACCTTCCCCTGCAACCGCAAGAAATGCAAAACTTGCGCCCACACCTCCCCCCTTTGTTACCTCCAAGGCCCCAAGGGATCCTTCCATATCCGCCACAAATTCACCTGCACCTCCACACACATCATTTATTGCATCCGCTGCACCCGATGTGGCCTCCTCTACATTAGGAAGACAGGCCGTGTACTTACGGAACGTTTCAGAGAACACCTCTGGGACACCCAGACCAACCAACCCAACCACCCCGTGGCTCAACACTTCAACTCCCCCTCCCACTCCACCAAGGACATGTAGGTCCTTGGACTCCTCCTTCGCCAGACCATAGCAACACGACAGTTGGAGGAAGAACGCCTCATCTTCCGCCTAGGAACCCTCCAACCACAAGGGATGACCTCAGATTTCTCCAGTTTCCTCATTTCCCCTCCCCTCACCTTGTCTCAGTCAAATTCCTCGAACTCAGCACCGCCTTCCTAACCTGCAATCCTCTTCCTGACCTTTCCACCCCCACCCCCACTCCGGCCTATCACCCTCACCTTGACCTCCCTCCACCTATCGCATTTCCAATGCCCCTCCCCCAAGTCCCTCCTCCCTACCTTTTATCTTAGCCTGCTGGATACACTTTCCTCATTCCCGAAGAAGGGCTCATGCCCGAAACATCGATTCTCCTGCTCCTTGGATGCTGCCTGACCTGCTGCGCTTTTCCAGCAACACAGTAAAACCAGCAAGTAAGTTAAAGCCTTATCAATATTACCTCTTGCAGAGTTTGTATACCAGTAATGGCTGCTCAGAATCATTAAAAAGTCTCAAAATGCAATCAAATTCAATCCATAGCAAGTAAGCACTAAGAGTTCATTTTTTACTGGCACCAACAGTCTCAGCACTAAAATGGTCTCTCTCTCTAGTGTCCTTTTGAACTCTCAAGTCAGCAAATGTTTTTTTTCTCACTGTGTCTGCCCCGCTTGCAAGGGGTAGTAAGAATCCATTATAGTGGACAAGAACCAACCATTAATTACAAAGCTTTTGATAGTACGAAGTTTCGTTTCAGGGTCAGATTAAAAATCTGTTATTAATTTCACAAGGGAACGGCTGTGAATGTTATCACTTGGTGTCCTATTCACACAGATTCACCGATGCTAAGGCAAATGTTCTTAATTGCCTTACAGCATTCTGTTATCACTTGGTGAGCACAGGTGTCCCTATCTTTAGCATTCTTTAAGTTCCCCCCTTTTTCTGAGCCTTTCTGCCTGTCTATTTTCTATTGCAGTAAATGTGTAAATTCAGCATTACATTTTAGTCTAAATGTTTAAAGACAAGTTTTGAGGCTATAGACTTTCTCAAAATGACTTTCTTGGATGGTCTTTGAAATGTGGCTGGTGCATTTTTCATAACAAATGGCATGACTTTAAATTGGTCTGGTCAGTTTGGTGTCACAAAAGCTGAAAATGTCTTCGCTCTTTCAAATAAAGGTACCTGCCAGTACCCTCTGAGTAATTTCAACTTAGAAATAAAAGTTTCTTTCTACTTAGAAATGAGAATTTCTGCTTGTGAGATACATATAGATTTTGTAGTATTTTATGTCCCTAATGTTGGAAAATTTCCTTTAGCATAATTTTAACATTAAGTGCATGCCTTGGACCATTAATTTAACCTCTGTCGGCTGTAAGCAGTGTTATGTCAACCAAGACTCACTGTTTAATAAAAGCCAAAAGTGCTTTAGAAACTTAGAAGGTTTGGCAGCATCTGTGGAGAGAGAAATAAAGTTGACATTTGCAGTCCAATATGACTTCTTTGGAGAAGTGTTACATCAGACCAAAATGTTAAGTCTTTCTCTCTCCATAGATGTGACAAAGCCTGAGTTTCTTCAGCACTTCATTTTTATTTCAGATTTCCAGCGTTCTCAGATTTTGCTATTATTTCATTATCCCATAATATTGTGATACATGCTACAATATCTAACTTGAAATTTGTGCTTTTCATATAGTTAAGTTATTCTAAATTCAGTTTACTTTTGTTCATGTTCCAACCATAGTGTGTAAGTACACTCTGTTTTGCTTGAAGTTGGGTACTTTGACCAGCCACATTGCTCCCAGAAAATCCACTCTATGTTTGCCTGTAAAAAATAAAAGTTTGGGTCTGAACTACTTTCTTAAAATATTTTGAGGGGTTTGGCCTGGTCCAGAACAGATTGAGTGCCCTCCAGAATTTGTTGTATAGTTCCAATTTGGGTTTAGGGTTATTGGAATCAAAGGTGGCGAGTGTATGGTGTCTTTTGTTCCAGGTGTTGAATTTGGTTGGTTTAAGCAGTGCTTGGGGTAGTAATGGTTTTTCGGGCACGAAGAGTTTTCGGGGGGTGGAAAAGTGACTTGGGGGGGCTTTACTAAAGGTGAACAAAGCAAAGCTGCTGGAATTGGCAGACGCTGGAATTGGAGTTACCTTTATCCATGAGAAAGGAGAGATAATTACAGCAACAGCTTGGCATTTAAATTTACTGGAAACGCCATCAGAATCTTTGGAATTGGCTAAAATTCAAGTGAAAGTGAAACAACTTGAGTTAGAGGCAAAAGAAAGAGAAAAAGACTTGGAACAGTAAGAATTAAAAGCAGAGCAAATATCGGGTGGTTATGGTAGGGGATTTTAACTTTCCAGACATAAACTGGGACTGCCATAGTGTTAAGGATTTAGATGGAGAGGAATTTGTTAAGTGTGTACAAGAAAATTTTCTGATTCAGAATGTGGATGCACCTTGTGCAAAACTTGACCTACTCTTGGAAAATAAGACAGGGCAAGTGACTGAGATGTCAGTGGGGGAGCACTTTAAGGCCAGCAACTATAATTCTATTAGATTTAAAATAGTGATGGAAAAGGATAGACCAGACCTAAAGGTTGAAGTTCTAAACTGGAGAAAAGCCAATTTTGACAGTATTAGGCAAGAACTTTCGAAAGCTGATTGGGGGCAGATGTTCGCAGGTAAAGGGACGGCTGGAAAATGGGAAGCCTTCAGAAATGAGATAACAAGAATCCAGAGAAAGTATATTCCTGTTAGGGTGAAAGAATAGACTGGTAGGTGTAGGGAATGCTGGATGACTAAAGAAATTGAGGGTTTGGTGAAGAAAAAGAAGGAAGCATATGTCAGGTATAGACAGGATAGATCGAGTGAATGCTTAGGAGACTATAAAGGTAGTAGGAGTATACTTAAGGAAATCAGGAGGGCAAAAAGGGGACATGAAATAGCTTTGGCAAATAGAATTAAGGAGAATCCAAAGGGTTTTTACAAATATATTAAGGACAAAAGGGTAACAAGGGCCCCTCAAAGATCAGCAGAGCGGCCTTTGTGTGGAGTCGCAGAAAATGGTGGAGATACTAAATGAGTATCTTGCATCAGTATTTACAGTGGAAAAGCATAAAGAATGTAGGGAAATAGATGGTGACATCTTGCAAAATGTCCATATTACAGAGGAGGAAGTGCTGGACGTCTTGAAATGCATAAAGGTGGATAAATCCCCAGGACCTGATCAGGTGTACCCTAGAACTCTGTGGGAAGCTAGGGAACTGATTGCTGGGCCTCCTGCTGAGATATTTGTATCATCAATAGTCACAGGTGAGGTGCCGGAAGACTGGAGGTTGGTTAACATGGTGCCACTGTTTAAGAGGGGTGACAAGGACAATCCAGGGAACTATAGACCAGTGAGCCTGACGTTGGTGGTGGGCAAGTTTTTTTTAGATTAGATTAGATTACTTACAGTGTGGAAACAGGCCCTTCGGCCCAACAAGTCCACACCGCCCCGCCGAAGCGCAACCCACCCATACCCCTACATCTACCCGTAACCTAACGCTACGGACAATTTAGCATGGCCAATTCACCTGCCCTGCACATCTTTGGACTGTGGGAGGAAACCGGAGCACCCGGAGGAAACCCACGTAGACACGGGGAGAATGTGCAAACTCCACACAGTCAGTCGCCTGAGGCGGGAATTGAACCCGGGTCTCTGGCGCTGTGAGGCAGCAGTGCTAACCACTGTGCCACCGTGCTGCCCAAGTTGTTGAAGAGAATCCTGAGGGACAGGATGGACATGTATTTGGAAAGGCAAGGACTGATTAGGGATAGTCAACACGGCTTTGTGCGTGGGAACTCATATCTCACAAACTTGATTGGGTTTTTTGAAGAAGTAGCAAAGAGGATTGATAAGGGCAAAGCGGTAGATGTGATCTATATGGACTTCAGTAAGGTGTTCGACAAGGTGCCCAACGGGAGACTGGTTAGCAAGGTTCGATCTCACGGAATACAGGGAGAACTAGCCATTTGGATACCGAATTGGCACAAAGGTGGTGGTGGAGGGTTGTTTTTCAGACTGGAGGCCTGTGACCAGTGGAGTGCCACAAGGATCGGTGCTGGGTCCTTTTCGTCATTTATATAAACCATTTGGACGTGAGCACAAGAGGTACAGTTAGTAAGTTTGCAGATGACACCAAAATTTGAGGTGTGGTGGACAGCAAAGAAGGTTACCTCAGATTTCCTCAGATCAGGCTCTTGATCAGATGGGCCAATGGGCTGAGAAGTGGCAGATGGAGTTTAATTCAGATAAATGTGAGGTGCTGCATTTTGGGAAAATAAATCTTAGCAAGACTTATACACTTAATGGTAAGGTCCTAGGAAGTGTTGCTGAACAAAGAGACCTTGGAGTGCAAGTTCATAGCTTCTTGAAAGTGGAGTCGCAGATAGATAGGATAGTGAAGAAGGTGTTTTGTATGCTTTCCTTTATTGGTCAGAGTACTGAGTACAGGAGTTGGGAGGTTATGTTGTGGCTGAACAGGACATTGGTTAAGGAACTGATGGATTATTGCAATTCTGATCTTCTTCCTATCGGAAAGATGTTGTGAAACTTGAAAGGGTTCAGAAAAGATTGACAAGGATGTTGCTAGGGTTGGAGGATTTGAGCTATAGGGAGAGGCTGAACAGGCTGGGGCTGTTTTCCCTGGAGTGTCAGAGGCTGAGGGGTGACCTTATAGAAGTCTACAAAATTATGAGGGGCATGGATAGGATAAATAGACAAAGTCTTTTCGCTGGGGTGTGGGAGTCCAAACTAGGGGGCATAGGTTTAGGGTGAGAGGGAAAAGATATAAAGGACACCTAAGGGACAATTGTTTTCACACAGAGGGTGGTACGCGTATGGAATGAGCTGCCAGAGGAAGTGGTGGTGGTTGGTACAATTGTACATTTGAAAGGCATTTGGATGTGTATATGAATAAGAAGGGTCTGGAGGGATATGGGCCGGATGCTGGCAGGTGTGACTAGATTGGGTTGGGATATCTGTTTGACATGGACAGGTTGGACCGAAGGGTCTGTTTCCATGCTGTACATCCCTATCACCCTGTGACAATCATTTTAGCAGAACAAAAAGTAAAGGAGAGAAAAGAATGGGAGAAAGAGAGTTTGAAATTCAGAAATTGGCACTTAGACTGGAAAGCTGGCTTATATGGAGGGAGGTGAAGGCAGAAGGTAAGCTTAGTGAGCAAGATAGTGAGGATGAGCAAACCCGTCGTAGCCAAAGGCCTAGTGGGGATTTGTTTAAATATATTCAAGCATTACATAAATGTGATGAGAAGGATGTAGAAGCATTTTTTCATCTTGTTTGAGAAGGTGGCTAACAAATGGAGTGGCCAGTGACCATGTGGATTTGTTGATCCAAACAAAGTTGGTAGGTAGAGCTAGTGAGGTATTTACATCACTATCAGAGGAGGTATCTGGGGAGTATGAGGAGGTGAAGAAAGCCATCTTAAGTGCACACAGTCTGTGCCAGAAGCCTGCAGGCAACATTTCAGGAAGCTAAGGATGGACCCTGGTCAAGCATAAATTGAGTTTGAAAGGATCAAACAAAGTAATTTTTATACATGGACAAATGCATTAAAAGTAGATCAAACATATGATGCTCTTAGAAAGACCAATTTCACTTCCTGAAGTGGTGAGAATGCATGTGGAAGAGCTGGGAGTTAAAACAGCAAGGTTGGCAGCTGATTATGATTAGATTACTTAGAGTGTGGAAACAGATACGGGGAGAATATGCAAACTCCACACAGACAGTTGCCTGAGGCGGGAATTGAACCTAGGTCTCTGGCACTGTGAGGCAGCAGTGCTAACCACTGTGCCGAACACGTTTTTTTTATCCTCCTGAATCTCCTCGTCTGCCTCCCCGCTAAGACCCTGTGTAAACCCACAGCTCATCCAGAGTTAGTTCATAAATCAAAGTTTGACTTCAAACATCAATTTCAACTGTGAGAGATAGAAATTGGGGAAAAGAAAAATCCTCACATGGTAAGGGAACAACAGGTCTCGGTGAAAAGCATAAGGATGCTTTTACCACAGGGTAAAAAGGAAACCCATGATAGGAAAAAAGAAGTGAAAAGCTCTGGTGTTTTCACTGCAACAAAGTAGGGCACAGGAAATCACAGTGTTGCTGGGTTAGGAAAAGCACTGGAAAGACAGATGCAGTAAAATAGGATAAGCCAGTGAATTTTGTTGGAGTGGTAAAGAAATGCACAGTGGAGGCTAAAATTCTGCACCAGAGTGTACAATCTGGTTGAAGTTTGGTTAAGGAAGAAGTACCAGATCTTCATAAACCATTTACGTGCAAAGGTAAGGTTTTCTTGCATAGGCCAGGAGAAGCAGGTAAGGTTTTAAGAGACACAGGGCCATGTGAATCTTTGATGTTGAAAGATGAGGAGATATGTAACTCAGAAGGACTACTGCCAGAAAAAGTGAAAGTACATGGAATTCATAGTGAGACTATAAGTGTTCAATTATATAGAATGAGGTTAGACTATCCAGTGAAAAGTGGAAAAGTAGTAGTAGGACTACTGGAAAAACTCTCAGCTCCAGGAATACAATTTGTCTTTGCTAATGATACAGCTGGCTCACAGGTAGGAGTGCTGTCAACTATGGGTGACAAGCTAACAGAAAATCAGGCAACTGAGATATTACAGGAAGTATATCCTATGATTTTTCCAGACTGTGTGGTAAACAAGGTCACAAAGTCAATCGTTGAAACAGAAGTAGAAATCAAAAATACAGATAAGAAAGTTGAAGTAGAATTATCAGAAACCATATTTAATCAAATGTTTGAGGCAATACAGGGACAGGTGGAGGGCAATGTGGATATCTTTAGCTCTAAGAAATTAATTGATTTACAACAGAAAGATGAAAAACCAATATAATTGTATCAGAAAGCATATATGGAAAAGGAATCTGAGTGTATCCCTGAGTGCTACTATCTTGAAAATGATGTCTTAATGAGGAAATGGAGACCATCACATATTCAGGCAGCTGAGAAATGGACAGAAGTTCATCAAGTCATATTACCACTGGGTTATAGAAAGGTTTTGTGGGTCGCTCATGAACTACCAGTAAGAGGTCATGTAGGGGTAAGAAAAACTCAAGCTAAAATACAAGAGGCCTGGACTGCATAAGGCTGTAGCTGAATTTTGTCAGACATGTCATACATATCAGGCAATTGGAAAAATGCAGGCTGGAATAAAACCTGCACCTTTAATATCCATTCCTGCACTTGAGTCTTAATTGACTGCATAGGACCCCTACATAAACAAAGAAGTGGAAATCAGTTATTGTTAGTAATTGATATGTCCATTAGATTTCCAGAGGCTATACTATTATGCAAAATCACAGCTAAAAGGATTGTAGAAGAGTTACTTTTTTTAGCTAGGTACAGACGACTCACAGAGATTTAATCAGATCAAGGGTCAAACTTTATTATTCAAGGAAGTTATAGACAGTTTAGGAATAAAACAATTTCAGATCCACTGCATACCATCCAGTGGGCAGCACGGTGGCACAGTGGTTAGCACTGCTGCCTCACAGCGCCAGAGACCCCGGTTCAATTCCCGCCTCAGACGACTGACTGTGAGGAGTTTGCACATTCTCCCCGTGTCTACGTGGGTTTCCTCCGGGTGCTCCGGTTTTCTCCCACAGTCCAAAAATGTGCAGGTTAGGTGAATTGGCCATGCTAAATTGCCTATAGTGTTAGGGGCATGGGTAAATGTAAGGGACTGGGTCTGGGTGGGTTGCACTTCGATTAGTCGGTGTGGACTTGTTGGGCCAAAGGGCCTGTTTCCACACTGTAAGTAATCTAATCTAATCCAGAGCACTAGAAAGGTGGCATCAGACATTGAAGACCATGTTAAGGGCTTACAGTTATGACTATCCAGATGATTGGATAAAGGAATTCCATTTGTACTTTTTGCCATCAGAGATGCACCAAATGAATTGACCAAAATCAATCCATTTTATTTAGATTTTGGGCATAAGGTGAGAGGATCGCTAAGATTAATTAAAGAGAAATTGGTGAATTAGAATTCTGTGACCACATATTTGGACTGTGTGTCAAATTTTACGGAACAATTAAATCGAGTGGGGATCTTGGACAAACAGCATTTTAAAATATAACAGCATACAATGAAACAGGCAGCAGACAAGAAATCCAAACCTCACAAATTTGCTCATGGAGATAAAGTGTTAGTGTGACTTCCAGGGACAAGTGACTTTTTAAAAGCAAGGTTTAGTGGACCTTATCAAATTGAAAGGGAATTGAGTGAGGTGAAATATTTGACAAACAGAAAGAAATCTCACAGAGTGTGTCATGGAAATATGCTTAAAAGTTATTTTGATAAGGAAAGAAAGCAGAAGGAGCTTGTGGTTCTGGTTACAACTAAAGAGTGAAGAACCAAGTTCAGAGGATTCTGAATTGGACATTTCTCACATTAAATTGGACAATGAGGAAGTCTTTAAAAATTGGATAAATTATTGAATTACCTTCCAGAGGAAAATCAAAATGACCTGAAAGAGTTATTGCTATCACGTGGGGTGATAAGTGGAAATTTGCTGGGAAGTATTAATCTAATTATGCATAATGTAGATATGGAAAATGCTGTTCCAATTAAGCAACATGCATATAGACTTAACCCTTTAACCTTGGCACATGCTCAAAAGGAGTTTCAATGCATGTTGAAAGATAGAACATTACAATGCAGTACAGGCTCTTTGACCATTGATGTTGCACTGACCTGTGGAACCAATCTGAAGCTCATCTATCCTACACTATTCCATTTTCATCTATATGTTTATCCAATGACCATTTAAATGCCCTTAAAGTTGGTGAGTCTAATACTGTTGCAGACAGGGTGTTCCACACCCCTAATACTCTCTGAGTAAAGAAACTACCTCTGACATCTGTCCTATATCTGGATTAGTGGTGCTGGAAGAGCACAGCAGCTCAGGCAGCATCCAAGTAGCTTCGAAATCGACGTTTCGGGCAAAAGCCCTTCAGATTCCTGATGAAGGCCTTTTGCCCGAAACGTCGATTTCGAAGCTACTTGGATGCTGCCTGAACTGCTGTGCTCTTCCAGCACCACTAATCCAGAATCTGGTTTCCAGCATCTGCAGTCATTGTTTTTACCTCTGTCCTATATCTGTCACCCCTCAATTTAAAGCTATGCCCCCTCCTGCTAGCCATCTCCATCAGAGGAAAAAGGCTCTCACTGTCCATCCTACCTAACCCTCTGACTATCTTATATGTCTCAATTAAGGTACCTCTCAACCTTCTCTCGAATGAAAACAGCCTCAAGTTCCTCAGCCTTTCCTCATTCGACCTTCCTTCCATATCAGACAACATCCGAGTAAATCTGCTCTGAACCCTTTCCAACACTTCCATATCCTTCCCATAATATGGTGATCAAAACTGTACGCAATACTCAAAGTGCGGCTGCACCAGAGTTTTGTACAGCTGCAGAATGGCCTCATGGCTCCGAAACTCAATCCCTCTACCAATAAAAGCTAACACACAGTATGCCTATCAACCTGGGTGGCAACTTTCAGGGACACCAAGATCTCGTTGCTCATCTGCACTGCCAAGAATCTTACCATTAGCCCAATATGTTTTATTCCTGTTGCTCCTTCCAAAGTGAATCACCTCACATTTTTCTGCATTAAACTCCACTTGCCATATCTCAACTCAGCTCTGCAGCTTATCTATGTTGCTCTGTAACCTGCAACATCCTCCAGCACTATCCAGAACTCCACTGACCTTAATGGCATCTGCAAATTTACTAATGCATCCTTCTACACCCTTATCCAGGTCATTTATAAAAATGACAAACAGCAGTGGATTCAAAACAGATCCTTGAAGTACACCACGAGTAACTGAACTTCAGCATGAACATTTTCCATCAACCATCACCCTCTGTCTTCTTTCAGCTAGCCAATTTCTTAAACAAACTGCTAAATCACCCTCAATCACATGCATCCATATTTTGTGCAAAAGTCTACTGGTGGAAACTTTATCAAACACTTCACTGAAATCCATATACAACACATTGACTGCTTTACCCTCATCCACTGGTCTGGTCACCTTCTCAATGAACTCAATAAGGTTTGTGAGGCACAACCTACTCTTCACAAAACTGTGTTGACTATCCCTAATTAACTTATTTCTTTCTAGATGATTATAAATCCTAGTTCTTATAACCTTTTCCAACACATTACTCACAACTGGAGTAAGGCTTACTGGTCTATAATTACTAGAGTTGTCTCTACTCCCTTTCTTGAACAAGGGGACAACATTCGCTATCCTCGTCTTCTGGCACAATTCTTGTAGACAATGACAGCATAAAGATCAAAGTCAAAGGCTCTGCAATCTCTTCCCTGGCTTCCCAGGGAATCCTAGAATAAATCCCATTTTGCGCAGGGGATTTATCTATTTTCACAGGTTCCAAAATTACTAACACCTCCTCCTTGTGAACCTCAATCCTGCCTAGCCTAGTATCCTGTATCTCTGTATTCTCCTCAGCAACATTGTCTTTTCCAGTATGAATACTGACAAAAAATATTCATTTAGTTCCTCCCCATCTCCTCGGACTCCACGCACAACTTCCCACTGATATCTTTGATTGGCCCTAATCTTACTCTAGTCATTCTTTTATTCCTGATATACTAAAAGAAAGCTTTAGGGTTTTCCTTGATCCTATCTGCCAATGACTTCTCATGTCCCCTCCTTGCTCCTCTTAGTTCTCTGTTTATGTCTTTCTTGGCTAACTTGTAACTCTCAAGTGCCCCAACTGAGGCATTATGTCTCATCCTAACATAAGCCTTCTTCCTTTTGTCAAGAGATTCAACTTGTTTAGTAAACCACGGCTTCCTTGCTCAGCCACTTCCTCCCTGTCTGACAGGTACATACTTATCAAGGACACGCAATAACTCTTCCTTTAATTAGCTCCACATTTCAATTGTGCATCCCCTGTAGTTTCCTTCCTCTTCCTATGCATCCTAAATCTTGCTTAATCACATCATAATTGCCTTTCCCCCAGCTATAATACTTGCCCTGCTGTATATACCTAACCCTTTCCATCGCTAAAGTAAACATAATCAAATTGTGGTCACTATCACCAAAGTGCTCATCTACCTCCAAATTTAACACCTGGCTGGGTTCATTACCTAGTACCAAATCCAATGTTGCCTCACCCCTTGTTGGCTTATCTAAATACTGTGTCACTAAACCCTCCTGCACACATTGGACAAAAACTGACCCATCTAAAGTACTCAAACTATCGTATTTCAAGTCAATATTCGAAAATGTCAAGTTCACCCATAACAACTACCCTGTTACTCTCAGTCTTATCCAGAATCATCTTTGCTATCCTTTCCTCTACATCTCTGGAACTATTTGGAGACCTATAGAAAACCCCCAACAGGGTGACCTCTGCTTTCCTGTTTGCAATCTCAGCCCATACTACCTCAGTAAATGAGTTCTCAAATGTCCTTTCTGCCACTAACAATGCCACACCTCCCCCTCTGTTATCATCTCCTCTGTTTTTACTGAAACATCTGACTGTCTTTCTCCCTCACGGTCTGTCTCTTTCTCTCTGCCTGTCTTTATCTCACACTCTCTCTCGGCCTGTCTGTGGTTCTCTGCTTATGTGTTTCAGTGTTTCCGCTTCTCTCGCCCTTATTCTCCATCTCTGCCTGTCTGTCTTTATCTGTCTCTCTTTCTCACATTTTCTCTCTCTTTCTCTCTCTATCTCTCTCCCATCTACACCATGGTCTCTCTCTCTCTCTCTCTCTCTCACACACACACACACACATTCAGTCTCTCTCCCTCCCTGTCTCTCTCTCTCACTCTCCCCACGCTTGTCATTCTCTCTCTATCTCTCTCCACATGCCTGTCTCTCTGTCTCTCTCCATCTCTCTCTGCCTCTGCCTCTCTGTGCCTCTCTCTATCTCTCTCCCTTCCCATCTATCTCTCTCACACTCTCTTTCCCGCCTCTATCTGTCTCCCCACGCAGTTTTCTGTCTCTCTCTTTCTCCATCTCCCTCTCAACCCGTGTCTCTATTTCTGTATCCCCGCCTCTCTCTCTCTCCGATTCTCTATCTCTCTTCGCCCATCTTTCTATCTCTATCAATCTACCTCACTCTCTCTATCTCTCTCTCTCTCTTCTCCTTTCTGTCACCCTCTCTCTCCCTATATGTCTCTCTCTCTCCCCGCCCCACTCTCTCTCACTCTCTCTGCCTGTCTGACTTCTCTCTCTAACTCTTGTCTGCCTATCAGCCACTCTCTCTCTAATTCGCTCTCTCTCCAATGTCTCTCTATCCTCCCGCCTGACTCTCTCTTCTCTCTCACTGCCTGTCAGTCTCTTTCTATCTCTCACCACTTGTCTGTCTCTATCCCTCTCACTCTCTTTCCGCCTCTCTCTGTCTCTGTCTCTCACTCTCCCTGCCATCTCTCTCTTCCCTTGCGCAGTTCTCTGGCTCTCTCTCAAACTCCCTCTCTGCATGTCTCTCTCTTAGTCCCTTCCTACCTCTCTCTCTGTCTGCCTACACGTTCAAACCTCTCTCTTGCTCTATGTCTGTCTCTATCTGCCTCTTTCTCTAATCCTGTCTGTCTCTTTCCTTCCCACACCAAATGTCTATCTCTCCCCACTTCTCTCTCTCTCTTCCCGCCTCTCTATCTCTCGCTATCTATCTCACCCGCCTCTCTTGCTGTCTCTCTCGTTTGCTGCCTGTGTCTCTCTCACACCGCATCTCTCTCTCTCTCTCTCTCTCGCTCTCCACCTGTGTGTCTATTTTTCACTTTCTCCGCCTGTGAATCTCCATCTCTCTCTGTTACTGGCACTGGCCCTCACCCTCCCCGCCTCTCTCTAGCCCTCATTCTCTCTCTGCGGTCGCTCTCTCTCCCCCGCCCGGCTCTCTCTCTCTTTCTCCGCCTCTCCGTCTGTCTCTCCACCTGTCTGTCTTTTTCTCTCACTATCTCTCTTTCACCCCTCCTGTCTTTCGCTGTCTCACTCTCTCCCTTTGTCTCTCCCAGACTCACTTTCTCTCTGTCCATCTCCTCTCTCGCTGTCACTCGCTGTCTTTCTATCTATCTGTCTCTCTCTATCTGTCAGTCTCTTTCGCTATCTCTCTTCACATGGCTGTCTATCTCCGCCTGTCTGTCTCTCTAAGTCTCTCTCTCCCTCCCTCTCTCTATCTCTCTGTCTCCCCGCCTGTCTATCTCTCTATTGCTCTCTGCTTGTATTCTCTTTCCCCAGCCCCACTCTCTACCCGCCTCTCTCCCCCTCTCCCCGCCTGTCAGTCTCTTTCTCTATCTCTGTCTCCCTCTCACTCACACTCTCTCTATCTCACTACGCACCTCTCTCTCTGTCTCTCTCTCTTATCCCACCTCTCTCTCTGTATCTCCCGATCTTCCTCCACACCTGTCTCTCACTCTCTCTTTCACTGCATCTCTCTTTCGCTCTCCCTCTCCCTCCTGTCTATCTCTCTATCATTCTCTCCCCGCCTCTCACTTCCCGCCTGTTCCAGTCTCTCTCTCTTCACTCCACACCATCTGTCTCTAAGACTCACTCCGCCCACCCCCCTCTCCCTCTCGTGTCTGATTCTCTCTCTCCCCGCTTGTCTATCTCCCTATTTATCCCTGCCCACTTTTCTCCCTCACCCTCTCTCTCTCACACACACACACACGCTGTCTTTGTTTATCTGCCTCTCTCTCCTCCCCTCCACGCCAGCCTTTCTCTCTCTCGCTCCCCTCTCTCTTACACACACTCATCGCCTCCCTCTCGACCTCTCTCCCACCCCACCTGTCACTCTCTCTGTTTCTCCCTCTCCATCTTCTTCTCTCTCTCCCTGTCCGTCTCACGCTGTCCCTCTCTCCTGTCTCGTCCCATATGTCTGTCTCTTTCTGTCTCCCTGTCTTTCTATCTGTCTGTCTGTCTCTACCTCCCCGCCGTCTCTCTCTCTCTCGCTCCCTCATCTGTCACCTGTCTCTCTCTCTCTCCCTCCCTCCCTCATCTACCACCTGTCTCTCTCTCCCTGCTTGTATCTCTCCCTCCCAGCCTCTCTCTCTCGCTATCTCTCTCTGCCTGCCTGCCTGTCTGTCTGTGGCTCTCTCTCTATCGATCCGCCTCTTTCTCTCTCTGTCTCTCTTTCCTCCTTTCTGTATCTTTCTCTAACTATATCTCTCCCTCTCCCCGCCACTCTTTCCCTGCCATGCTCTCTCTCTTCCACTCTCTCTCTGTCTGTCAGACTCTCTCACCATCTCTCTGCCTGTCAGCCACTCTGTCTATCTCTGTCTCTGTAATACTCCCTCTCTCCACATGTCTATCTTTCTCCTCCCGCCTGTCTCTCTCATTCTCTCACACACACTCTTCCTTGCCAGTCTTTCTGACCCCCCCGCCACCTCTCTCTGTTTCCCTCTCTCGCCACTGCTCTCTATCCTTACTTCTTTCCACTCACTCTCACTCTCCTCCTCTCGATCTTTCTATTTTTCTCTCTCCCTCACAGTTATTCACTATCTCTCTCTCGCTCGCTCTGTCTCTCTCTCTCTGCTTGTCGAGCTCTATCTGTCTCTCTCGCTCTCTCTTTCTCTCTCTCCCCCTCTCTCATTCTCTCCCTCTCCCCTCACTGTCTCTCTTCTCCCTCTCTGTTTCAAGCTTTCCCAGTTTCTGTCTCTCTCCGCCTCTCTCACTCTCCAATGTCTATCGCCAACTGTCTGTCTCTTTTCTCTCTCACTCTGGCTGTCAGCCTCTCTCTCGCCCGCAATACACTCTCTCTATCACTCCCCACGCACCACTGTCACACCCTCTCTCCCTTTCTCTCACTCTCTCTTTCTCTCTCTCACACACACGCACACCCTCCATCCCCGGCTCTCTTGCTCTCTCATTCCCAGCAACTCTCTTTCGCTTTCTCCATCCCCCTCTCTCTATCTCTTCCCCCACCGCATGTGTCTCTCCCTCTGTTTCTCTGCCTGTCAGTCTCTCTCTCGCTCTCTACCCACCTGTCTCTCTCTCTCTCTCTCTCTCCCTCTCTGCATCTCTCTCTCTCTCTCTCTCACTCCCCAGGGCTATCTCTCTCTCTTTCTGTCTCCGCCCATCTAACTGTCTGTCTCACCCTCACACTCGTCATCTGTCCCAGTCTCTTTCTCTCCATCACCTGTTTCTTACTCTCTCCACTTCCGTGACCATCTCTCTCTCCCTCTCTCTCTGTATCTCTGCCTCTCCCCCCACCCCGCCGTGTCGCTCTGTCTCTCTCCTCAGCTGTTTGCCTCTGTCTCTCTCTCTCTCTCTCTCCGCCTGTCTGTGAGTCTCTTTGTGTTTCAGTGTTCCCCCTCTTTCTCTCCATCTCTGCCTATCTGTCTCTGTCTCTCTCACTTTTTCTCTCTCTCTATGTATACACATCATCATCACTTTCCCAACCGCCTCTACCTCTTGCCCCGCACAGTTCTCTCTCTCCAACTTCCTCTCCGCGTGTCTGTCTCTTTCTCCAGCCCCGCCTCTCTCTCTGTCTCTATCTCGACCGATATGTCTCTCTCACTCTCTCTTTCCCTCTCCCGCCTCTCTCTCCACATCCCACTATCTCTCTCTCATTCTCTCTCTCTGTCTGTAAGACGCTCTCTCTCCCTTTCTCTTTCTCTCTCTCTCTCACACCGTCTGTCTCTCTCTTCTCTATCAATGCCTGTCAGTCTCTCTCTCCCTCTTGCCACGTGTCTGTCTATCTCTCTCTCAATCGCTCTCCACCTCTCTTTCTCCATACCCCATTTCCTGCCTGTTTCTCTGTCTCTTATTATACCTCCCATCTGTCTCTCACCCGTGCAGTTGTTTGTCTCTCTCACACAATCTCTCTCTGCCTGTCTCTCTTTCTACCTTTCCACCTCTGTCTCTGCCTCCCCGCCCGAACCTGTTTCTCGCTTTATCTCTGTCTCTATCTGCCTGTACCTCTACACCTGTCTGTTTCTCTCTCTCCTTCCCCCTACGAATTGTTTCTCCCTCTCTATCCCCGCCTCTCAATCTCTCGCTATCTCTCTCTCTCTCCCCATCTGTCTTTCTGCCAGGCAGAGATTGTTCTCTGCCTGGGTGTCTCTCTCTCTTGCTCTAAGCCTGTCTTTCTGTCTATTTTATTTCTCTTTCTCCGCCTGTCAGTCTCTAGCTTTATCTCTGTTATTGTGCTCTCTCTCCGCCTATCTCTCTCTCTGCTGTCATTCTCTCTCTCTCACCTGCCTGTCACTCTCTCTCCCCACCTATCTCTTTCTCTGACTCTCCCTGCCCGTCTCTATCTATTATACAATATGTGGAGGAATGGGATTGTGGGAGACATAGCAGTTTGGATCAGTAATTGGCTTGTTGAAAGAAAACAGAGGGTTGTAGTTGATGGAACATGTTCATCTTGGTATCCACTTACTAGCGGCGTACCGCAAGGGTCGGTGTTGGGTCCACTGCTATTTGTCATTTTTATAATTGAGCTTGGATCAGGACATAGAAGGGTGGGTTAGTAAATTTGTGGACGACACTAAGGTCGGTGGAGTTGTGGATAGTGACGAAGGATGTAGTAGGTTGCAGAGAAACACAGGATGGAGAGCTGGGCTGAGAGGTGGCAAATGGAGTTTAATGTGGACAAGTGTGAGGTGAAACAGTTTGGATGAAGTAATCGGAATGCAAAGTATTGGGCTAATGGTAGGATTCTTGGGAGTGCAGAGAGATCTTGGTGTCCAAGTACACAGATCCCTGAAAGTTGCCACCCAGATTGACAGGGTTGTTAAGAAGGCATACAGTGTTCTTGGCCTTTATTATTAGAGGGATTGAGTTCCAGAACCAGGACCTTATGCTGCAGCTGTACAAAACTCTGGTACGGCCACACTTGGAGTATTGTGTACAGTTCTGGTCACCGCATAAGAAGGATGTGGAAGCTTTGGAAAGGGTGCAGAGAAGATTTACTAGGATGTTGCCTGGTATGGAAGGAATGTCTCACAAGGAAAGGCTGAGAGCCTTGAGGCTGTTCTCGTTAGAGAGAAGAAGGTTGAGAGGTGACTTAATAGAGACGTACAAGATAACCAGAGGGTTAGATAGCATGGACAGGGAGAGCCTTTTTCTAAGTATGGGGATGACAAACATGAGGGGACACAACTTTAAAGTGAGGGGAAATAGGTATAAGACAGATGTCAGAGGGAGTTTCTTTACTCAGAGTAGTAAGGGTATGGAATGCTTTGCCTGCAACGGTAGTAGATTCGCCAAATTTAAGTGCATTTAAGTCGTCATCGGACAGGCAAATGGACGTACATGGAATAGTGTAGGTGGGATGGGCTTCAGATTAGTATGACAAGGCGGCGCAACATCGAGGGCCAAAGGGTCTGTGCTGCGCTATAATGTTCTATGTTCTATGTTTCAATATTAAATTTTTTAAAAATCGTCCCATTCAGGTTAATACATTTGGAAAACAACCAATGATTTCCCATTCAGCACTCATAACACTTCTGCTGTGAATACGCAAAACAATCATGGAATTAATATTAAGTCTTTCCAATTAAGACATGTCACATTAGAATTCACTCTAAAAATCGCTCTTCATTTCTACAAATTACGGAGTTGTACAGCAATATGTGATTTCTCACCAATTCAAAGTTTGACATTAATTGTTTTTCACACTAATTGTTGCTTATTTCCAACATTTAATAATTGTTCAAATCCAGTACATCTAGCTTTAAGTGTGGAATTATGTTTCAGTATAGCACTGTATAGTTTTACAATCACAGCTAATGCTGAGGCATATGGTGATAGTGTGTTCCCAGTTGATTTTTAGCTCAAGAATGGAATCATCGTTGATTTTTATTTCAGCAATAAGGTCCTGTTTAATTTGCTTCGATTATATTTAAATACATAAACATTTATTCTGTTTTCAATAATCACACAAACAGCTACATCTTTCTCATGCTAAAATACCTGGAATTTCCTGTGATTTCTTTTTGCGATAAATTAATTCACAGACATTTGTGGTTCAGTTCAACAGACACAATAAATTTTCAAATTTTGCAAGTCCTACTTTTTAAAAGCCAGACATGGGAGTAGTCTTCAGCTGATGTATCACGTTAAAATGATTGTTTGCCTTTTCGGATCTCTTTGCGCTGCAAAATTATTTTTATTTTCAATTCGTTATGAACAAAACTGATCTTAAAGTGTTGAAATTGTTTTCATTTTTATTCCAACATTATTTGTCAACATCCATTTATCACAAAAAAATGAAAATTATTTTTTCTTCCCATCATGGTCACTGTGATACTTATTTTCATTTCTTACTGATTTTCTTTATAATGGTGATACAAATATTTAAACATTGATCAGATAAAATATCCATTAAAAAATACACGCCTCCACAAGTAAACCAACATAAGGACATACATAATTTTATATTGTCTGCATTGTTAAGTAAAACTAAATTCTGTTCCATAATTACAGAATGACTAATATTTTTCTTCAATCCATAAATGTATTTTGTTCTTCAGTTTATTGATCTTAATGAACATACAATCAACATCAAAGCGAAATACTTTCAAAATAGTATGTCAATTTATTTGTACAGATTACAGCGTTAGTTGTCAAGTCATAAAAATTATGATAACTTCAGAATAATTTACGGTTGTCCTTCTAAAGTGTCTAGTGAGATTTACATCTTAATTTTACCCATTGTTTAACTTAATCCACTGCTTAATTTAATCCATTTCACCAATGCTACAACATAGAAATGCATTAGTGGCCAACTGGCAGGAGCTGGAGGCCAAAGTCTCGGCTCGCCTAGGCCGCTGGACAGGACTGCTCCGAGTGCTATCTTACAGGAGTCGAGTGCTGGTCATAAACCAGCTGGTGGTCGCCATGCTGTGGTACCGGCTGGTCACTTTGGTCCCTCCTCCTGGCTTTGTCGCTGACATCCAGAGAACGTTGGTCGACTTCTTTTGGGACAAAAAGATGCACTGGGTCGCCGCGCAGGTTCTGAGTCTCCCTATTGAGGAGGGTGGTCAGTCGCTGGTGTGCGTCCGCACCCAGGTTGCGACGTTCCACCTTCAGACCTTGCGGCAATACCTTTACGTCGAGCCTCCTCCTAGGTGGTGCGCCCTGGTCACGTATTTTTTCCGCCAGGTGCGTAACCTCAACTACGACACGCAGCTCTTGTTCGTCGACCGTGACGGTTTGGAGGTCGCCCTCAAGATGCTGCCTGTCTTTTACCAGGACCTGATCACTGTCTGGAACATGGTCGAAACGCGTCGCGCCTACCCTCCGGCTGGAGTAGTGGCTGTCATCAGGGAGCCATTGCTCAGGAATCCACACCTCCGTACTCGCGGGTTCGAGTGGCTGTCGGAGGGGAGGGCTGTGGCGGTGAGGGCGACCAGGGTCGGGGACGTGCTGGGTGCTGGGGTCCTGGGCTGGACGCTGCAGCAGGACATAGCTAGCAGGGCAGCGGTAGACATCCGGTACGTGGCCACCACCATCCGACGCCTTAAAACGGCGGTGCTCGGACCCGACGTAGTGCACCAGTTGGAGGATGCTCAGGTGTGCGGTGGGATCCCGTCCGCGCTCACCCCAGCCCGGATGGAATTTCACATTGGCCCAAGGTCCCGTACTTCCCGCGGGAGCCTGTGCCCCACAACCTGAGCCGCCTCCGAAATTTTAATTTTGTTCCCTTCAAAGATGTGAAAAGAAAGACCCTGTATAGACTGCTGCTGCACACCGTCCACCTCCTCTCCCTCATCCACCGTCCGGACACGCCTTGGCGTGCCCACTTGCCACCGGGCGGTGGAGATCCCCAGTGGACGTCTCTCTACGTGGGAGTCCTCCCCCTTTCTCTCGGGGATCTGGGGTGGAGGGTGCTGCATGCAGCAGTCCCCTGCGGTGGTTCACGGACTCCCAGCCCAACTGCTTGTTCTGTGGCGCTGTGGAGTCTGTGGACCATGTATATATTGGGTGTGGGCATTTGCACTCCCTTTTTGATTTTCTTAAGAACCTTCTCCTCTGTTTTTGGCTGCACTTCAGTCCCACGCTCCTGATCTTCGGGCACCCGGTACAGAGGAGGGAGGGCAGGTCCGAAGACCTCCTCGTGGGTCTGCTCCTGGGCCTGGCCAAACTGGCCATCAACAGGTCCAGGCAGCGGGCCGTGGAGGGGGTCGTTAGGGCCAATTGCCTGCCCCTCTTCTGGGGTTACGTTAGAGCCCGGGTGTCCTTGGAGAAGGAGCACGCGGTGTCCACCAACACCCTGGAGTCGTTCAGGGAGAGGTGGGCGCCGCAGGGAGTGGAGTGCATCATTTCCCCGTCCAACTCTATTTTGATTTAGTCCCTACCCTCCCCTTCACTGTTTTGATCACACAGCATTGCCCTTTGATGTGAAGGGCAGTGCTTGTCACTGGCTACCTGAGTGTTTTTCATATCTTCCTGGTGGTGGAAATTGAATAAAGATTTGTGCACTTTGTGTCTTTCACTGTGCCTCACACTACACACACACACCATGGGTGCTGGGGAAAAATAAGTGTGGGGGAAGAAAAAAAAGTTAAAAAAAAGGAAAAAAAGAGAAAAAAAAATGAAGAGAAGTGTTGAGACCGGGTGTCCTTAGAAAAAAAAAGAAATGCATTAGTTTTCAGGTCTCCTCTCCCACAATGGAATCAATGATTTACAATCCAAAATTCAGTGTAAATATCTGACTTTTGCTCATATGAATGGTCACAGTAATCTCAGCCTTATAAGTCGAGGTTACTGCAATTACTTTTAATGCAAGCATTCCCGTTTATTTCTGCATATTGCAAAATTAAATGCAAACGTAAATTTGTGATTCTTCTAAGTGCACTAATAGAGTTTTTGAAAATGTAAGTATTGCTAAAATCTAATAATTGTTCAGTTCAGTAATGGGTATAATTGTGGAATTATGTCTCAGTTCAGGAACTAATGTGAAGATATTGCAGTATGGAAACTCAGTCATTGCGAAGATCAGTTTATATTTTAATCATGGGAACGCTGCTGAATCATTTCCATCATATTGTACTTCAACATTCACATTTACTGCATTTCTAATTGCAGTAAATATAGAGTATTTTACGTGACAACATTAAAAAAAATTGTCACTTTTTAAGAACGCAAAATGGAATTAAAACCCATTTGCTTTTTCCTTTATCAATTTCAGTAAATTTAGAATTGAAGAAACCTAGATTGAAACAGCATGGAAACAAGCCCTTCATCTCAACTTTTCCATGCTGACCAGGTTTCCTGACCTGAACTAATCCCATGTACTGCAGTTTGCCCATAGCCCTCTGGATCTTTGCTAGCCAAATGACTATCCAAAAGCCTTTTAAATGTTGTATTTGTAACAATCTCGACCACTTCCTCTGACCGCTCATTCAATGTGTACAGCACACTCTGTGAATAAAGTTGCTCCTCAGAGCCCTTTTAAATCGGCCTCCCTCACCTAAAGCATCATGTAGACGATAAAATAATTCAGACTGCAAAATTCTTAAAATTTGAGAGAAACGTGGACGCCGCATCATGACATTCATACTTTAATTAGCGGCCTGAAGCTAATAAATTGGAGATATTGTGATCATTGAAATGAATAAATATATTTCATGTTTGATTGAAAAGCAATTCAATAGACACTTAATTTTTTTCACCATTAAAATTCACAGGTACTTTGGTACACCTTTGTTGAAAGTGGACACAACTTATGCCTCCAAGTTTATTGGTGGATACTGCAGCTCCACAAGAGCCCTCCAGATTGTCCCTCCGCAGGACAGGACAACAATCACATGCCTACTCACGAAAAAAAAATCAGTTTAGTTGTGATAATTATATGGATGGCCCGGTGGCTCAGTGGTTTGCAATGTTGCCACCAAGCGCCAAGGACCTGGGTTTGACTCCAGCTTCTGGCGACTGTCTGCGTGGAGTTTGTACATTCTTCCTGTGTCTGTGTGAGTTTTCTCTGGGTGTTACGGCTTCCTCCCATCATCCAAAAATGTGTGGGTTAAGTGAAGTGGCCATGCTATATTGCCCGACTATTAGGTGTGTTAATTAGGAGTAGATGTAGGAAAATAAATCTGGGCGAGTTACTCTTTGAAGGGTTGGTGTGGACTTAACTGGGCCGAATGACCCGTTTCCCACCCTGTAGGGGATTGACTGTAAAGTAATAATTAGATTTAGATTGAGTTAGATAGTTTCTGTGCGCCTTGAAATAACCAATAGAATTGTAACAAAGATGAAGCCAAGCAACAATGGTCTTAATTAAAACAAATCTCGTGATAATTAGCATAAATTTGAAATGACAATCAGTGAAGCATAAAATAGATCAATATGCGTGAAGCAGTTGTTCATAAACCCAAATGACGTCTAAACCGCTTGGCAATTCACATGAAATGGAAATAACGGATGAACCATTCAATGTGACTACTTAACTGAACAAAACTTCGTTCATTTCCACAAATTTGTGATTCCTAAGAATTCAAGATTTACTGTTAAAGAAAAGAACAAACACAAGGAGATTCGGTTTTGTGTGTACATAGGAAACGAAAAATAGTTAGATCTTATTGTAATAATTAGAAATATATAAATGTTAGCATTGAAATGAAATACAATCAATACAAGAAACCAAAGAATTGTGGTTGCTAGAAATCAGAAACAAACTCAGAAACTTCTGGAAAACAAGCTTGGCATGTCTGGTAGCATCTGTGGAGAGAAAGCAGAGTTAATACTTTGTGTGCAGCGATCCTTTTTCAGAATGCATTTTTGTTCACAAGCAATTCAATTCAGCTCGGTTTCCTCTGTTGAAATGAAAATCAATGTTCTGAATGATCGGGCGAATGTGCAGTGTAAGTTTACATCAATTGATGAACTAAGCCATCTTTCCAAATTTTAGTAATTACTGGATTGAAAAGTATAGAAAAAATCAATACTAGATATTAGCAATAATTGCATTTTTTTTAAAAACTTAAATTACTGAAATAAAGAATAGTCACACATCTCATCACTATTTGACTGACAGTAATTGTTGGAGAGAGTTGATAAGGCTGAATAAGAATCTATGATTATTATGAGTATTCAAATAAGAAAGAAAATGCATTATTTTCTACAATATTGCATGTGAAGTTATTTTTTTTCTGAGTTTGTTGACACAAAGAACCCCTTTGAGGAACGTCAATCAAACCAAAACGTGAACCCTGTTGTCTTCCAATAGATGCTGCCAGATCTGATGAGCGTTTCCAGCAATTTCTCATTGTCTATCTAGGATTGTTCTCATTCTCTATCTAGGATAGAAGTTCGGCACAACATCGTGGGCCGAAGGGCCTGTTCTGTGCTGTATTGTTCTATGTTCTATGTTCCGGATTTACAGCATTCACAGATCTGTCGGTTTTTATTTATAATTAAAGTAAGAGTTCGAAACAATAATTTGTTTCAACAATAAGTAGTTTACTTTGATGTTGATTATATATTCATTAAGATCAGTGAACAAGATTAAAAAATATTAACAAGATTGATTGGTTGAAATAAAATTAACAGTGATTATCAAACAGATTTCTTTTCATGAAAAAATGCAGACGATCCAAGAATTCTCTTTTCCTTCCAATTTTTTTTTACAGAGAAAGGTATCTTATAATTTGCTAAATTTTCACCACAATCAGTGGTTGGACGTTTATCTCAGAATTAGGCAGAATGTGAATAGATAATGAATGCAATTATACTTGTGAATGAAATATGCCATGTATGGTAGAAAGAAGAGTCGACATACTTGTACAAATATTGTACATTGACAAATAGTTTGGAATATAATCTTTAAAATTTCTATATGTTCAAAGCACTCTTTCTTGCATTGATCTGAAAACTAAAAGAAAACATTTTACAATGGACATGAATTGGGGGGAAGAAACAGTTATTGAAGAGGAAAATCAACTGAAAACAATTTCCATTTTTTTCCAAACATGTGAGAATTTGAGGAAATCATATGAAATTGAGTGGATTTTTCATATGAAAAATATGCAGCTCTCAGTAGGATTATTAGAACTACAATAAATGTTAGCGTTGAAGTGAAATTAAGTGAATTCAACTAAATTTCCACCGATAATATTCGTTTTTATCTAAATTGGGAGATTGTAAAATGCAATTTTTTTTTATCAGTTGATGTACTGAAACATAATTGCACATCTATACTTGGATATATTGGATTTCAATAATTATTAACTGGTCGATATTATCAATAATTAGTTTTAAAGTAGCTGAGAACAAACTTAAGAATGATGTGAAAACTTTTACTGCAACGTGATTGCGCAATATGTTGGAAAGAACTGAAATATTGATGTGAAAAATCATTAGAAATCTCCTAATTTATAAGTCTGATTAATAATCATTCACTTAATATGAGTAGACAAATGAAATAAAATCAGATATTTACTATGACTTTTGGGTTAGAACTCTTTGGTTTATTGCAGATGTGCTGACCTGAAAAAAATAATGTTTCATAATGGTACTGGCATTAAGAAATAATGGATTATACTAAAATGTGTATCTCACGATGTTTGTTACAAAGATTACATTTCACAATAGTGTGATGATTAAAATGACAAGCGATTAATGACCTATTCAGGCGGCAAAGGCCTCTGGTACTCTACCCTCCCCTTCCTGGACCTCTCCATCTCCATTAATGACGACTGACTTGACACTGACATTTTTTACAAACCCACCGACTCCCACAGCTACCTGGATAACACCTCTTCCCACCCTACCTCCTGCAAAAATGCCATCCCGTGTTTCCAATTCCTCCGCCTCTGCTGTATCTGCTCCCAGGAGGACCAGTTCCACTACAGAACACGCCAGATGGCCTCCTTCTTTAGAGACCACAATTTCCCCTCCCACATGGTTAAATATGCCCTCCAACCGTAACAAGGACAGAACGAACCCTGGTGCTCACCTTCCACCCTACCAACCTTCGCATAAACCAAATCATCCGCCGACATTTCTGCCACCTCCAAACGGATCCCACCACCAAGGATATATTTCCCTCCCCACTCCTTTCCGCCTTCCGCACAGAGCGTTCTCTCCATGACTACCTGGTCAGGCCCACGCCCCCCTACAATCCACCCTCCCATCCTGGCACCTTCCCCTGCACTTACACCTCCTCCCTCAGCTCCATCCACATCCACCAATATCATTTATTGTATCCATGGCTCTCGATGTGGTCTCCTCTACATTGGAGAGACTGGACGCATCCTAGCAGAGTACTTTAGGGAATATTTCTGGGATACCTGCACCAATCAACTACATCGCCCTGTGGCCCAATATTTCAACTCCCCCTCCCACTCTGCCGAGGACATGGAAGTCCTGGGCCTCCTTCACCACCGCTCCCTCACCACCAGATGCCTGGAGGAAGAACGCCTCCTCTTCCACCTCAGAACACTTCAACCCCAGGGCTTCAATGTGGACTTCAACAGTTTCCTCATTTCCCCTTCCCCCACCTCACCCCAGTTCCAAACTTCCAGCTCAGCACTGTCCCCATGACTTGTCCTACCTGCCTATCTTCTTTTCCACCGATCCACTCTGCTCTCCTCCTTGACCTATCACCTCCATCCCCACCCCCATTCACCTATTGTACTCTATGCTACTTTCTCCCCACCCCCATCCTCCGCTCACTTATCTCTCCACCCTTCAGGCTCACTGATGAAGGGTGCTTACCTGATTGCTGTCTGGATTAGAGTATATGAACTACAACGAGATGCTATAAAAATTCAGGATGTTTTCTCTGGAGCTTTGGAGGCTGAGGGAAGACTTGATAGAATTGTATATAATTATGAAATACGGAGATAGATAGGCTGATGAAGGCCCTTTGCCCGAAACGTCGATTTTACTGCTCCTCGAATGCTGTCTGAACTGCTGTGCTTTTCCAGCATCACTCTACTCCAGAATCTGGCTTCCAGCATCTGCAGTCATTGTTTTTACCTACCGGACTGTTTATCCAGAGAATCAGATAATGTTCTGGGGACTAGGGTTTGAATCCTGCCACAACAGGTGTTGAAATTTGAATTCAATTTCTTTTTTAAAATCTGGAACTAAAAGTCTCATGATGACCAGGAATCAATTGCCGCTTGTCAGAGAAATCCAACTGGCTCACTAATGAACTTTAGGGGAAGGAAACTGCCATTTTTACTTTTCAGACTTACGTATGACTTCATATCCATAACAATGTGATTGAATCTCAACTGCCCTCTGCACAAATAGGGATGGAAAATAAATACAGGCCTCGATAGCGATGCCC
Source organism: Chiloscyllium punctatum (assembly GCF_047496795.1). NCBI lineage: Eukaryota > Metazoa > Chordata > Chondrichthyes > Orectolobiformes > Hemiscylliidae > Chiloscyllium > Chiloscyllium punctatum. The sequence continues at coordinate 32,516,893 of NC_092771.1, forward strand.
TCATCCTGTGAATGAATATAATGTTTGAAATCAACAATTACAATTATTCAATATTTTCAAGGCAATTTGCTTTGATCTTTTCTAGATTTTCATAAAGATCAGTAAACTGAGGATTACATATTCTTTAAAAGTTCAGAGATTATTAATCAGAATTGTTTCACCGTTCAAAAATCTTATTTCTTCAGGGTTTCTTTTTTCATTTCCTTCGGTTTTACTCGTTCTTGCACAGGATCTGTTATGGGACCTCTGCTATTTATGGCATACATATAAATTACTTGGATGAAAATATAGATGGTGGATTAATGAGTTTGAAGACAATGCAAAGATTGCTGGAGTTGTGGATAGTGTAGGTCCCCCATGGTAGGCTACTGCAGAAAATACAGAGATATGGCATTAAGGGTGAGTTGGAGGTTTGGATTAGGAATTGGCTGGCTGGAAGAAGACAGAGGGTAGTAGTTGATGGCAAAGGTTCATCTTGGAGTGCCGTCACTAGCGGTGTTCCGCAAGGATCTGTTTTGGGACCATTGCTGTTTGTCATTTTTATAAATGACCTGGAGGAAGGGTTAGAAGGTTGGGTGAGCAAGTTTGCGGATGATACGAAAGTCGGAGGAGTTGTAGACAGTGAGGAAGGATATGGCAGGTTACAGCGGGATATAGAGAAGCTGCAGAGCTGGGCAGAAAGGTGGCAAATGGAGTTCAATGTAGCTAAGTGTGAGGTGATTCACTTTGGTAAGAGTAATAAAAAGATGGATTACTGGGCTAATGGTAGACTACTTGGTAGTGTGGAAGAGCAGAGGGATCTTGGTGTCCATGTACACAGATCTCTGAAAGTTGCCACCCAGGTAAATAGTGCAGTGAAGAAGGCATATGGCGTACTGGCTTTTATTGGTAGAGGAATTGAGTTCCGGAGTCCTGAGGTCATGCTGCAGTTGTATAAGACTCTGGTGCGGCCGCATCTGGAATATTGTGTGCAGTTTTGGTCGCCATACTATAGGAAGGATGTGGAGGCACTGGAACGGGTGCAGAGGAAGTTTACCAGGATGTTGCCTGGTATGGTAGGAAGATCCTATGAGGAAAGGCTGAGGCACTTGGGGTTGTTTTCATTGGAGAAAAGAAGGTTTAGGGGTGACTTGATAGAGGTGTACAAGATGATTAGGGGGTTAGATAGGGTTGACAGTGAGAACCTTTTTCCACGTATGGAGTCAGCTATTACAAGGGGGCATAGCTTTAAATTAAGGGGGGGTAGATATAGGACTGATGCTAGGGGTAGGTTCTTCACTCAGCGAGTTGTAAGTTCATGGAATGCCCTGCCAGTAGCAGTAGTGGACTCTCCCTCTTTATGGGTATTTAAGCGGGCATTGGATAGGTATATGGAGGATAGTGGGTTAGTGTAGGTTAGGTGGGCTTTGATCGGCGCAACATCGAGGGCCGAAGGGCCTGTACTGCGCTGTATTCTTCTATGTTCTATGTTCTATGTTCTAAAATTGTCAAAGGATACAGCGGGACATAGATCAGCTGCAGATATGAACGGAGAAATAGTAGATAGAGTTTAATCCATGTAAGTGGGAGGTGCTTCTCCCTGGGAGATTAAGTACAATATTAAGGAAAGGCAGGACCTTGTTCAAAGGAATCCTGGAGTTTAAGTCCTTGGCTCCCTGAAAGTGATCATGCAAGTAGGTAGCATGCTAAAGAAGGCATATGTCATGCTTGCCTCTATTGGTCACGGAACTGATTACAAGAATCAGCAGATCATGTTGCAGCTTTATTAGACTTTGGTTAGGCTAGCTAACCGTGTTCAGTTCTGTTCACCACATTACAGGAAGGATATACATGTTTTGAAGAGGGTTAGAAGGGTGCTTACCTGATTGCTGTCTGGATTAGAGTATATGAACTACAACGAGATGCTATAAAAATTCAGGATGTTTTCTCTGGAGCTTCGGAGGCTGAGGGAAGACTTGATAGAATTGTATATAATTATGAAATACGGAGATAGTCAGAATGTTTTTTTTCGAGAATTGACGTGTCAAATCTAGATGGCGTGCGTTGAAGAACGGGGCGAAACTTCAAAGGAGATGTAAGGGACAGGTTTTCCTTACAGAGAGAGTGGTCAGTGTCTGGAACGCACTTCCGGGTCTTCTGGTGGATGCAGATAAAATAGGGGCATTTAAGAGTCTTTTATATTAATACATGAATATGGAAGGACCGGAGAGTTATGGACCAAGGGCAGGAAGAAGTGCTGAGATTCATTTAGCATGACATTCAGCACTACATCATTGGCCAAAGGGCCAGTTCGTGCTGTAAGATCTGTGTTCTCTGCTCTGGGAGAGAAAAATAGTGTGTAACATTTGATATAATCAATATTTAAACATGACTGTCAGAATGTGGATGAAAATAAGTAGACAACAAACAGGTATAATAGAAAGATGCAGTTCATTGACACTTGCTGTGTTTTTTTATAATACTTGTTTTGAATTAACAGACAAATATGTTTAATGGATGTGCTTAAAATGTTTGCAGTTACTGATGTACTGAGCCAAAAATGTCCACTGATAATTGGACTAGAACCCTGTCAGAAAAGTTGAAAATATTTAGTAAAGTGAGATTGGCATCATAATGCAATGCCAATCGTAGTGCCGATACTACAACAAAAAATAAATTCATAAAACGAAGGTATTGATTTTCCAATCAACGCCATTGGAAATATCTGACTGATGCACATTTGAACAGTCAAAGTAATCACAGCCTCATCTATTAAGAGGCACCTCAGGACATTTTATTAATTAATTGCTGTTTATTTTGACAAATTGCTGATTAAAATGGCTGTGAGAGTTGTCATTAATATTCAGTTCATTCATTACGACTCAGTACATCCACTGATGGAAAGATATTGCAGTGTTCAATCTGCCAATTATTATGAAGATCAATATGTATTTTAATTTGATTATATTTATCTTCAATCCGAAAATTTATTGCATTTCTGATCAGACTAAGCGTTAAATGATTTAAAAGCAAAGGAAATTTCTGATTTGTTTAAATTTGTGTAAATTTCTTATGGAAACAAGAAGAGTATACACCTTTATGTTCTTTATTTATCAATGTTAAAATTTTCAACTTTGAACATCATGGGAAGGAAGGGAAGTTGTCTGCAGCTGAATCGTCGCATTGAACTTTTTTTTGCTGATTTCCTCATGTTGCAAAAATATTCCAATCGTCTTTTAATTATAAGAAAATCACTTTAAACATATTGAATAGTTACAATTATTTTAATAAATTTACAATATCATAAGATTATGTCTATATATGTTTCTTGCAGTTATCATGATATCAATTTTAATTAAGATTATTTTATTATTGAGAATGACTACATCATTTTTAATCCATTACACATAGAAGCAGACCAATTATCGCAACAAAGATTGATGAGATTTCACTTGTGCAACCACAGTAAGCATGTGATTATAATTCCACCCTTCGTGGCTGGGAACATAATGCAATGATCTTGTGGAGCGCTGGCAATGAGTCTACCCCCCTCAAAGCAGGAGGCGTGTCTTCCATTCCCACCTGCTTTTGAATCAAAGATTTGATCTGCTTCAATCTGTTGTTCATTCCTACGATCACATAATCTGCAATTTATTATATTAAGATCACTAATAAAGCTATTTATCTCATTATAGTGCATCTATATTTTAAATTTCACGACACTAGAGTTTTGAAAACTTGAAATAACGAAACAATGAAGTTCTTTTTTTTTCAAAACAACTTACGAAATCCAAATATTATCCATATGGTGAGCAATAGTATGTTAGTTCCAAACAGCTCAGGAATGTTCAAGTATTTTATGTTCCGCAAAGGAGTTTCAATAAACATTTAACACATCTGCATTATACATTTCAGTACCTCACATGCATCAATCCATATTCTCTAGTCTGAGCAAGAGGTTTGTGTGTATTTTGATTTCAGAAACGTGGAACTATTTTACAAAGTGATCCATTCATTCTTTGTTTGGTTTTCTTGTAGAAAACATTCATTCATAACTCATATAATTTACTATGATCAATATTTCGACACTTCTATCAACATTATGAAGAAAACGAGAAGCAATTAACATGAGCATTTTCCTGAAAGAAATTCAGGACTCCTTGCAGCCCTTAAGGTGAAAAAGTCTAAGTAATGATACTCATTGATTTTTTTTAAATTCAAAAGTGCTTAAGTCAAAAACGTCAATCCTTGTTCTTTAATGTTGTAAACGTACCAAAGAAAAGATGATTTATTCTTCTGTAAAATAACAAAATGTGATTTTCGATCAATTAGTAGTCAGCTGATTACTTACTATTGCAATTTATGTAACTAACTATTGCAATTTATTCAAACATTGTTAAGTCCTTTGATAAAATTAAATTTCTTTTAAAATTCAATTCTTAAAATGTAGAGAATTTTCCTTTTATTTTCCTTTCACCCAGTCATATTGAATGGAAATTTGATGTGTTTTGAAAATATTGGAATGAGATCATTTGAAAATCTACTTTGCATGTTTCGCACTTATCTCAGCTCTTGTATGATGGTTTAATTGTGTTCAAGTCGAAATGTCAGCAACGTTTTTATTTAATCAAATCTTCACTTTACATAATATCTTTAACACATGGTTGTCAATCAATGCTCACACAAAACAGTGCACATGAAGTCATACAAAAGTCTTCATGACCAGCTAATTACTTTCAGTGGAATAATCTGAGTAACTATCTTTTTGTTCCTGAAAGCTACCATCACAGTAAGCATTTGGTTATCATTCACTCCAATAAATCCAATGCATGTCCTCTAACATTACTGTTCAGTAAATACACACGGTGTTTCTTGCTCAAGACAATACTTGTTCTTTATTACCAATGGCCAAGGATTATAGAGAAAGAGTTGTTAATAGTTCTGATTTGTGGCATTTCTTAAACAGGTTTTCAAATCAAATATTGCAAAACAAGTGTAATTTAGGTTTTGTTCAACTGTGGACATTTTCAACTCATGGCAATTTAATGTATTTATCTGCTCATTCAGAGCAAATACTAAAAGTTGCCTCTTGAAATTTAATTTACTGTGCTTTCCATTCACTAAAGTTCTCATGTTAATTGCTCCTTGTTTTCTTCTTAAATCTGATACAAATCTCAAAATAATGATCGCAATAAAAGTTATTTTTCATTTATAGCTAAGAGGTAAAGGGAAGAGCACATAATGTCTAGGCAGCTGAGAACAGAATGGGCCCTGGATGAATATTGGAAGAGTAGGACAAGTCTTAAACAAGGAATCAAGCGGGCTAAAATGGGTCATGAAATAGCTGCAGCTGGCCGAATTAAGGAAACTCCCAAAACATTTTGTTTTGTTATATAAGAAGGAAGCGGGTAACTCGAGAAAAAGTTGGTCCACTAAAAGATAATGAAGGAAGGCTGTGTGCCAAAACAGAGAGACTGGGTGAGATTCTGAATTTTGCATCAGTGTTCACTGAGGAGAGGAGCATGATGAATCTTGGGATTAGAGATAGAAACATGATTAGTCTGAATCACATTGGCATAAGTAGGGAAGATGTGTTGTGTCTGCAAGAGGTCATTAAGGTGGACAAGTCCACAGGAATGGATGGGATCTATCCCAGGTTGCTGAGGGAGGCGAGAGAGGGAATAGCTGGGGCCCTGATAGACATCTTTGTGGCATCCTTAAATACAAGTGAGGTGCCGGAGGACTGGCAGTTTGCTCATGTTGTCCCCCTGTACAAGGAGGGTAGTAGGGATATTCCAGGTAACTACAGACCAGTGAGCCTGATGTCGGTGGTGAGGAAGTTGCTGGAGAGGGTACTGAGTGATCAGATCTATTTATATTTGGAAAGGAATGAGCTTATCGGTGATGGGCAACATGGTTTTGTGCGGGGGAGATTGTGCCTTATCAACTTGATAGAGTTCTTCGAGGAAGTGACCAAGTTGTTAGATGAAGGAAGGGATGTTGATGTCATATACATGGACGTTAGTAGGCGTTCGATAAGGTTTCCCATTGTAGACTAACAGAGAAAGTGAAGTCACATGGTGTGCAGGGTCTTCTAGTTAGGTGGATAAAGATCTGGTTGAGCAACAGAAGTCAGAGAGTAGTAGTTGAAGGGAGTTTCTCGAAATGGAGAAAGGCGACCAGTGATGTTCCAGTATTGGGGACGCTGATGTTTGTAATATACATAAATGATCTATAAGAGGGCACTGTTGGTACGATCAGCACGTTTGCAGATGACACAAAGATTGGTGAGCAGCAGAAAGCATAAGGGACTGTCAGAAAATACAGGAGGATATACATAGACTGGGGATTTGGGTGGAAAAGTGGCAGTTGGCTTTCAATCCAGACAAATGTGAGGTGATGCATTTAGGCAAGTCTAATTCTAGAGCGAATTATACAATGAATGGAAGAGCCTTTGGAAAAGTTGATGGGCAGAGAGGTATGGTCCATTATAACCATAAGGTTGCTGCACAAGTGGATAGAGTGATCAAGAAGTCATATTGTATGCTTGTCTTCATCGGACGGGGTATTGAGTATAAGAGCTGGCAAGGCATGTTAAAATTGTACAAGACTTTGGTTTGGCCATATTTAGAATACTGTGTACAGTCCTTGGCGCCACATTCTCCAAAGCATCCACATCCTTTTGATAGGGTTCAGAGAAGGTTTACGAGGATGTTGCCTGCTATGTAAGGTGCTAGCTATGAAGAGAGGTTCAGTAGGTTAGGTTTATTTTCACTAGAAAAAAGGAGATTGAGCGGGGACCTGATTGAAGTTTACAAAATCCTGAAGGGTATAGACAGGGTGGATAGAAACAAGCTTTTTCTCAGTGTGAAAGATTCAATAGTGAGAGGTCATGGTTTCAAAGTGTGAGGTGGAAAGTTTAAGGGGGATACACGCGGTAAGTACTTCACACAGAGGGTGGTGGGCGTTTGTAACGCATTGCCAGCAGAGGTGGTAGAGGCAGGCACGGTAGATTTATTTATGATGCATCTGGGTAGATGCATGAGTAGATGTAAATTTTCTTTGTTCTTTGTATATACAATGCTCTGTCAAATAGAAAGATGAGATGTTTCATTATGCTTCAGTTTACTGATAGCATTTTTACAATCTATTTGTTGCTAATATCTAATAATTGGTCAAACCAGTAATGTCATGACGTTATGTCTCTATAGAATAACTAATGTAAAAATATTGCAATGTGCCATCTCTCAATCATTGCAAATGTTGATTTTTATTTTAACTTGGAAACATTGTTGAATTGATTTCATTATATTTCACTTCAAATCCAACCTTTATTGTTTTTCTAATCACAATAAAAGTTATCTATTATTCATGTGACAAAATTACTTAAATTAATGTAAATTTTCTTAGTACAGAATAAATGAATTTTTATCTCTGTTCTTTCATTTAAAAAATCGCAGTTAATTTTGAATTCTTGGAAATTGTGAATTTTCGGAAAGAATAAATGTTCTCTTCAGATGAATAGCCACAGTGAATGATTCATTCATTTTTTTTTCAGTTCATGTGTGAGGCAAAATCAATTTAATTTTCATTTCGTCAAATGATAAACTGCTTTGAACAAATGGAATTATATAATTGATTTTTATTGGATAATGTACAGTATTCTCACAATTATGTCAAATTGCCTTTCCACGAATTATTATAAACTTCATACTAAATGTGAAATGTATTGATACCGTCCACGATTAATATAAATTACTGTTTCACTTTCAGTCCATTTCACACAGAAACACATGAATTCGCAATTCAAGAATAACAATAAACATTTAAGTAACAACAATGAGCATGTGATTCCTGTCCTGCCCTTCCTGGTGGGAACATTATGAAGATTTTTGTGGATTTCTGGTAGTGCCTTGACAATTGCCAATCAAAAGACAGGCACACTATATCAAAACATCCTGTCAATCTCTGATTCTCAGTCCCAAGATAAATATCAGGCCCGGCACATAACATGGATGTAGAAATCGGAGACATTGAGAATATTACATTTTACAGAAACTGCAAGGTTTGACACTAAGTGGATGTGTGGATTAATGGTCACTAACAGTCTGTACAAAACCAGAGGGCACGGTTTTAATTCAGACCTTCAACAGTGGTGCTTCGGAGCAGCTCTGGATGTTGATTAGAAACGATCTTGAATTGTCTTTCAAGTCAACATGAGTTTTTCTTCTATCTGTTGTTCATTCCAATAATTACAATATTTGCTATTTATTTCAGTCAGGCCACAAAGAAATGCAGGCATCAAATTCTGCTGGTTCCATGTTCCTTGAAAATATTTGAGAATGTTATCTGCAAAAATGAAAGAGGTGAAGTAATGATATCCATCAATTCTTCTTCCAAAGAGCTTCTTTCAAACAACTGAAACATAGAAACAACTTATTCTCCAGTGCTATAAATAATAGTTCAGTTTATGAATTATCTGCAGTTTGTTTTTACTCTTCCACTCATTTCTGTAATCTGAAAATAAAATTGAAATGTTTTGAAAATCTTGGATTGTGGTACATTTGAAAGTTGACTTTGCATATCTCTCACTTTTCTCATTTCTTGCATAATGGTTTAAGAGCGTTTCACAAAGCAATACTAGTAAATATTTTATTTTTAAATTTTTAATTTTAACTAAGATCTTTGACATTTAGTTATCAATCTGCTCCCAATTCTTGGAAGATATCTCAATGTTACTGAAATCAGTGCTCACACAAAACACAGCTCATGGAGCAACACAGATCTTCATGAGCATCTAATTACTGTTCAGTAGAGTAACCAAGTATCGTACTGTTCTGGACAGCAATCATCTAAGTGAACATTTAGTTATCATTCCAACCAATGACTGTAATCTACTTCTTATATTTTAGTTTCGTAATTAAACACAGTGTGGCTTGAAACAATAATTATACTTCTGGACGAATATTGATGTTAATACTAAGAACTAAATCTTTTTCATGCTGAAAGTATTTGAAATTTCCTATTCTTTCCTGTGGGCAAGAGACAGGACAAGTTACACACATTTTGTTGTATATTTCAACAACGCTAAATTCTGAATTCTTGGAAGTCCTAATATCTGGAAAATGGGAAATAGTCTTCAGCTGGTATGTCGCATGAAATGACCTTTTCTTTTCAAATCATGCACACTGTAAAATGATTAATATTTTCATTTCATAACAAGAAAACTGCTTTTAAAATTTTGAAGTCTATTCTTTCTTATTCAAATATAAAGTATCAACGTACAATGATCATGTATTTATGAAAATTCATTTTACAATCAAATGCCATTCACTTTATCTTTTGGTCAGTGCAATGCTCACTTTGTCTATATATTTTGTCTTCCTGATTATGACTCAAATATATCAGCATTGATAACCTAAATAATTACGTAATTTAAAATTATAATGCTCTACTGGGAAACCGATATATAGCAAAATGTATTCCCTTGTATTTCCTGCATTTTTGAGCAAGAGAAAATCCTGTTCGACATTTATTGAATGGCTCATTTTTTTCATCTATTTATAAATCTATTTATTTTAATCCGCAGTTTGCCAATTTTAATGAACCTTCAATCAACATTACAGCAAAGTGCTAGCGAAATATTGCTTTCACCCCATCGAAAGATGAGCATGAGACACTTTCTTACACTTTACACACTGCATCTTTCCCAGACCAATAATCACACTTCATTACTTATAGCTGAGGAACATATATCGTGATGGAGCAAGTCCTGAATATAGGCCAGTTTCCAATAGGTTTCCAGTCCAATCATCCATACCAAAATATAATTGTGACCAAGTACAACAGTTGCTGCAAACATTTTGAACAGATCCCCATTAAGCTTATTGATTTTTTTCAGAGACAATACTAATAACAATTCCCTACAAATGCCATTGACTTAGTTTTCTGATCCCAATGTTCTTTATCTACTTTTTTCCTTTGTAATTCTGTCTCAAATATCTAAATATTGATGATATTAAAAATTCCAAGAATTCGATATTGTATTTCCCCAGAAGAAAGGCATAGGCAGAAAGTACGTATTTCTTGAATATCTGAGAATATGAAGTGACCAAACAATTCTGATCAATAATCACTGAATGCCTCCTTTTTTTAACTCATCATGCCACACATTTTAATTCTCTGCTCAGTGATCTTACTAACTATCTAATCAACAGCAGAGCAAACTCGTTGGGAAGTATTGAATCATTTACTTTGCCAAATTCTAAAAGTAATCATCAATTACATCAGTTATTACATCAGTCATACAGTAATTCAGTTAAGGTTCAGTAACAAACATCATAAGATTCCCCCTACTACCCCACTCTCTCTCTCTTCACCAATCTCTCTCTCCTCCCACCCACAGTTTTACTCTCACACACTGTCTCCCCGCCACTGTTTCTCTCCTCCAGTCATTCTAACACCTATACTGTAACTACTCCTCAGTCTCTCTCTCCCCCATTCTTTCTCTCACAGACTCTCTCTGTCTTCCACTCCGCTGCCCCATCCACACACTTTCCTCCCACACTCTGTCTCCCTGCCACTCTCTCTCATTCACTATCTCTACCCCACTGACTCTCTTCACCTCTCTCTCTCTGTCTCCCCTCTCCGTCTCTCCTCCCTAGTCGATCTACCCTCCACTCGCCCTCTCTCCGCATTTCTCTCTCTCTCCCCACCCACTGTCTTCCTCCCCCATTCTGTCTCCCTGCCACTCTCTCACTCCCCATTGTCTCTTTTTCCCCTCTCTCCACCTTTCCCTCATTCTCTCTCCCACCTCATTCCCCTCTCTCTCTCCACCTCACTCTTTCTCTCCCCCCACTCTCTTCCTCCCCATTCGCTTTCTCTCCATTCTCTCTCTCACTACACTTTATCTGCCCTTACTCTCCTTCTACCCAATCCCACTCCTACCCACACTCTCTCTCTGACTGAATGTCACTCGCCCCCACTCTCTATACCAACCCCTCCATTCTCTCTCAATGCCCCACTCACTTCCTCCACAACTCTCCCCCTCTTCCCACTCTCTCTATCCGCTGACTGTCTCTCTCCCCCCACAATCTCTGTCATCCTCCCTCGCTGACTCTTTCTCTTCCACTGGTCTCCCGTTCCCCACCTCTCTGTAATTCCCCCATTCTTGAGCTCTCAACCTAGTGTGTTTCTGTCCCCATTCTCTCTCTACCAATTTCTCTCTCCCACTACCCACTCTCTTTCCTCCCTATCTGTGTTTCCCGGCACTCTCTCCCTCTCCCTCACTCGCTCTTTCAACTCCTCTCTCTCTCTCTCTCGCCCCTCTGTGTCTCCCCCACCAACTCTCTTTCATCGCTCACTCCCTCTGTCTCCCGGCCACGTTTTCTTTCTCCCCACTCTCTCCTTTCTCTCCACTCTCTCTGTTTTCCGCACTCTTTCTTTCCTCCACACTGTCTCACCATAGTCTCTCTCCCCCACTCTCACCCGCACTCTGTCTCTCTCCTGCACTCTTTCTCTCCCACGCTTTCTCTCTCTCCCCCTCTCTCTCTCCCCAAATTCTCTCTCTCCAATTTCTCTCTCAGCCCCCACTCTCTCTCACCCCACTCTATCTTTGTCCCAGCCACTCTCTCTCACTCCTCCCTCTCTCCCCTCCACTCACTCTCTCTCTGGACCAACTCTCTCGCCCCCACTCTCCACCTCTCCGTCCACCACTCTTCGTCTATCTCGCACTCTCTCTCCCAGCTATCGACCTTTTCTGACTCTCTTTTTTCTCCTCATACTCTCTCCGCCCCACTCTCTCTATCCGCACTCTCTGTCTGCGCCCCACAATCCCTCTCTTGTCCCCGACCCTCTCTACCTCACTCATTCTCTCCCTTCTACTTCTCCCTCTCACCAATCTCTCTCCCCCCACTCTCTCTGCCCCCGCTCTCTCTCCTCCCAATGCTTTCACAGTCTCCTCCCCACGCTCTCTCTCCCTGTCCCCCTCTCCCCCTGTTCCGACTCTCTGTCTCTGTACACCCACACTCTTCCCCCCACTCTCTTTCTCTGCCAAATCTCCCTTTCTACCCCAACTCTCTCTCTCTCTATACTACCCCACCCCCCTCTCTCTGTTCTCCACTTTATCTCTATCTCGCCCTCTCTCGGTGACTGAAAGAACTTTCGACCAGGATTCATCTCCCGAGGTAATATGGGCTGAGGTCAGAAACAAGAGAGGAGAGGTCACACTGCTGGGAGTTTTTTATATGGCTCCACAGAGTTCCAGGGAGATGGAGGAGAGGATTGGCAAAATGATTCTGGGCAGGAGTGAAAGGAACATGGTGGTCATTATGAGGGAGTTTAACTTCCCCAACATTGATTGGAAATGCATGATTCTAGTATGTCGGAGGGATCAGCTTTTGTCCAATGTGTACAGGAGGGCTTCCTGACATAGTTCGTCGAAGGGCTGACAAGAGGGGACACCACGCTGGATTTGGTGCTTGGTAAAGAACTAGGTCAGGTGCTTGTTTTAGTTGTGGATGAGCACTTTTAGATTATTAGATTACTTACAGTGTGGAAACAGGCCCTTCGGCCCAACAAGTCCACACCAACCCGCCGAAGCGCACCCACCCACACCCATTCCCCAACATTTACCCTGCACCTAACACTTTGGGCAATTTAGCATAGCCAATTCACCTAACCTGCACATTTTTGGACTGTGGGAGGAAACCGGAGCACCCGGAGGAAACCCACACAGACACAGGGAGAATGTGCAAACTCTACACCGTCAGTCGCCTGAGGCGGGAATTGAACCCGGGTCTCTGGCGCTGTGAGGCAGCAGTGCTAACCACTGTGCAACCGTGCCGCACTATGGAGGGAGTGACCATTGTTCAGTTACATTTAGTTTAGCGATGGAAAAGGATAGGTACTTGCCACAAGGCAATACTTATCGATGGGGCAAGGGCAATTATAATGCGATTAGGCAAGACTTAGGATGCATAGAATAGGGTAACAAATTGGAGGGGATGGGGAGAATCGAAATGTGGAGCTGGATTAAGAAACAAATATTGCGTGTCCTTGATAGATATGTCCCTGTCAGGCAGGGAGGAAGTGATAAGGTCAGGGAACCGTGGTTTACTACAAAATTTGCATCGCTTGTGATGCGGTATAATGAAGCTTATGTGACAATGAGACAAGATGGTTCAGATTAGTTTGGAAGGATTTAAAGAGAGAGTAAAGAAGAACAAAGAGAGGATATGAGCAGATGAAGGAGAACCCTAAAACTTTCCATTGGTTTGAGAGCAATAAAAGGATGACTAGGGTAGGAATAAGGCCAGTCAAAGACAGAAGTCAGAAGTTGAATGTGGACCATGTGGAGATTGGAGAGGTGCTAAATGAATATTTCTCATCGTTTTTCACTCAGGAAAAGGAGAATATTGTAGAAGAGAAGAATTAGATACAAAATATTAGACTAGAAAGGAATGAGGTTAGAAAAGAAGAGATGTTATCAATTCTCGAATGAGTGAAAGTAGACAAGTCCCCTGGGCTGGATGGGATTTATCTGAAGATTCTCTGGGAAGCTAGAAAACATTGGTGGAGGCTTTGGCATTTGGACTGCAGGATAGCAAATGTTGTGCCCTTGATCAAGAAGGGCAGTAGAGATGATCCAGGTAACTTTAGACATGAGCATCACTTGGGTTGTTCGAAAAGCTTTGGAAAATTTTGTTAGAGATAGGATTTATAATCATCTTGCAAGCATTTTTTTTCAGATAGTCAACATTGTTTCGTCAAGAGCATGTTGTGTCTCACAATCCTCACTGAGTTTTTTGAGAAGGTGACCAAGTATGCAGATGAGGTGGTGCACATGGACTTCAGTAAAGCCTTTGATAAGGGTCCACATGGGATGTTCTTGGAGAAAATGCAGAGGCATGGAATTAAGGGTGATTTAGCAGTTTGGATTAGAAACTGGCTTTCTGAAAGAAGGCAGCGAATAGTGGTTGATGGAATATGTTCATCCTGGTGTCCGGTAAATGGTGGTGTGCCCCAAGTATCTGCTTTGGGACCACTGGTATTTTTACAAATGACTAAGGCACAGGTATAGGTGGATGGGTTAGTAAGTTTGCAGATGACACTAAAGTCAATGGGATTTGTGGACAGTGTGGAGGAAAGTTGCAGGGGGACTTGGATTATCTGCAAAATTGGGCTGAGAGGTGGTAAATGGAGTTTAATACTGCTAAACGTGATTCACTTTGCAAAGATTAATAGTAAGGCAGATTACTGGGTCAATGGAAAGATTATTGATAGTATGGATGTGCACAGCAATGTTGGAGTACATAGATCCCTGAAAGTGGTGGTAGTGCTGCTAAGAAGGCATATGGTGTGTTAGGCTTTATTGGTAGAAGAATTGAGTTCCGGAGCCGTAATAGCATGCTGCATCAAAATAAAACACTAGTGAGCCACACTTGGAATATTGTGTACAGTTCTGGTTGCCATATTTCGGGAAAGATGTGGAAGCATTGGAAAAGGTGCAGATGAGCTTTGCCACGATGTTGCCTGGTCTGGAGGGAAGGTCTTATGAGGAAAGGCTGAATGACTTTGGTCTGTTCTAAAAGGAAAACAGATGGCTAAGAGGGGATTAATGGAGGCATACGAGATGACCAGATGATTAGACAGGGTAGATAGTGATTTTTTTCCTAGCATGTCAGCTTGTATGAGGGGGCCTAACTCTAAACTGAGGGGTGATAGATTTAAGACAGATGTCTGAGGCAGGTTATTTATCAGAGAGTGCTAAGTCCGTGGAATGCTCTGCCTGGAAACGTAATTAACTCAGCCACATTAGGGAGATTTAAACAATCCTTGGATTGATGATGATGGAATAGTGTAGGGGGATGAGCTTAGATGAGTTCACAGGTCAGCCCATCATCAAGCGTCGAAGTTTGTGTTCTGCTCTGTATTGTTCAATGTTTGATGTTCGATGTTCGATGCTCCCCCCCCACACGTCTCTACTCCCCACACTCTCACACACTCCTCCACACAGTCTCTCTGCCTCTCCCCACTTGCTCTCTCACTCACTCTCTCTCAGCACCCACTGTCTGTCTTTATCTCCTCACACTCTCTCTCCACACCCACTGTCTCTTTGCCGCCACTCTTTCTCCCTCTTGCCCACTCTCTCTCTTCGCCCAGCTCTCCATCATCTACCACTTTCTCTGCATTCCACTCTCTCTCTTTCTCCACACTCTCTCTTTCTCCTTTCCCACTCGCTTTCCTCCCCACTCTCTTTTTCTGCCACATTTTCTCTCTGTCTTTCACCCATTATTTCTCTACCTCGCCCACCATCTCTCTCTTCCCCAGTTCTCAATGTCTTCCCACTCTCCAACTCTGTTATACTCTCACTCTCTGACCCCACTCTCTCTCTTTCAACTCACTCTCTCCTCCCAACTCTGTCTCTTTTTTCCTCCTCTATCTCTCATTCCCACTCTCTGTCTCCTTCAGTCTCTATCTTTCATCACTCTCTGTCATCCCCTATCTATCTCTGTCCACCACTATTCTGTCTCTTCCCACACCCTCCTCTCTCTCTACCCTGCATTCTCTCTCAAAGCCCCGATTCTCTCTCTCTCTCTCTCTCTCGCTATCTCTCACCCCATGCTCTCTCTCCCACCGACTCTCTTTCTCACTTTTCCCCTACACTCTATCCATCCCTCATTTTCTCTCTCTCTTCTGTCTCTAACCGCCACTCTCACGCCCCTCACTCTCTCCTCCAATGTCTCTCAGACCCCACTGACTCTCTCCCCTCCTATTCTCTCTCTTCCCACTTTATATCTATCCCCAACTCTCTCTCTCCCACCACTCTATCTCTCCCCTACCACTTTCTACCTCGCCAATGCATTGTCTCTCTACTCTCCCTGCGCCTCCTCTCTCTCTCTCTCTCTCTCTGTCTGTCTCTCTCGAAGTTGGGAGAATGGTCGGGAGACTGAGTGAGTGGTGGCCGAAAGAGAATGGCTGGGGGTGAGAGTGAAGTGTGGGGAAGACAGAGAGAATAGATGAACAAGACAGTGTCGGAAGACTGGAGAGAGTTGGGGGAGAGAGAGCTAGAGTGGGAGGGAAATGAGAGCTAGGAGAGATGAAGAAAGTGGGTGAGATAGAGAAAGAGTGGGGGGCAGACAGAGAGAATGGGTGACTGAGAGACAGTGGGGGAGAGAGAGAGTGGGGAAGATGGACAGAGTGAGTGTAGAGAGGAGGAGAGAGAATGGGAGGGGAATTCGAGCTGGGGAGAGAGAGAATGGGTGAGATAGTGGAAGATTGGGGGACAGAGAATGTGTGCGTGTGTGTGTGTGTGTTTGCGTGCCTGTGTGTGTGCGTGCGTGAGAGGTGGGGGGAGGGACCAGATAGAGAGAGACAGTGAGAGGAGAGAGAGAGATGTAGAGAGAGTTGGGGAGAGTGAGAGAGAGAAAGAGAGAGGATCAAGAACTCCTGGGAGAGAAAGTAAGTGGGCGATATAGAGAAAGAGAAAGAGTGGAGTGGAGTGGAGATTGTGGGTGCGTTCAAGAGTGTGGGCAAGAGAGAGAGAGAGAGAGTGGGGAGAAACAGAGTGGGGGTCAGAGACAGAGTGGGTGGAGAGAGAGAGATAGCGGGCAGATAGTGGGAGAATGTTGGGTGGTCAATACAGTGGAAGTGCAGAAAGAGAGTGGGTGCAGAGAGAGTGGGAGACAGAGAGAGTGGCGGGTGAGGGAGATGTGATGGGGAGACAATGGGGGAAGAGAATATGGGGAGATGGAGAGTGGGGGCTGAGAGAGAATGACAGGAGAGAAAGAGTGTGGGGACAGAGAGAATAGAGTGCAAAATAGATAGAGTGGGGAGAAGAGAGAGAGTGGGGGAAGAGACAGCAAGAGTGGAGAGAGAGTGGCGTATAAAGAGATTGAGGGTGACAGACAATGGTGAAGAGAAAGAGTGGGGGTGAGAGGTGTGAGATTGTGAAGGGAGCAGAGATTGTGAAGGGAGAGAATGAGAATGGGGACTGAGAGAGAGTGGACGCTGAGAGACAGAGTCTGTGGAAGAGAAGTGTTTGGGGAGAGAGAGAGTTGAATGAGAGAGAGAGGCAGGAAAACAGTGGGGGTGAAAGACAAGAGGGTGCGGAGAGTGAGAGAAGGGGAAGAGAGACAGCAAGGGAAAGAGTGATTGAGGAGAGACAGTGAGGGGGAGATAGAGTGAGGGACAAAGAGAGAGTGGGGTGAGACAGCAGGGTAAAAACAATGACTGCAGATACTGGAAACCAGATTCTGGATTAGTGGTGCTGGAAGAGCACAGCAGTTCAGGCGTAGAGAGTGTGTGTGAAGAGAGTGGGGGGGGAGAGAGAGAGAGACAGTGATTTGAGAGAGAGTGGGGAGAGAGAGGGGGGGGTGAAAGGAGTGGAGGAGAGACAATGGTGGAGAGGGAGAGAGCTAAGGTGAGAGAGATGTGACGGTAGAGAAAGTAGGGGAGAAAAAGATTTGTGGAGCGAGAGTGGTGGAGAGAGAGTGGGTTTGAGAGAGATGTAAGGGGAGAGAGTGTGGGGGAGAGAGTGGCGGTAAAGAAATCTAGTGGTGTGAAAGGGAGTGGGGTTTAGTGAGAATGTGTGGGAGAGAGAGTGCGGGTGAGAGATTGAGGGCTGAGAGAGAGAGTTTGGAGGAGAGAGAGTTGGGGAGAGAGAGAGACTGACGGGGAAACGGAGGAACTGGGGGGTGAAAGACAACGGGTGGGGAAGAGAGGCAGTAAGCGGTCGAGATAGTGGAAGAGTGGGGACAAGAGAAAAATTTGGTCTGAGAGAGAGCGAGTTCGGCGAGAAATTGCAGAGAGTGTGGGCGGGAGAGTGAGAGTGTGGAGAAGAGACAGCATGGATTGGAGAGAGATAGTGGGGATGGGGGGCATAAAAAGTGAGGCAGAAAGAGAGAGGGTGGCAAAAGTGGCGGAGAGAGTGGGGCACAGAAAGAGAGAATGAGGAGGGACGAGAGTGTTACTGTGTGAAGAGAGAGTGAAGATGTAGAGACAGTGTGGGAGTAGTAGGAAAGAGAGATAGAATGGGGGGGGGCAGAGATATTGGGGTGAGAGAGAGGGGGAGGGAGAGAGAGTGCGATGGGGGAAAGAGTGTGTGGGGACAGAGATATTTGGAGTGTGGAGAGAGAGAGATGGACAGGAGAGAGCATGGGAGATAGTGTGAAGGGGACAGAGAGTGGGGAGAGAGAATATTGGGGTCAGAGAGACAGTGAGAAAATGGGAGAAAAACAATGTGGGGTACAGAGAGAGTGTGGGGGTGGAGAGATTGTGGAGCAGAGAGAGTGGTTTGGACAGAGAGACTCGGGGCAGTGAGTGAGAGTGGCGGGGAAAAGTGACTTGGAAAAGAGAGAGTGGAGTGGAGAGAGAGTGAGGTGGGAGCAGGGTCAGTGTGGGTGTAAATAGAGTGAGGGGGATGAGAGAGGAGGGGAGATAGAGTAAAAGTTGAGGGAGAGGGAGAGTGCGGAAAGAGAGAGTGGGGGAGAGAGGGAGAATTGGGGAGACAGTGTGGGGGAGAGAGAGTAAGGGGAGAGATAAAGGAGGTGTAGAGAGAGTGTGGCTGTGAAGAGAGAGAATGGGGCTGTAGAGAGAGAAATTGGAGAAGAAAAAGAGGGAGAGTAGGGCAGAGAGGAGAGAGAGAGAATGGGGAGAGAAGGTGGAGAGACAGAGTGTGGAGAAGAGAGAGTTGAAGTAGAGAGATTGGGGAGGGAGAGTGAGGACGTAGAGAGAGAGGGTGGAGGTTTTGAGAGAGAATGGGGAAAGAATGAGAGAGATTAGATTAGATTAGATTAGATTGCTTACAGTGTGGAAACAGGCCCTTGGGCCCAACAAGTCCACCCGCCGAAGCGCACCCACCCAGACCCATTCCCCTACATGCCCTTACCACTCTCTGAATAAATAACCTGCTTCTGGCATCTGTCTTAAATCTATCACCCCTCAATTTGTAATTATGACAAGCTGATGTCATTATCCTAGGAAAAAGACTTTCACTGGCTACCCTATCTAATCCTCTGATCATTTTGCGAGTCTCTATCAAATCCCCTCTTAGCCTTCTGATTTCCAAGGAGAACAGACCCAAAACTCTCAGCCTTTCCTCATAAGTCCTTCTCTCCAGATCAGGCAACATCCTGGTAAATCTCCTCTGCACCTTTTCCAATGCTTCAACATCCTCCCCGAAATATAGTGAACAGAACTGTACACAATATTCCAAGTGTGGCAGGACTAGCTTTTTGTATAGTTGCAGCATGGTATTGCGGTTCCGGAA
The DNA here is from genome assembly GCF_047496795.1 of Chiloscyllium punctatum. Classification (NCBI taxonomy): domain Eukaryota; kingdom Metazoa; phylum Chordata; class Chondrichthyes; order Orectolobiformes; family Hemiscylliidae; genus Chiloscyllium; species Chiloscyllium punctatum. The sequence goes on from NC_092771.1 coordinate 32,536,142, forward strand.
TGCAATCCCTCTGCGAATGAAACATAACACATCAGGTATGCCTTCTTAACACCACTATCAACCTGGGTGGCAACATTCAGGGATTTATGTACGTGGACTCCAAGATCCCTTTGCACATCCACACTACCAAGAATGTTTCCACTGACCCAGTACTCTGCCTTCCTGTTATTCATCCCAAAATGCATCACCTCACATTTAGCTGCATTGAATTCCATTTGCTACCTTTCAGCCCAATTCTGCAGTCTATCCAAGTCCCCCTGCGACCTGTAACATTTTTCCAAACAGTCCACTACTCCATTGACTTTAGTGTCATCTGCAACTTTACTAAACCATCCACCTATGTCTACGTCTAAGTCATCTATAAAAATTGCAACCAGCAGTGGTCCCAAAACAGATCCTTGTGGTACACCACTAGTAACCGGACTCCAAGATGAACATTTTCCATCAACCACCACTCGCTGCCTTCTTTCAGAAAGCCAGTTTCTTATCCAAATTGCCACTCAATTCCATGCATCTGCATTTCCTCCAACAGCCTACCATGTGAAACCTTATCAAAGGCTTTACTGAAGTACGTGTACACTACGTCTATGTGTACACTATGTAGGGCATACGTGTACTGTGCCACCATGTCACCCACTAACCACCGTGCCACCGTGTACAGTACGTATGCCCTACCCTCATCTACATGCTTGGTCACCTCTCAAAAAACTCATGACCTGCCCTTGATGAAACCATGTTGACTATCTGAAATCTATTTGCTGCTTGCTGGATGATTATAAATCTTATCTCTTATATTCATTCAAAAAGAACTTTTCTTGCAACAGAAGTAAGGCTCACTGGTCTATAATTACCTGGATCATCTCTACTGCCATGCTTGATCAAGGGCACAACATTTACAATCCTGCAGTCCTCTTTTACTAAACCTGTAGACAATGACGACTCAAATATCAAAGTCAAAAGCTCTGCTATCTCCTCCCCAGCTTCCAAGATGAATCCCATCCATCCCAGGACACTTGTCTACTTTCACTGCTTCTAAAATGGGTGGCATAGTGGCACAGTGGCTAGCACTGCTGCCTCACAGTGCTAGAGACCCAGGATCTATTCCCGCCTCAGGGTCCTCCAGTTTCCTCCCACAGTCCAAAACAAAGTGTGCAGGTTAGGTGAATTGGCCATACTAAGTTGCCCGTAGTGTTAGGTGAAAGGGTTAATGTACGGGAATGGGTGGGTTGCCCTTCGGAGGTTCCATGTAGACTGGTTGGGCCGAAGGGCTTGTTTCCACAATGTAAGTAATCTAATCGAAAATTCGCAACTAACCTTGAACATTTCTAGTCGAATATTTTGTACTTTTCTTCTCCTCTACTATATTCTCCTTTTCCTGAGTGAAAACCGGTGAGAAATTTTGTTTAGCACCTCTCCGATCTCCACCGGGTCCACACTCAACTTCCCACTTCTGTCTTTGAATGGCCGTATTCCTACCCGAGTCATCATTTCATTCCTCACAGATCGACAGAAAGCTTTAGGGTTCTCCTTTACTCTATTTGCTAAAGACTCTCCTCTCTTTGCTCTTCTTAATTCTATCTTTCAATCCTTCCCAGCTGATCTGCAACACCCACCCAGACCCATTCCCCTACATTTACCGCTGCACCTAACACTACGGGCAATTTAGTGTGGAGCAGGTCAGGCAGCATCCAAGGAACAGGAGAATCGACGTTTCGGGCATAAGCCCTTCTTCAGGAATCCTGAAGAAGGGCTTATGCCCGAAACATCAATTCTCCTGTTCCTTGGATGCTGCCTGACCTGCTGCGCTTTTCCAGCAACACATTTTCAGCTCTGATCTCCAGCATCTGCAGTCCTCACTTTCTCCTCGGGCAATTTAGCATGGCCAATTCACCTAACCTGCACAATTTTTGGACTGTGGGAGGAAACCGGAGCACCCGGAGGAAGCCCACGCAGACGCGGGGAGAATGTGCAAACTCCACACAGTCAGTCACCTGAGGTGGGAAATGAACCCAGGTCACTGGCGCTGTGAGGCAACTGTGCTAACCACTGTGCCACCATGTCACCCACTAACCACCGTGCCACCCACTATCACCGTGCCACCCACGGAGAGAGGAGGCAAAAGAGAGTGGCGAAGAGAGAATGGGACACAGCGAGAGAGAATGTGTGGTGGGATAGATATAGTGGGGCAGAGAGAGTGGGAGAGAGTGTTGGGAGAGATACAGAAGGGGAGAGAAAGTGGGGGAGATCGGATGTAAGGGAGAGGGAATGTGCACGGAGAGAGAGGGGGAAGGTATTAGGGAGACAGAGAGATACTGGAGAGCGAGAGAATTCGGGGTACAGAGACAGTGAGTGGTGGAGACAGTGAGAGAGAGGGTCAATGGGGGTGCAGAGACAGAGGGGTGAAATAGAGAATGGTGCTGAGACAGAGTGTAGGGGAGAGATTGAGAGTTATGTAGAGAGGGTGTGGGGAAAGAGAGACAGAGTGGGCGAGAAAGAGAGTGGAGATGAGAGAGTGAATGAGGTAATTGAGAGGCGGGGCGAGAGAGTGGGTAAGAAAGAGATATTGGAGAGAGAGTGGTTATCAGAGTGAGGGAGTGCGGATATAGCTAGAGAGCTGTGGAAAGAAAGAGTGGGGGCAGAAAGAGCAGGTTGGGAGCGCGATATTTAATGGGAGTGACGGAGAGAGTGGGTGGAGAGAGACAGAGAGAGAGGGATTGAGTGCTCGGAGAGAAAGACAGAGGGCTAGATAGAGAAAGATTCTCCCAACTGTCTCTCCCCCCAGTTGCCTCTCCCCATACTCTCATGTCCATTCTCTCTGTCTCACCCACTCTCTCTCATATGTCTCTCTCTCCCACCACTGTCTCTCTGCCACCTCCATTCTCTCTCCTTCACATTCTTTGTCTCTCCCCAATCTCTCTCTCTTTGTCCCCATTCTTTCTGTACCTCACCCACCCTCTCCCCAGCTCCCATTGCCCTCCCACTCTCGCTCATTCCTGCTACTCTCTCCCCTCCAAACTTCCCCCTTTCCCCCTTTCCCACTCTCTCTCGCACTACTCCCTCTCATTCCACTCTCTCTCCTCCCACTATCTCTCTAAACACCCCCACTCTCACCCTCCCCACACTCCGCTCCAACACTCTCTCTCTCCCCAAACTCTTTGTCTGACCCAACTCTCTCTCACTCCCCCCTCACTCTCTCAGTTCCCATTCTTTTTCGATTTCATCATTCACTCTCTCCTCCAGCTCTCAATGCCCTCATTCTCTCTCCCCCACCAGTGTCTATCTCTGCCCCCACTCTCTTTTTCTCTCTCTCCGACCACACTCTCCTTTTCGCTTTCTCTGTCACCCATTCTTTCTCTATCTCGCCCAATCTCTCTGTCTCCTCACCTCTCATTCGTCTCACACTCTCGCTCACCTGTCCCATTCTCTCTCCCCTCCACTCTCTCTTACCCAACTTGATCTCTGCTCCCACTCTCTCGCTCTCCTCCATCTCTCTCTCACACGTACACGCTCTCCTCCCCCAATCTCTCTCCTCCCCAACTTTCTGTCTTCTCAAATCTCTCTGTCTCCCACTCTTTCTGTATATCACCTGGTCACTATCTCTCCAACAAGCTCTCATTCCCCTCCCACTCTATATCTGCATCCCCACTCTCATTCTCTCTCTCTCTCTCCCACCACACTCTCTCCACTCCCACTGTCTCCCCAACTTTCTCAATATGCCCTCACTCTTGCTCTCCCACACTCTCTCACACCATAACTCTCATTACTCACTCCCTCTCTTCCCCCACTGTCTCTCCCACACTCCAGACTCTCTGCGTCCCCCACTATCTCCTCGCACTCATTCTCTCCCCACTCACTCAACCCTCCTACTCTCTCTCTCTCTCCCCTTTTTCTACTTCTGCCCCCTCTCTCTCTCCTCCCAGCTCTTCTTCGCTCTCCTCTCCACACACACTCTCCCCAACTCTCTCTCCCCAATCTCTCTCCCAATCAGTATCTCTCTATGCTACACTTTCTTTCTCTACCTCGTCCGCTCTGTCTCTCCCCAACCTCTCATTTCTCTCGCACTCTCGCACACTCGCTCACTCCTCCACTCTGCCTCCTCTCCACTCTATCTCTCACCCCACTATGTCTTTCGTCTCTCTCGCTCTCCTCCCACTCTATATCTCTCCCCCAACTATCTCTCCTTCCTTCAATCTCTCCATCTCCCACCCTTGCCCTTTCTCATCCGGTCACTGTCTCTCGACCCAGCTCTCATTACCCTTTCCCCACTCTTTTTTTCCTCTCTTGCTTTCTCTCATACCACACACATTCTCTCCACTCCACTCTCTCTCATTTACTATAGCTATCGCCCATCCCTCCTCTCTGTTCCCCACTCGCTCCTTTTCTCCGCCACTCTCTTTTGCCCTCACTCGCTCTCCCCTCCAATTCTCTCTCTTTGTCCCCACTCTCTCCCTACCCGCCCACTCTCTCTACCACCCATTGTCTTGATACCCCACTCTCTCACTTCCCCAAATGTCTCTCTCCTCCCTCACTATCTCTTTCAACTGCTCTCTTTCTACTGAACATTCTCTCTCCCCAATTCTCTCTGTCCCAGTTGTCTCACCCAGCCCAAACTTTATCTCTCCCCCAACACGCTGTCTCCTCCCCAATCTCTCTCTCCCCAATCTATCTCCACCCCACACTCCCTCTCCCTGAGCCCAACTCACTGCCTTCTCCCCACGCTTCTTCTGTCCTCCACTCTCTCTCTCCACTCACTCTCCTGCCCACGCTGTCTCTCGATCCCCGACTCTTTTTCTATCTCGCCCACTCTCTCTTTCTCCCCACCCAGCTCTCATTCCCCTCTCACTCTGACTCACTTATGCACACAATCTCTCCTCCCTCTCTGTCTCTCTATCCCAAAATCGCTCTCTCTCCCCAGTCTCTCTCTTTCCATTCTCTTTCTTTTTCTCTCTATTCACCAGCTCTCATTCCCCTCCCACTTTTACTCCTCCCAACTGTCTCTCACCCGATGCTCTATCTTGCTACCCCCACTCTCTGTCTCTCTCTCCCAGCACGCTTTCTCATCCCCCTCCCCCACTCTCCCTCTCTGCCAGCAATCTCTGTCTTTCTCCACTACACTCTCTCCGATTTCCCCCACACTCTTTCTCTCTCCAACCTACACTCTCTCTTCAGGACGCCTCTCTCTCTTTCACTTTCTCCCTCTCATCCCCCACTCTCTCCCCCACACAGTCTCTTTCATTTCTCACCCCCTCTGTCTCTCTCATTCTCCCCAACTCCATCTCTCCTCTATCGCTCTCTCCTCCACTCTGTGTCTGACCCCCACTCTATCCACAACCTCTCTCTCTCCTCAATCTCTCTTTCAAACATCCATTCTCTTAATCTGTCCCGACTCTTTCGCTATCTTGTCCACACTCTCTCTTCCACAGCTCTCATACCCCTCGCACACTCACTCTTCTCCCCATCTTCTCCCTCTTCTCCCCACTCTCTCTCCCCACTCTCTTTCTCCCCACTTTCTCTCTTCTCTCCCTCTCTCTCATCCAATCTCATTGTCTCCTACATTTCTCTTTCTCACTTGCTCACTGTCTCTCCACCCAGCTCTCATAACCCACGCACTCTCTCTTGTGCACCAGTCTCTTTCTCTCTCCCCACAACTCTCGATCTCTCATGCCAACTCTTTCTCCCTTCCCTCCCACTTTCTCTGGATTCGCCAAAACTGCTGGTAAATAGGACAATGACCAAGGTTATTTAAAAGGAAAATGAGATCATGATCTACTGGGCTGAGGGCCGAGGAATGGCAGATGGAGCTTCATGCAGATAAATGTGAGGTGTTGTATTTTGTTAGACAAACCAGGGCAGGATTTAGAGAGTTAGTGGTTGGGCTCTGGGTTGTGTTGCAATTCAGAGAGATCCAGGGATGCACGTAGATAGTTTCTTGAAAGTGGAGTTGCAGGTATACAGGATAGTGTCGAAGGCATTAAGCATGCTTACCTTCACCAGTCAGAACTTTGAGTACTGGAGTTTGGACATCATGTTGTGGCTGTAAAAAATGATAAAGCCACGTTTGGAGCACTAAGCACCATTCCTGTCGCCCAACGATAGAAAGGATGTTTCAAGCTGAAAAGTGCAAATATATTGAAAGTGATATGACAGATATTGGAGGTTTTAAGATATAAGGACGAATGAGATAGCTTAGGAATGATTTCCCTTTTGCGTAGGAGGATGACCTTATAGTTATAAAACAATGAGGGCCATGGATAAGGAAAATAGCTAAGGCCTTTTCTCCAGGGAAGCGGTCTGTAAAAGCAAAGGTCACAGTTTTAAGGTGAGATGGAAAAGATTTAAAAGGGGTCTAAGAGGTAAATGTTAAACCAAAAGATAAAATGCTGGAAAATCTCAGCAGGTCTGGCAGCATCTGTAATGAGAGAAAAGAGCTGACATTTCTAGTCTAACTGACCCTTTGTCAAAGCTGAAATTTTCCGTCATTTTCTTTTTCTCCTTTCAGATTCCAGCATCCGCAGTAATTTGCTTTTATTAGGTAAATGTTAAACATCGACTGTATATGTAATGAGTAGTCAGAGAAAGCAGTAAAGGGCAATAAAGTACAATATGTAAAAGACAATTGGTTGGATATATGAACAGGAAAGTTTGAGAGGGATGTGTGCCAAACGCTGGCAAATAGGATTAGTGTGGTTTTGGAAAGCTGGTGAACATGGGCAGGTTGGGCCAAAGGATATTTTTGCATATTGTTTGACATGAAGAGTCCATGTCTTTATAACTCATCTTTTGTCACTAATTCATTCCTGCCTTCAATTCATTTCTTGGTCAAAGATCTCCTTCAAACATTTCAAGAGAGAGAATTGTATTCAACCACAATCTGTAACTTTTTGCCTGGGATATTCTTTCAGTCCCCTGGGCCTGATGGCATTTATCCTAGGATTCTCTGGGAGGCAAGGGAGGAGATTGCAGAGCCATTGGCCTTGATTTTTACATCCTTGTTGTCTACAGGAATAGTGCCAGAAGACTGGAGGCTAGCAAATGTGGTTCCCTTGTTCAAGAAGGGGAGTAGGGATAATCCTAGTAACTATAGGCCGGTGAGTCTCACTTCTGTTGTGGGCAAAGTCTTAGAGAGAATTGTAAGGGATAGGATTTATGAACATCTGGATAGGAATAATGTGATCAAGGATAGTCAGCATGGTTTTGTGAAGGGCAGGTCGTGCCTCACAAACCTTATTGAATTCTTTGAGAAGGTGACTAAGGAGGTGGACGAGGGGAAAGTGGTAGATGTGGTGTATATGGATTTTAGTAAGGTGTTTGATATGGTTCCCCATGGTAGGCTACTGCAAAAAATACAGAGGTATGGCATTGAGGGTGAGTTGGAGGTTTGGATTAGGAATTGGCTGGCTGGAAGAAGACAGAGGGTAGTAGTTGATGGTAAAGGTTCATCTTGGAGTGCTGTTACTAGCGGTGTTCTGCAAGGATCTGTTTTGGGACCATTGCTGTTTGTCATTTTTATAAATGACCTGGAGAAGGGGCTAGAAGGTTGGGTGAGCAAGTTTGCGGATGATACGAAAGTCGGTGGAGTTGTTGACAGTGAGGAAGGATGTGGCAGGTTACAGCGGGATATAGATAAGCTGCAGAGCTGGGCAGAAAGGTGGCAAATGGAGTTCAATGTAGCTAAGTGTGAGGTGATTCACTTTGGTAAGAGTAACAAAAAGATGGGGTACTGGGCTAATGGTCGGATACTTGGTAGTGTGGATGAGCAGAGGGATCTTGGTGTCCATGTACACAGATCTTTGAAAGTTGCCACCCAGGTAAATAGTGCAGTGAAGAAGGCATATGGCGTACTGGCTTTTATTGGTAGAGGAACTGAGTTCTGGAGTCCTGAGGTCATGTTGCAGTTGTATAAGACTTTGGTGCGGCCTCATCTGGAATATTGTGTGCAGTTTTGGTCGCCATACTATAGGAAGGATGTGGAGGCACTGGAACGGGTGCAGAGGAGGTTTACCAGTATGTCGCCTGGTATGGTAGGAAGATCATATGAGGAAAGGCTGAGGCACTTGGGGTTGTTTTCATTGGAGAAAAGAAGGTTTAGGGGTGACTTGATAGAGGTGTACAAGATGATTAGGGGTTTAGATAGGGTTGACCGTGAGAACCTTTTTCCACGTATGGAGTCTGCTATTACGAGGGAGCATAGCTTTAAATTAAGGGGTAGTAGGTATAGGATAGATGTTAGGGGTAGATTCTTTACTCAGCGAGTCGTGAGTTCATGGAATGCCCTGCCAGTAGCAGTGGTGGACTCTCTCTCTTTATGGGCATTTAAGCGGGCATTGGATAGGCATATGGAGGATAGTGGGCTAGTGTAGGTTAGGTGGGCTTGGATCGGCGCAACATCGAGGGCCAAAGAGCCTGTACTGTGCTGTATTCTTCTATGTTCTATGTTCTATGTTCCATCATTTCCATCAAGTTAAACTGTGGTTCAGTGACGAGTGAGGGTGAACATGCTGGGATTGGGACCATGTGTACCAAAACCTGATGACAACACTTTGAAGCTACCACAGTTGACTAATTATATTCCAAACAACAGAACTAACATCTGATGGAGATGGTGAAATGATTTCAGGGCCAACAGGTCAGACCAAGCCTCTGCAATCCTGCCACGTCCAGTTATAAATGGTGATGGATGAATAAACAGTTAATTGGAGGAGATAGCTCCACAAATAACTCCAAAATAGCCCTGAACATCAATTTCAATACAGTAATGTAGTCTCTACACCATTCTTAACCAGAGGTGCTCAGTCGATGACAGATCTCACCCTTGTCATGATGCCCACAGAATCATAGATGCCAGTCTTCATACAGTTCGATTCGCTGCTCATGACATGAAGAAATAGCTGAACACAAACATGACAAAGGTAAAGGGCCTCAACATCATTCTTGCAATAGGACTGAAGATCTGTACTGCACAACAAGCCGTTTACACGGGGAAGTTGCTTCATTCCAGCTCCAACTCTGACATCTTACTGGCAATGTGAGAAATTAATCAACTATGTCCAGTCCCCCAAGAGGGGAATAATTTCAATGTGATCAATTACCACACCCTCAGTCACATCATGGCAGGCAAATTCGTGCAAATTCTGACTGACAGAGCTGTCAAGCAGCACAAAAATAACCTGCTCAGTTTGGTTTCTGATAGGTCTCCATGTGGAGATTTTTTTGTTGTGGACATGTCACTGGATTACTAATTAAGATCAAGCTAATTATCTGGCAGCTGGTGGAAGTTAAACTAAATATCGAGACCTAAAATCTGGTGTCAGTAGCAGTGACCTGAAGCCAATAACGATTGGGAACACCAATTTGGTTCCCAATGTACTTTCAGGATGAATGTCCCGTGATTTCCTGGCCTGGCCTACAAGTGACTCCAGTCTGACAAACACGTGAAAAACCTTCAATGGTCTCTGAGAAGGCCAAGCAAGTCACTCAGTTGTATCAAACTGTTCCGTGGACGTAAAGGATAAAACCGGACAGAACACCCAGCCTCAGTCTCGGTGTGAAAATGGAACCGGATACACAGTCCTGTCGACCCTGCAGAGGCCTCCTTCCTAACACCAGACAGGTTGTGACAACACCCACAGAGCTTTCCCACAGACTGCACAGAAACATCGGGAATGGAATAAGCCAGGCAACCACTGAGTCTTCCCCATAATCGCTCATGAGAGAAGATTTCTTCAATGCAATTTACCCACACAAGATACATATACCTTAATATGATTAACCATCGTAACAAACTATGAGCTAGAAACTGCTTTGATCACTTTGCTCCACTGAGTTTTCCACCAAATTCCAAAACGGATGGCTGATGCTGTATCTCCACACCATACTCCTGCTCTCTCCCTCTAGTGTCTAGAAATCCTAATGTATGTTCAGTAACTTTGCTTCCATAGCTTTATCTGGGAGAGAATTGTCCAGGTACACCAGTTTCTGAGTGCAGACAATTATTCCCATCTAAATGCAGAGTTACCTGCCTGTAACTAATACTGTGGTCACTTCTTTTATACAACCAGCTGAATTATCATCCCTGCTTCTAATCTGTTTTACCCTGTCACAGATTTAATTATTTCACTGAGATCACCACACACTTTGCTAATGCGAGAACATACGCCCAGTCGACCCAAACTTTGCTCCCACATCAAGAATATCACCCGAGAGATCAGTCTGGCAATACTTTGCAGCACTCCCTCAATGTCAGGTTTGTCCTGTATTAGGTACGGAGATGTAAATTCGCGCAATGTTCCAGATAAGGTCTCACCACGGCCTTGTACAGGGGTAATACTCAAATCCCCTTGAAGTGAAAGTAAACACACTATTTATCTTCCTAACTGCTTACTGCTCCAGCAATATTGCTTTCAGTGACTATTGTACAAGGAGATCTAGATCCTTTTCAATGTTACAGCTCCCCATTTGGTGAGTGTGTACACTGGACAGCGTGCTAATGTCATTTCCTGTATTGAATTCTGGTTTCAGAACTCACTACACTGCTTATATCTCTGAGATCTGGGCAGAGGAAACAAAACGCAGACTGCAGTCAGAAGGCCATGCCAAGCCGGGAGCTTGGGGCAGTCACCTGAGGCTGGGATTGAACCCAGCTCCTTGGTTCTATTAGCCAGCAGCGCTAACCACTGAACTATCCAGTATGGGCAATGCCGATTTCCTGCACAATGAAGCAGCAGCACAGCCTTGTTTGTATCCCAGGAACCTTTCACGTGTGAGGTGAATGTGATAATCACAACACTACAGAAATACAGTGTGGCTACTTTGAAGGGGGTAAAATCAGTCAGTGGAGGATTCCTCTGTGGTCGTTCCACTGAAAAAGATGTATGCCTTTTTGGATATTGTTGAGGTAGGCAGCTAACCAGAGGTATGCAGTGGGGTGCAGGTCTCCGGCACAGAGCCTGTTCCTGTTGCACAGAAGGGAAGGAGGGAAAGGAGGAGGGTGTTAGTCATTAGAGACTTAATATTTAGAGGGTCAGATAGAAGGTTTGTTGAGAACGAACGAGACTCACGGTTGGTGTGTTGCCTCCCAGGTGCCAGGGTCTGTGATGTCTCGGATCATATCTCATGACCAGCCTCAAGTCATGGTCCATGTAAGTAACAACGACATGGGTAGAAAGAGGGGTAGAGATGTAAGGAGGGTTTCAGGGAGGTAGGGTGGAAGCTGAGAGCTAGAACAAACAGAGTTATCTCTGGTTTGTTGCCATGTGATAGCGAGACAAGAAATTGGGAGAGATATCAGCTGAAGACGTGGCTGCAAGGATGGTGCAGGAGTTGGGGCTCATTCTGGGGAATTTGGGACCTGTACAAACAGGACGGTTTTCACTTGATCCAGAGGGGTACTAATATCATGTCTGGGAAATTTGCTGGTGCTATTCGGGTGGATTTAAAATGGCTCAGAAGGGGGATAGAAACCTAAGATGTAGTTGCAGTGCACAGGACGATGAGAGAAACGAAGACAGGGACAGGATTTCAGAGTCAAAGGAATGTGTGAGCAGACAGCAAATTAGATTGAAGTGTTTCTATTTCAACACCAGAAGTATCCGAAATAAGGTAGGTGAACTTGCAGCATGGCTAGGTACCTGGGATTTTGATGTTGTTGCCATTTTCAGAGACATGATAGTGCAGGGTGAGGAATGGATGTTGCAGGTTCCAGGGTTTAGATCTTTCATTAAGAACAGGCAAGGTGGTAAAAGAGGGGGAGGTGTGGGCTTGTTAGTCAATGATAGTACAACGGTGGCTGAAATAACTTTTTGACGAGGACTCGCCTACTGAGGTAGGGTGAGCTGAGTTTAGAAACAGGAGAAGAAAGATCACACTGCTTGTAGTTTTTTATAGGCCTCCGCAGAGTTCCAGGGATTTGGAAGAGAGGATTGGCAAAATTATCCTGGGTAGGAGTGAAAGGAGTGAAAGGAGTGAAAGGAGTGAAAGGAACGGAGCGGTCATCATGGGGGACATTAACTTCCACAACATTGTCTGGAAATGTTATAACTCTAGTACGTCACATGTATCAGTTTTTTTCCAATGTGTACAGGAAGATTTCTTGACACAGTATGTCGAAGGGCTGACAAGAGGGGAGGCTACACTGGATATGGTGTTTGGTAATGAACCAGGCCAGGTATTTGATTTAGTTGTAGATGAGCACTTAAGACGGAGTGACCATATTTCGTTTACAGTTAGTTTAGCGATGGAGAGGGATAGCTACATGCCACAGATCAAGAGTTATTGATGGGGCAAGGTCAATTATAATGCGATTAGGCAAGAATTTGAATGCATAGAATGGGATAATAAAATGCAGGAGATGTAGGCAATGGAAATATGGAGCTTGTTTAAGGAACAAATATTGCGTGTCCTTGATAGGTATGTCCCTGTCAGGCAAGGACGAAGTGACAAGGTATGGGAACCATGGTTTACTGGAGAAGGTGCATCCCTTGTTAAGCAGAAGAAGGAGACTTATGTGTTGATGAGGCAAATTGGTTCAGATGAGGCGGTGGAGAGTTACAGATCAACGAGGAAGGATTTAAAGAGAGAGTTACGAAGAGCAAAGAGAAGACACGAGCAGTCTTTAGCGAATAGAATAAAGGAGAACCCTAAAACGTTCTATAGGCATGGGAGGAATAAAAGGATGACTAGGGTAGGAATAGGGCAAGTCAAATACAGAAGTGGGAAGTTGAGTGTGGACCCTATAGAAATCAGAGTGGTGCAAAACGAACATTTCTCATCGGTTTTCACTCAGGAAAAGGAGAACATTGTAGAGGAGAAGAAAGAGGTACGAGATATTAGACTTGAAAGGATCGAGGTTAGTTACGAACAAGTGTTACCAATTCTGGAAGGAGTGAAAGTAGACAAGTCCCCTGGGCTGGACTGGATTTTTCTGAGGATTCTCTGGGAAGCTAGGGAGGAGATAACATAGACTTTGGCTTTGATATTTGAGTCGTCATTGTAGGTTTAGTACCAGAGGACTGGAGGATTGCAAATGTTGTGCCCTTGATCAAGCATGGCAGTAGCGATGACCCAGGTAATTATTGGCCAGTGAGCCTTACTTCTGTTGTAGGAAAGTTTTTGAAAAGGATTATAAGAGATAGGATTTCTAATCTTCAAGCAAGCAACAATTTGATTTCAGATCGTCATCATGATTTCATCAAGAGCAGGTCGTGTCTCATAAACCTCATTGAGTTTATTGAGAAGGTGACCAAGCTTGTCGATGAGGGTAGGGCAGTTGACGTGGTGTACATGGAGTAACACGTGGGACACTTCGGGAAGTGAACGAGAATCCAGCACACATAGTCCTGTCCATGGAGCAGCACATGCGAAACAGTGGGAAGTGAAAAATAGTCCAGCATATACTCCCCTCGACATGGAGCACCATACAGGACAGACCAGGAAGTGAACAACACACCCCTGTCCTTGGACCACCGCATGGGACACACTGAAAAATGACCAATAGTTCAACACTCTGTCCATGGAGTAAAACATGGTACACACTGGAAAGTGAAACACATGCAGCAACACATGGGACATTCCGGGAAGTAAACAAAAGTCCGACACATACCGCCACCCTCTAGAGCAACACATGCGACACACCAGGAGATGACAATAAAGCCCAGCAAATACCCCACTGCCAATTATACACAACGGGGAATTTAACAACAGCCCAACACTCACAGCCCTGTCCATGCAACATTTAGGACACACTGGGAAGTAATCCACCGCTCAGCACACACCCCTGTCCACGGTGCACAACATGGGGAACACTGAGAAGTGATGAACAGCCCAACACACCCACCCCTGTCCATTCAGCACCATGGTGCACACCAGGAATTGAATAATAGCTGGAAACACACAACCCCTGTCCATGGAAAACCTGATGGGACACGCCGGGAAGTGAACAAAAGCCCAGTATATACACCCCTGTCCAGGGAGCACCACATCAGACATACCAGGCAGTGAACAACAGATGGACAGATATGTCTCTGCTCATGGAGCACTACATCGGTCACAACTTGAAGTGAACGAGAGCACAACACACATACCCCTGTCCATGGAGCACCACATGGGACACACAGGGCAGTGAACAAAAGCCCAGGATATAACACCCTCTACAGGGAGCACCTCATCGGGCACAGCGGGAAGTGAACAACAGCCCGACACATGCACCCCAGTTCATGGAGCACCAAATGGGACAGACCTGGAAGAAGACAAATGCTCATGACATGGGGAAACGCATGGGTCATATCGGGAAGTTAACCACCACTGGCACACACCCCTCTTTATGGAGTACCACATGGGACACACTGGGAACGAACAAGAGCCAGTTACATAACCCCTCGACCATGGAGCAGAACATGCGACAAATCAAGAAGTGAACCACAGCCCAGCACACTAACCCCTGTCCAAAGGGACATACCAGGAAACGAACAACTGCACAACACACACACACACACACACACACACACACACACCCCGTCCATGGAGGACTACAAGGGATACATGGGAAGGAAACAACAGCCTAGCACGCAAACCACTGCCATTGAGGCAGCACATGGGCCACACTGGGAAGTGAATAACAGCCCAACATTAACCCCGCTGCCCATGGAGCATCACAAGCTCCACACCGTGACGTGAACGATAGCCCAGCACAAACCCCACTGTTCAGGGAATGCCACATGGCACACACTGGGAAGTGAACGACACACTGACCCACACTCTGCCTGTCTATGGAGCACTACATATGACAGACTGGGAAGTGATCAAAAGCCCAGCACATATCTCATTATCCATGCAGCACCAAATTGCTCACACCAGAAAGAGAACATCAGCCCGGCACACACACTCCTGTCCATGGCGCACGAAATAATATATACGTTGAAGTGAACAAGAGTACACGACACACCCCCCTGTCAATGGTCCACCACATAGAACACACCTAGAAGTGAACATTAGACAGACTCACAACTCCCTGTCCTTGGAGCACCACATGGGAAGTGAACATTGGTCCGACTCACACCCTGCTGCTCTTTGGGAATCGTATAGAACACACTGGTAAGTGAACGACAGCCCAACGAATGCACATGCTTTCCCTGGAACACCACATGGCATACACTTGGTAGTAATCGAGAGCCCTGCACTCACCACTCTGTTAATGGAGAACCACATTGGATACACTAGGAAGTGAATAACAACGTAACACACACATTCCTGTTCATGGAACACCACATGGGACACACAGGGAAGTAACGAGAGCACTACGATCACTCCAGTGTCCATGGAGAACCACATGGGACACACCAGGAAGTGAACAACAGCCCGACACACAAGCCCCGGTCCATGGAGCACCACATCGGCATACCGGGAAGCAAAAAATAGCCAGACATACATACGTGTGTGCATTAAGCTACACAGAGTATAAACTGGGAAGCAAACAACAGTCCGAAGCATCTCCCGTTCCATCGAGCACCGCATGGAGACACCAAGCCATGTACCTGCTCCCAGCACATATCCACCTGTCAATGGAGCACCCCTTGAAGTGAAGGAGAACCCAACATGCTCACCCCTGTTCATGGAGCATCACGTGTGGCACACGAGGAACTGAACAACAGGCCGACCCACACTGCTGTCCATGCAGCATAACACCTGCATACTAGGAAGTGAATAATAGCCCAGCACACACACCCCGTGCATGGAACACCACATGGGACACAACAAGAAATGAACATCAGTCTGTGGACAACCACGTGAGACATAGTGGAAAATGAACAGCAGCCTGACACACGCCTCCACTGTCAATGGAACAGCACATGAGTCACACCGGGAAGTGAACAACTGACCAGCACGCACACCCCGTCCATGGATCACCACATGGGACACACCAGAAAGTGAATGAAAGCTGTGCACACACTTCCCTTTCCATCGAGCAACACATGGGGCACATCGGGAATTGAAAACAAATCCAAGACATACACCCCATTCCAGGGAGCACCAAATGGGACATAACAGGAAGTAAACAATAACATGACTCACAGCCCCTGTCCATAGAGCAAGACATGGGACACGCTGTAAAGTGAACAAGAGCTCAGCACACGCTCCCCTATACTTCGAGTACCACATGGGACACACCGGGAGTGAACAACTGCCCAGTACGCACACCCCGTCAATGGATCACACATGGGTCATACCAGAAAGTGAATGAAAGCCGAGAACGCTCTTCCCTTTCCATCGAACAACACATGGGGCGCACCGGGAATTGAAAAAAGCCAAGGACCTACACCCCATTCCGGGGAGCACTAAATGGGACATAACAGGAAGTAAATAACAACCCGACTCACAGCCCCGTCTCCATGGAGCATGACATGGGACGCACCGTGAAGTGAACAAGAGCCCAGCACACGTTCCCTATCCTTTAAGCACCACATGGGACACACCGGGAACAAAAACAGGCGAGGACACACAGCCGCACCCCTGATCTTGGAGCACCATATGGGATGCACCGGGAGGTGAAAAACAAGCCAGCACACACCTTGCGTCTATGGAGTACCACTTGGGACACAGTGGGATTTGGAAAACAGCCGACTCACACCTCTGTGTCCATGGAACACAACATGGGATACATTTGTACGTACAGAAGAGCCCTGCACTCATTCCGCTGTTAATGGAGCAGCATATGGGATACACCAGGAAGTAAACGAGAGCCCTACACTCACACCACTTTCTATGGAGCACCAAATAGGTCACTTTAGGAAATAAACAACAGCCCAGCACACACGCACCTGTTCATGGAACACCACATGGACACACCGGGAAGTGAACAAGAGCCCAGCATACACGCCCTGTCACAGGCAGCACTATTTGGGGCACTCCAGAAACTAAACAACTGCTCGACAGACACACCCCTGTGTCCCACGTGGTGGACATGGTGCACCAGATGGGACACATTGAAAAGTGTACAATAGCCCAACAGACATCCCCCTGTCCAAGGAGCAAGACACGTGAAGAAGAGCACAACACACACACACACACACACACACGTGCACACACGATCATGGAGCACTGCATGGGACACACGGGAAATGAACAACAGCCTCGACACGCGAACCCCTGTACATGGAGCACCAAATGGGGCATGACGGGAAGTAAACAACAGTCCGATTCACAGCCCCCTGTCCATGGAGCACGACATGGGACACACCGTGAGGTGAACAAAAAGAAGCCAAAACACACTCCCTGTCCTTTGAGTATCACATAGGACACACTGGGAATGGGAAAACAACCGATTCACAT
Source organism: Chiloscyllium punctatum (assembly GCF_047496795.1). Taxonomy (NCBI): domain Eukaryota; kingdom Metazoa; phylum Chordata; class Chondrichthyes; order Orectolobiformes; family Hemiscylliidae; genus Chiloscyllium; species Chiloscyllium punctatum. The sequence goes on from NC_092771.1 coordinate 32,553,464, forward strand.
CCCCGTCTCCATGGAGCAGAGCATGGGTTACAACTTGTAAGTAGAGGAGAGCACTCACCCAATTGTTAATGGACATACACACAGTTCATGGAGCACAGCATGGGACACACGGGGAAATGTACATCTGCCCGACACACAAACCCCTGTCCATGGAGCATCATGGAGGACACACTGGGAAGCGAACGATAGCCTGGCACAGAACAAACTCTCCACACAGCACCACATGGGACAAACCGGGAATTAAACATCAGTCCAATAAGCATGTCTAAATCAATGCAGAACCACATTGAACACACCAGGATCTGAACAACAGCCCAGCACACAACTCCATGTCTATGAAGTACCGCACAGCACACACACCCCTGTCCATGGAACACCACATAGGACACACCAGGAAGTGAATAAAAGCTGGACACTCACTTCTCTTTCCATTCAGTAACACATTGAACAGACCTGGAAGTGAACAAATGCCCAGGATATACCCCACTCTACAGGGAGCATCGCATCGGACACTCCAGGAAGTTAACACCCCAACACACACCCACCTGCCCATGGTGCATTACCTGGGACACACTGAGAAGTGATTAAAATCCCAACAAATACACCATGTCCATGGAACAGCGCATTGGACACACCAGGAAGTGAACAGGGGCCCGACAGACAGCCCCCTGTTCATGGAGCACTAAACGGAACACACCAGGAAGAGAACAAAAGTCCACCACATACCCTCTGGCTATGAAGCACAATATGGGACACACCAGGAAGTGAAATACAGACTAACACACAGCCTGCTCTCCATGGAGCAACATATGGCACACTCTGGGTAGTGAACGATAACCCAGCACACGCACCCCTGTCCATGGAGCACAGCATGGGACTCAGCATGAAGTTTACGACAGCCCACCACACACCCCATTATTCATGGAACACCACATGGGACACACCTGGAAGTGAACAACATCCCAAAAATTAGCCCCTGTTCATGGTGCTCCAGTGACAAACAGCTCAGCATGCACCCCCTTGTAAATGGAGCTCGACATGGGACATACTGCAATGTGAACAACAGCTCGATACACACACCGATGTCCATTGATTAGCACATAGCACCAGGAAGATAATACCAACTCAGCATGCACCCTATCCATGGAACACCACATGGCACACACGGGAAGTGAACAACAGCCCAGGACATACCCCGCTCTACAGGGACCGTCATATTGACACTCTGGGAAATTAACAGCCCGACACACACCACCTCCATGATGCACGACTTGGGATACACTGGGAAGTGAAGAAGATCCCAGCACACACCCATTGTCCATGGAGCAGTGCGTCAGACACACCGGGAAGTGAACAGGAGCCCGACATACAGCAAGAGATGGGACACACCAGGAAAAGAACAGATGCCCAGCACACAAACCCCAGTCCATAGAGCACCAAATGGAACACACCAGGAAGTGAACAATAGCCAGACTCACACAATGCTGTCCAGTGGGCATCACATGGGACAAAGCGGGAAGTAAATGAGAGCACAGCACACACACACCTGTCCTTGCATGTCGCACACCAGTAAGTGAACAATAGCACAGCAACCAAACGCCTGTACATGGAGCACCACATGGGATGTACGGGAAAGCGAACAGCAGACCAGTACACACCCCCTGTCCGTGGAGCACCACATGGGACGCACAAAGTAGGGAACAACAGACCAGCATGCACACGCTGTCCAAGGAGCACTACATGGGATACACTGGGAAGTAAATGAGAGCCCTGCATTCACCCCTCTGTTAAAGGAGCACGACATGGGAAACTCCGGGAACTGCCCAACACGCATGCCCCAGTCCATGGAGCACCACACAGGACTGACCAAGAAGTAAACAATAACAAGACACACACCCCTCTCCATGGAGCACCATTTGGGTCACACTGATGCAATACATGGGATACACCTTCAAGTGAACAAGACCCCATAACACACACCCCTATTCATGGCGCACCACATGGGACATACGGGGAAATGAATAACAGCCGGAAACACACAAGCCCCTGTCCGAGGAGCACGGCAGGGGACATGCCAGGAAGTGAACAAGAACCCGGCACACTCCCTCCTCCTTACACCACCACTTGGGACACACTGGGAAGTGAACAATAGCCGGACACACACTTTACACTTTCCATCGAGCAACACGCGGCAAGTGTAAAAAGCTTACGATATACACCCCTTTCCAAGGAACATGACATCGGACACACCAAGACGTGAACTACAGCCCAACACACACCCACTTGTGTATGGAGCACAATGCGAACATAACAGGAAGTGAACAACAACCCGACTCACAGTCGCATTGAGCATGATATGGGACACACCGGGAACTGAATGAGAACCCAGCACACATTCCACCCTTTTACTGAGCCCCACTTTGGACACAGTGGGATGTGGACTACAGCCTGACATACACAGCCCCCCCTATCCATGCAGTACCACATGGAAAACACCGGGAAGTGAACGAGAGACCGGCACACACACCATTATCCACCACTTTTGACAGCACAGGATGTGAACAACAGGCCAGAACACACACCCCTCTGCATGGCGAACCACATAGCACCAGGAAGATATACCAACTCAGCATGCACCCTATCCATAGAGCACCACATGGCACACACGGGAAGTGAACAACAGCCCAGGACATACCCCGCTCTACAGGGACCGTCATATCGACATTCCGGGAAGTGAACCAGACCCCGACATTTTTTTTAGATTAGATTAGTGTGGAAACAGGCCCTTCGGCCCAACAAGTCCACACCGCCCCGCCGAAGCGTAACCCACCCATACCCCTACATCTACATCTACATCTACATCTACCCCTTACCTAACACTACGGGCAATTTAGCATGGCCAATTCACCTGACCCGCACATTTTTGGACCGTGGGAGGAAACCGGAGCACCCGGAGGAAACCCACGGGGAGAACGTGCAAACTCCACACAGTCTGAGGCGGGAATTGAACCCGGGTCTCTGGCGCTGTGAGGCAGCAGTGCTAACCACTGTGCCACCGTGCCACAATTTTCTGTGGCGGTGGCAGTAGAGGAAGCACAGGACCTGCATGTCCTCGGCAGAGTGGGATGGAGATTTGAAATTTTCGTCCACGGGGCAGCGGGGTTGTCTGGTGCGGTGTTCCTGCGATATTCCCCATATCATTCTGCGAGAAGGCATCTAGTCTACCCAATGTAGAGGAGACCACATCGGGATCAACGGATGCAATAAATAACATTGGTGGATGTGCATGTGAAATTTTGATGGATGTGGAAGGCTCCTTTTGGGTCCGGGTAGAAGTGAGGGGAGGTGTGGGTGCAGGTTTTGCAATTCCAGCAGTGGCAGGGGAAGGTGCCAGGAGGGGATGATAGGTTAAGACCATAAGACCATAAGACATAGGAGTGGAAGCAAGGCTATTCATGGCTGCTGGGCATTTCAACTCCACTTACCCGCATTCTCCCTGTAGCTCTTAATTCCCCGAGACAACAAGAATCTATCAATCTCTGCCTTGAAGACATTTAGCGTCCCGGCCTCCACTGCACTCTGCGGCAATGAATTCCACAGGCCCACCACTCTCTGGCTGAAGAAATGTCTCTGCATTTCTGTTCTGAATTTACCCCCTCTAATTCAAAGGCTGTGTCCACGGGTCCTAGTCTCCTCACCTAATGGAAACAATTTCCTAGCATCCACCCTTTCCAAGCCATGTATTTATCTACTACATCTCTATTAAGTCTCCCCTTAATCTTCTAAACTCCAATGAATACAATCCCAGGATCCCCAGCCGTTCCTCATACGTTAGACCTACCATTCCAGGGATCATCCGTGTGAATCTCCGCTGGACACGTTCCGGTGCCAGTATGTCCTTTCTGAGGTGTGGGGACCAAAACTGGACACAGTACTCCAAATGGGGCCTAACCAGAGCTTTATAAATTCTCAGTAGCACAATGGTGCTTTTATATTCCAACCCTCCTGAGATAAGTGACAACATTGCATTCGTTTTCTTAATCACAGACTCAACCTGCATGTTGACCTTTAGAGAATCCTCGACTAGCACTCCCAGATCCCTTTGTATTTTGGCTTTACGAATTTTCTCACCGTTTAGAAAGTAGTCTGTGCTTTTATTCTTTTTGCCAAAGTGCAAGACCTCGCATTTGTTCACGTTGAATTCCATCAGCCATTTCCTGGACCACTCTCCCAAACTGTCTAGATCCTTCTGCAGCCTCCCCACTTCCTCAGTACTACCTGCCTGTCCACCTAACTTCGTATCATCTGCAAACTTTGCTAGAATTTCCCCAGTCCCTTCATCCAGATCATTAATATATAATGCGAACAGCCGTGGCCCCAACATTGAACCCTGCGGGACACCGCTCATCACCGGCTGCCATTCTGAAAAAGAATCTTTTATTGCAATTCTCTGCCTTCTGTCAGACAGCCAATCCTCAATCCATCCCAGTAGCTCACCTCGAACACCATGGACCCTCACCTTGCTCAACAGCCTCCCATGTGGCACCTTATCAAAGGCCTTTTGGAAGTCTAAATAGACCACATCCACTGAGTTTCCCTGGTCTAACCTACTTGTCACCTCTTCAAAGAATACCAACAGGTTTGTCAGGCATGATTTCCCCTTAGTAAATCCATGTTGACTTGTTCTAATCAGACTCTGCTCTTCTAAGAAATTAGAAACCTCATCCTTAATGATGGATTCTAGAATTTTACCAACAACCGAGGTTAGGCTAATTGGCCTATAATTTTCCATCTTTTGTCTTGGTCCTTTCTTGAACAATGGGGTTACAACCGCGATCTTCCAATCATCTGGGACTTTCCCTGACTCCAGTGACTCTTGAAAGATCTCAACCAATGCTTCCGCTATTTCCTCAGCCACCTCTCTCAGAACTCTAGGATGTATCCCATCGGGGCCAGGAGATTTATCAATTTTAAGACTTTTTAGCTTTTCTAGCACTATCTCTTTTGTAATGACAACCATACTCAACTCAGCCTCCTGACTCCCTTTAATTGTTGGGATATTACTCCTATCTTCCACTGTGAAAACTGATGCAAAGTACTTGTTAAGTTCTCCTGCTACTTCCTTATCTCCCATCACTAGGCTTCCAGCATCAGTTTGAAGTGGCCCAATGTCTACTTTTGTCTGTCGTTTGTTTCTTATGTATTGAAAGAAACTTTTACTATCATTTCTAATATTACTAGCTAGCCTACGTTCATATTTGATCCTCTCCTTTCTTATTACTTTCTTTGTTATCCTCTGTTTGTTTTTGTAGCCTTCCCAATCTTCTGATTTCTCACTGCTCTTGGCCACTTTATAGGATCTCTCTTTTTCTTTGATACATTTCCTGACTTCCTTTGTGTCTAATCCCTCCCTGGATAATCTTTCTTTTCTTGGGGATGAACCTCTGTACAGTGTCCTCAATTATACCCACAACCTCCTGCCATTTTTGCTCTACTGTCTTCCCCGCAAGCCTCTGCTTCCAGTCTATTTTTGTCAGTTCCTCTCTCATGCCCTCATAATTACCTTTATTTAACTGTAACACCATTACATTCGATTTTGCCTTCTCTCTTTCAAACTCCAGACTGAACTCTACCATATTATGATCGCTGCTTCCTAAGATTGTTGGGGGGTGTGGACCTGTCCTTCCCATTTGACCATTCTATCTGTATCTTCCTGCAATATCTTCCTTCGCACGGGCGTGGGGGGACACGATGGCTCAGTGGTTAGCACTGCTAGGGTCACAACCCTAGGGTCTCAGGTTCGATTTGAGCTTTGGGCAACTGTCTGTGTGGAGTTTGCACATTCTCCCCGTGTCTGCGTGGGTTTCCTCCCACAGTCCAAAAATGTACTGGTCAGGTGAATTGGCCATGCTAGTTTGACCGTAGTGTTAGGTGCATTAGTCAAAGCGTGGGTGGGTTAATCTTTCCAGGGTCAGTGTGAACTTGTTGGACCAAATGGCCTGTTTCCACACTGGAGGGAATATAAATAAAACCTGCCAACCACCCAGTCAGTCTTTGTGTCAAACACAAACTTACTAATCACACTCTCCCCACCCCTTTCACATTCACATCAGTTAGGAATGCCACAAATAATAAGTACACAGCAGTGATCCCTGTGGTTTGACAACGAACGCTGGTCTCCGTTCACACAAATAGCCATTTACCACCACCCTCTGTCTCCTGCTAGTAAGTTGAGTTTGGATTCAACTTGGCTGGTCACAAATGGCTCCTTCCTTCTCTCTGGTTATTCTCTTCTATTTGACAAACTTGTAGAATATCTGGCCATTCTACATAATCGTGTCTGCCAGCAGTTTTCCAGGCCCTGCATTAGTCATTCCTCTCGGAATGAAGAATTTCTTCCTTACTTCTGTTTTAAATGGCCTGTCCTTATCCTGACATTATTTACCTTAAATATAGAGGACCAGAGAAACATTCTGCTTATTTCCACCTTGTCATATGTTTAGTGAATTTTGTAAATTTCACTGCAATCACCTCTCATTCTTTGGAACTATAGAGAACACAAGATAGGTTTCCTCATCAGAAAAAACTTGTCATCGGAGGGGTTAATCTGTAGAATGTCCATTGCACTTCCTCTATGATCAGTATACTCTTTCTTCGATGTTGCTGTTAATTTCTAAATACGCAATATCACATCTTAGATTGTAACTGTTTCCCTAAGGATGTCAAATTAATTGGTCTGCAGTCCTCCACATTATCTCTTTTTCCCTCCGTTTATAGTTTGATCATATTTCCTTCCAGTTATCTACGATGGTTTATGGCTTTTGCGCGATCTACAGGATAATAAAACACAGTCATCGACAGTTCAATTAACATGCTGCTTTATTTCTGACACTTTGATATGAAGTGCATCTGGTCCATCAGACTTAGCAATAATCAATCTAACTCCATTTTCAAGCAGGCCCTGTTACTGATATGAATTGACTTTATGTCTTTAGTACCATAAGTCACGTGATCACTAGCTATATCTCGGAGATTTCCTGTAGCTTTCTCCATGAAGACAGACGCGAAGTAAATATATATATTTTTTCTGTCATTTCCTTGTTCCCCACAATAAATTCTCCTGTACCTTACAAATTTCGACATTTGACCATGTTTTTGTTTTCTTTGATATATGGATAGAGGCTTAAAACATTCTAGGTGTTTCCTGTGTATTTGCAATCATGTTCTTTTTTATTTCCTTAACAGTTTCTGCGTCCTCATTTTCTGGAACGTAAATCTCTCAGAATTCGCAGGTTTCCCCAATATCTGGAATTCTTCTGAAGCCACTTGCTTTGATTTAATGCAATCTTTAATTTTTTACGTTAAACATCATTGAGTCACATGCCCTTCCTTGGTGCTTGTAACTTAGTCATATATACATATATTTCAGATTTTGTAATATTTCTATCAGTAACAGTCATTTACAATGCTAAACGTCGTGTCTATTTTTCTAATTCACTGTAACCAACTTGAACCTCCAGCCTCCAGGTTTCCATGATGCTGGACTGCAAAGTTCAAAACTTTTATGTTGTATGCAGATACCGTGTAAAATCGAAAGATATTGTCACTATTTCTCAAATGCGGCTTTAGAACAAGCTTATTAATTAGTTCTTCTGACTGTACAATATCGAATCCGAAATAACCTGGCCTATATTTCTTATTTTTTCACAACATACTGTTCAACCTACCTGATTAGACATTTAATGGAAGTTACTTTTCGCAGCATTAGCAGTCACTTAGTCAATGCAGTTTAGAAGCAATTTGAGATCATCCAGTATTACTGCGGCACCCAGAAAAATTGCATATCAATTTTTGAGAGCATAACAAGCAGAAAATTTGCATGACAGTCTTGGTCAAGATATATAATGCACCAATATTTGTTTCTCCCTGCTATTTGTAAGGTCCACACAAACTGAATCTGTGGGAGCTGAGGGACGTGATCTGCATTGTTAGAACATAGAACATAAAACAATACAGCGCAGAACAGGCCATTCGGCCCTCGATGTTGCGTCGACCTGTGAACTACTCTCTGATCGTCCCTCACATTACATCATCATCCATGTACTTATCCAAGGATTGTTTAAATTTCCCTAATGTGGCTGAGTTACCTACATTGGCAGGTAGGGCATTCCATGCCCTTACCACTCTCTGAATAAATAACCTGCTTCTGGCATCTGTCTTAAATCTATCACCCCTCAATTTGTAATTATGCCCCCTAGTACAAGCTGATGTCATTATCCTAGGAAAAAGACTTTCACTGTCTACCCTATCTAATCCTCTGATCATTTTCCGAGTCTCTATCAAATCCCCTCTTAGCCTTCTGATTTCCAAGGAGAACAGACCCAAAACTCTCAGCCTTCCCTCATAAGTCCTTCTCCCCAGATCAGGCAACATCCTGGTAAATCTCCTCTGCACCTTTTCCAATGCTTCAACATCCTCCCCGAAATATGGTGAACAGAACTGTACACAATATTCCAAGTGTGGCAGGACTAGCTTTTTGTATAGTTGCAGCATGATATTGCGGTTCCGGAATGCAATCCCTCTGTGAATGAAACATAACACACCGGGTGTGCCTTCTTAACACCACTATCAACCTGGGTGGCAACATTCAGGGATTTATGTACGTGGACTCCAAGATCCCTTTGCACATCCACACTACCAAGAATGTTTCCACTGACCCAGTACTCTACCTTCCTGTTATTCTTCCCAAAATGCATCACCTCACATTTAGCTGCATTGAATTCCATTTGCTAACTTTCAGCCCAATTCTGCAGTCTATCCAAGTCCCCCTGCGACCTGTAACATTTTTCCAAACTGTCCACTACTCCATTGACTTTAGTGTCATCTGCAACTTTACTAAACCATCCACCTATGTCTACGTCTAAGTCATCTATAAAAATTGCAACCAGCAGTGGTCCCAAAACAGATCCTTGTGGCACACCACTAGTAACCGGACTCCAAGATGAACATTTTCCATCAACCACCACTCGCTGCCTTCTTTCAGAAAGCCAGTTTCTTATCCAAATTGCCACTCAATTCCATGCATCTGCATTTCCTCCAACAGCCTACCATGTGAAACCTTATCAAAGGCTTTACTGAAGTACGTGTACACTACGTCAACTGCCCTACCCTCATCTACATGCTTGGTCACCTCTCAAAAAACTCAGTGAGGTTTGTGAGACATGACCTGCCCTTGATGAAACCATGTTGACTATCTGAAATCTATTTGCTGCTTGCTGGATGATTATAAATCTTATCTCTTATATTCATTCAAAAAGAACTTTTCTTGCAACAGAAGTAAGGCTCACTGGTCTATAATTACCTGGATCATCTCTACTGCCATGCTTGATCAAGGGCACAACATTTACAATCCTGCAGTCCTCTTTTACTAAACCTGTAGACAATGACGACTCAAATATCAAAGTCAAAAGCTCTGCTATCTCCTCCCCAGCTTCCAAGATGAATCCCATCCATCCCAGGACACTTGTCTACTTTCACTGCTTCTAAAATGGGTGGCATAGTGGCACAGTGGTTAGCACTGCTGCCTCACAGTGCTAGAGACCCAGGATCAGGGTCCTCCAGTTTCCTCCCACAGTCCAAAACAAAGTGTGCAGGTTAGGTGAATTGGCCATACTAAGTTGCCCGTAGTGTTAGGTGAAAGGGTTAATGTACGGGAATGGGTGGGTTGCCCTTCGGAGGTTCCATGTAGACTGGTTGGGCCGAAGGGCTTGTTTCCACAATGTAAGTAATCTAATCGAAAATTCGCAACTAACCTTGAACATTTCTAGTCGAATATTTTGTACTTTTCTTCTCCTCTACTATATTCTCCTTTTCCTGAGTGAAAACCGGTGAGAAATTTTGTTTAGCACCTCTCCGATCTCCACCGGGTCCACACTCAACTTCCCACTTCTGTCTTTGAATCGCCGTATTCCTACCCGATTCATCATTTCATTCCTCACAGATCGACAGAAAGCTTTAGGGTTCTCCTTTACTCTATTTGCTAAAGACTGTCCTCTCTTTGCTCTTCTTAATTCTATCTTTCAATCCTTCCCAGCTGATCTGCAACACTCCATTGCCTCATCTGAACAATTTTGCCTCATCAACACAGAAGTCTCCTACTTCTGCTTACCAACAGATGCAATTTCTGTTGTATACCACGGTTCCCTGACCTTATCACTTCCTCCCTGCCTGGCAGGAACATACCTATCAAGGACATGCAACATCTGTTCCTTAAACCAGCTCCACATTTCCATTGTCTGCATCCCCTGTATTTTTCTACCCTATTTTATGCATTCTAATTATTGTGTAATCACATTATAATTGCCCTTGCCCCATCAACAACTCTTGACCTGAGGCATGTACAAACATAACTGAATTATGGTCACTCTCTCCTAAGTGCTAACCTACAACTAAATCAAACAAATGGCATGGTTTATTAACAAGCACCAGATCCAGTGTGGCCTCCCCTCTTGTCGGCCCTTCGACATACTAAGTCAGGATACCTTCCTGTACAAAAGAGAAAATGCTGGAAAATCTCAGCAGGTCGAGCAGCATCTGTAAGAAGAGAAAAGAGCTGACGTTTCGAGTCTAACTGACCCTTTGTCAAAGCTCATCAGGGGCGAAGGCAGTCACTGAGGAAGGAAATATGGCTGTGGAAGCAAATCTTAGTAAATACCTTGTCTAACACTGAGAGAGAAAAGGAAAGCATTTTCTCTTTTGGTTTCAGATTCCAGCATCCGCAGTAATTTGCTTTTACCCTCCTGTACATATTGGACAAAAACTAATCCATCCGAGTTATAGCATTTCCAATCAATGTTGGGAAAGTTAAAGTCCCCCATAATGACCGCCTTCTTTCTTTCAGTCCTACCCAGAATAATTTTACCGATCGTCTCTTCGACCTCTCCCGAACTCTGCGGAGACCTATAAAAAAACTCCAAGCAGTGTGTCCTCTTTTCTGCTGTTTCTAATGTCAGCCCCATCTACCTCAGGAGACAAGTCCTCCTCAAAAGTTCTTTCAGCCACCCTTATTTACTCCATGACTAACAAGGCCACACCTTCCCCTCTTTTATCGCCTTGCCTGTTCTTAATGAAAGATCTAAACGCTGGAACCTACAACATCCATTCCTTACGCTGCTCTGACCGTATCTCCAAAATGGTCACAACATCGAAGTCCCAGGTACCTATCCATGCTGTAAGCTCACCTACCCATATTTCGTATACTTCTGGCGTTGAAGCAGACACACTTCAAACCAGTTTGCTGTCTGCCAGCACATTCCTGTGACACTGAAATCCTGCCCCTAATCTCCCTACTCTCATCCTCCTGTGCACTGCAACTAAACCTCAGGTTTCCAACCCCCTGCTGAGCTTGTTTGAACCCACCCGAGTAGCACTAGCAGATTTCCCACCCGGGATATTAGTACTCCTCTGGTTCAAGTGAAGACCATCCTGTTTAAACAGGTCCCACTTCCCCAGAATGACCCCCAATTATCAAAGTACTTGAAACCCTCCCTCCTGCACCATCCTTGCAGCCACGTGTTCAGCTGATATCTCTCCCTATTCCTTGCCTCGCTTTCATGTGGCTTGGGTAACAAACTAGAGATAATAATTCTGTTCTAGCTCTCAGCTTCCACCCTAGCTTCCTGAAATCCTACCTTACATCCCTGTCCCTCTTTCTACCTATGTCTTTGAAGACCACACGAATCCACCGAAAGGCATTTCACCCAGACCGGTCCCCTTACTCTATCCATGTAACCCTGCATTTCCAATGGTTAATTCACCTAACCTACGCATCAAATTTCATGTGAAAAGGTAGCTTTCAATGAGAGCCTCCTGCAGGCCATATCTTTTTTGGTGTTCTTTGCCACTCTGGCAAAGTGTTCAAAGTACCCGCTTTTATATATCCCAAAACATCAGACCATCTCATTGGTTTGATGACATCAAATAATTAAAATTAAAATTTGAGTAGATTTTGGTATCTTGGGCCATAATTTGAGCTGATTGGCCAAATTTGAATTTGTTGTGTACCATAGCAATGCAGCTCTACCTATTTGTTTCACAAGCATATGTTACATTTTTAATTGCTCAGCACACCCTTGTTGTGATGTTGTAGGGGTACTGTACCTTTAAGAGAGTTGAAAAGCAATCAAGGATGGGGTGAAGCACAGAGAGTCTGGCACAAGGTAGTATTTGGTTGAAACAGCTAGAGTAGCTAGGTTGCGATGAGCCAAAAGCAGACTCAAATTCGACAAGTTTAAAATATGCCCAAAGATATCAAATTCCAAACTAGTTTAAATTTAATGTTTTGTGCATATTAGAACCAATGAAACGATCCGATGTTTTGCGTTATAAATATCAGACATTTTGAAAAGCTAGCCAGTGCGGCAAAGAGAACTACCAAAAGACCAACAGATGTAGGTTGCTAGAGCTCTCGGAGTGGTATCTGTCTGAAGAAGGAGTTTGAACAGAGAAAACATCGAAACTGAGCTGGAGAGAGAATCTACAGTGGAAAATCTACAGATGAAAATCGGCAAAGCTGACTAGTTTTGAAAGGTGATTATTTTTCTGCCCACCATAATTGGGACATTTTTTAACCAGACTAGTATTATAGAAGGGGATGCAAAAGTTGTTTTTAAAAGAAAGGAGTTGTGAAGTGTTAGTAGCTAATATTCTCTGGCAGACTTAAAAAAAGTTGTCAAATTTTGCTTTAAATAGTATGTTTTGGGTAGCTCGTTGCCTCTCGAATTTTAACAGACTACATCACGGGGTGAATCATTTCTGTGTCGCTGGTTTGAATAAGCAGATAGGTTTATCCTGTGTCATAACAGTTTGGAGGCTGGTCGCTAGGATTGGAATAGTTTGGTTCTCGGATTCGTGATTTGAATAGGTTTAGATGATCCAAGTTAAAAACATGCAACACTAGGTTATAGTCCAACAGGTTTAATTGGAAGCACTGGCTTTCAGAGCGATGCTCTTTCATTAGGTGGTTGTGGTATACACAATTGTAAGACACAGAATTTGTGGCAAAAGTTTACAGTGTGATGTAACTGCAATTGCGCTCCTAAAGCTAGTGCTTCCAATTAAACCTGTTGGACTATAACCTGGTGTGGAGTGATTTTTAACTTTGTACACCCAAGCCCAACACGGGTATGTCGAAATCATAGGCCGATCCAGTCTGAGATTTGGAAAGATTCGAGTAGATTTGGGGTACTAAAATGCCCAGTAGATTTAGACACTTGCGGGTTAATTTGCTAGATCTAAAATAAAATGAGGTGAGACAATTTGTTTAATTTCGGTGACTTGTGGTTGATTAAATTTAAAGTGAAAGAAATTACTTTAAAATTGCTGAAGAGTTTCTGGGATTTGAAGATGACTCAAATTTGCGAAGAAAGTTTAGAAGAAAATTTAGAATGAGCAAAAATGTTACATTTGAATTTAAATAAGGACAAAAATAAAGCTGAAATTGCAAGGGAGTTACTCAAATGTCAGCGAAACAGACAACTGCAGTGGACATGGAAAAAAATAAATTACAATTGTGTAAAATGGAGTCAGAATGTAAACAAAGAAAGGGAGAGAAAGAGAGACGGAGAGGGAGAAGAGAGAGAGGAAAAAGAAAAAGGGAGAAGGCTTTTGGCTAAACAAAAGGAGAGCGAATTTGAATTTGAGAAGTTATGACTAACTCAGCAAAGTCAAATTAACAGGATAGACATTAAAAGAGAAGGTAGTGATTCTACAAATATGTTAAAACTCTGCCACATTTATGTGAGAAAGATGTTGAAGCTTTTTTATTTCATTTGAAAAATTGGCTCGTCAGATGGAGTGGCCCGAGGATTTTTGGACAATGCTCGTTTGGACTAAACTGGTAGGCAGAGCCAATGAGTCATGTGCCATGCTGTCAGATGAGCAGTCAAGAAAGTATAAAGAGATCAAGCAGGATGTTTTAAGAGCTTATGAATTGTTACCAGAAGAGTAGAAACAGCGGCTCAGAAAAACAAAGAATGAACAAGGTTAGACTTATGTTAAGTTCAAAAGAATTAAACATAGCCATTTTGATAGATTGGTACATCCTTTAAAGATAGATAGGACGTTTGAAGCTCTCAGACAAATTATTCTGAAAAAGTGTTCAAAAACTCACTTCCAAAGAGTGTATGAATTCAAGTAAAGGAAGAAAAAGTTCGGGAAATGAGTCGGGTTGCAGAGTTAGGGGATGAATGTATGTTGGTGCACAAGACAAACATTCAGCAAGAATTTCAGCCTTTGAGAGATAAAAGTTGGGAAAGGTGAAGATCCTATACTATGAAATTTTCCTTTCGTAATTTTCCTTTCAAATAGACTCCCCAATCACCTTTTGGAAGTTCCTGGCTAATACTATCAAGATTGGTCTGGCCCCATTTTATAACTAGATCTTGTGCACCAGGCCTGTCATTTTCCATCGCTATTTTCATACTAATAGAACTGTGGTCACTTTGGTAAAATGCTTTCCCACTAACTCCTCTGTTCCTTTCCCTACAATGATTCACAAGGGGAGGTCAGATTTTGCCCATTTCTGTGTTCAAGCCATTTACATACTGATTAGGAGTTTACTGGAACGCATTTACGGAATTCCTCTCTTGCAAACGTTGAACACTGGCAGCCCCAGTCTAATTTTGGAAAGTTTAAAAACCCCTACTAAAACAGCCCTATTATTATGATTAATATTTGACATCACCTGACATATTTGTTCCTCAATCTGCCACTGATTATTCCGGGTCAGTAGGACAATCGTGCCAGAGTGATGACTCATTCTTATTTCTCAGTTCCACTAGCATAGCTTTACTGTGCGATCTCACAGGAATATCTTCTCTAAGTACTGCTGTGATGATTTATGCAAACAGAACCCACCACCATGCATCCTCTCTTGCCTCCTCTTCGATACTTGCTGTCGCATCTCTACCTTGAAACAATGAGCTGCCAATTCTGTCCCTCTCTCAGCTGTGTTTCTGTAATACCCATAATATCCCAGTGCCATGTTCCAATCCATGCCCTGAGTTCACCTGTTAGACCTCTTTAGTTGAAATAAATGCAGTTTAATCAACAGTTTTCCCCCATTCCCTGATATGTTCTTGCCTGCCTTGTCTATTGAAATTGCTCTCTTTAACTCGTGCACCAGCCTCATACTTCTTTCCGCCTTACGACTGTTTCAGGTTCAACACCCCGCCAGACTAGTTTATATCCTCTCAAGCAGCTCTAGCAATTCGCCCCACCAGGATATGGGCCTCCTTCCCGCTCGCAGTTCAGGCCTTTCCCACCCTGTCAACCTGTGCTGACATCTTCAGGGATCTAGGGACTTGTCCACTCAGGTCCCTGTGTTCCTCAGTACTCTGCAAGGACCAAGAATTCACTTTGTCTGTCCTTCACTGACCATACCTCTCACACATTGATCAGAAATAAACTGTGCTCAGATTATCATCTGATCGATATCAGACGGTAGCTCGAGAACATCTCCCTCACTGTGAACAACATCCTCATCTTTCATGTCATCTACAAACCAACTAATGATATCTTCTGTTTTCACATCGAATTTATTATTTGACAGAATAACCAGCAATGGTTCCTGCACAAATTCCTGTGGTACAGCTGCTGGTGAAAGAATTTTAAACACGAAGGAGTCTATTCTCCAATTTTGTATCCAATTTACCAACTTGCCTTGAATCCCATGTGCTCTTCCTTTTTGGACCAGACTTCCATGTGGGACCATGTCAAAAGCTTTATTCAGGTCCAGTGCAGGACATCATCTGCACTGCCTTCATCAATATTTTGAGACACAATTTCAAAAAAACTCAACTGAATTCATGAGGTGATGTCTTTCTATACCAAATTCGTGATAACTAAACCACGTTGACCCTTGCATTTTCAAGTATTGTTTCATCCTCAGAATTTTTCCAATAATCCCCCCCACCCCCACCCACCCACCCCCCCCCCCACCCCACCGCTGTTAGGCTGTGTGCTCCGTAATTACCTGGCCCAACCCTGCTGCTCTTCTTGAACAAAGGAACCACATTAGCTATCCTACAGTCATTCGGCACTTCACCTGTGGCCTGCAAAGTATTAAATATATCCACCAGGACCCCAGCAATCTCCTCCTTTTTCTCCCATAGCAGGCTGGGATAGATTTTATTGGGCACTGGGGTGTTACCAACCTTTATGCCTGTAAAACATTTAATATATCCTCCTACTTGATCTTAACATGTTCTAGAACCTCATCATCCCAAATGAAATCCCCGACTACAATGTCTTTCTCCTGTGTAAATACCAATGGGAAGTATTCATTGAAGACCTCACATACTTCCTCTGGCTCCATGCACAGATTGTCCCTTTGGTTTCTAATAGGCCGCACTAGTTAGCTGAGAATCCTCTGATTCTAACTGTGCTGGCAAAATACCTTGTAGCTTTTCCTTAACAGTATCTGCCAGGGATATGTCATGGCCCTCATTTTTCAGGTCCTTGTTGCACTCGCTCTACTTTTGAAGGGTTTCACTTGTTTTTAATTGTACTGTATTTTCTTTATCAACCTCACAGCTTTATCAGTATTCACTGGAATTGCTGCCTTTGATATTTACTCTTTTTGGTACACACTGGCCCTAAATTCCCACTGTTTCATTTTAAAGTACTCCCATTTTCTGATTATATACTTAACTGCAAAAACTTCCTCCCTGTCTTTGGTTGTCAGATCTTGTCTAATGACCATGATAAAGTTGAGTGATAATGATAATCTAATGATGTGGCATTCCCCAAAATTAGACACTTAACTTCTGAACAATCCACATCTCTTTCTACAATGACATTGAAACTTACAGAATTATGGTTACTATCCCTAAAAATCTATCGAATTCTTACCTCTGTTATCTAGTCCAGTACCACCCTGTCTCACCCTGTCTCTTTGACATCCTCCACCTCTTTCCAACCTTCCCATCTGTGTATCTCCAAAGCACATGATATCACAGTAACCTTCTTCAGTCTCCACAGCACTCCTCCACCCTGTCCTACATCACCTCACTCTCTCTAACGTTCTGTGATCCCTATAAACCGCCTTATCTGTACAAACCCCTCCAGGTCTCACAGCCTTTCCTGCCAATCCTCCCTTTGTGTAATATTATGAAGCCACTTGACCGTTCCCTGGATCTGTAAGTTCGCCCAGTCTTTGCAATCTTCTCTGTCTCTGTGATGTCCTCCCATCACTACTGGCCTTCTTAACTGTGTTACCTCTTCCAGTCATGAAAACCATCCGTGAATGTGTGCCATCCTATTGATTACTCTGACCACTTCCAGTCTCTACCACTCTCTCTGCCTGTAGATGAAGGTGGTAGGTCAGGGAGGAGAGGATGCAGTTGATAGGTGGAAAAGGAGATAGGCAGGTAGAACAAGTCCGAACAAGTCATGGGGACAGTTACTGAGCTGGAAGTTTGGAACTAGGGTGATATGGGGAAGGGGAAATGAGGAAACAGTTGAAGTCCACATTGATGCCCTGGGGTTGAAGTGTCCCGAGGCGGAAGATAAGGCGTTCTTCCTCCAGGCATCTGGTGGTGAGGGAGCAGCAGTGAAGGAGGCCGAGGACCTCAGCTATCTCCTTTTCCACCTTTCCACTCTATAGATTAGATTGGATTACACTACATTATAGTGTGGAAACAGGCCCTTTAGCCCAACAAGTCCACACCGACCCGCCGAAGCACAACCCACCCATACCCCTACATTTACCCCTATACCTAACACTACGGGCAATTTAGCATGGCCAATTCACCTGGCCTGCACATCTTTGGACTGTGGAAGGGAACCGGAGCACCTGGAGGAAACCCACGCAGACACGGGGAGAACGTGCAAACTCCACACAGTCAGTCGCCTGAGGTGGGAACTGAACCCGGGTCTCTGGCGCTGTGAGGCAACAGTGCTAACCACTGTGCCACCGTGCCACCCACCGTGCCGCCCACCAGATCTCCTGGTCCTGACCAGATGCATCCTAGAACATAGCAACTGGCGCGAGAAGAAATTGCGGCGGCCCTGGCTGATACTTTTGTATAATTGTTCGCTTCGGGGACGTCCTGGAAGACTGGTAGGGAGCAAATGCTGTGCTCTTATTTAAGAAGGGCTGCATTGATGAACCTGGGAACTATAAACCAGTTAGCTTAGCAAGTTACTTGAGAGTTAAGATATACATGCATTTGGAAAGACAGAGTTTGATTCGGAACAGTTAGCACGGCTTTGTGCGTGGGAGATCATGGCTTACAAATTTTTAGAGTTCTTTCATGAAGTGACCAGCAATGTTGACGAGGATAGGCTAGTAACATAGTCTGTTCAGATGTCAGAAAGGCCTTTGATAAGATGCCACATGATAGGCTGCTCTGAAAGGTTAGATTGCATGGAATCCAGGGGGAGCTGGCAAATTGAACACACACTTGGCTTGATGGTAGGATGCAGAAGGTAATAGTGGAAAGATCCTTGTCCGACTGGAAACCTGTGACTAGTGGAATGCCTCAGGAGTGCTGGGACCATTGCTCTTATCTCTCGCAATGATTTTGTTGAGAATGTACAAGGCATGATTAGTAACTTTGCTGATGACACGAAAATAAGCATTGTCGTGGACAGTGAGAAAGGTTATCAGATATTGAAGCAGGACCTTGATTGGCTGGGGAAGTGGGCTGAGAAATGGCAAACAAACTTTAATATCGATATGTGTGTGGCCTTGCATATTGGAAAATCAAATCACGGTAGGAGTTTCATGGTGAATAGTCGGGCCTTAAGGAGTGCAGTGGAATAGAGGGTCCTTGGAGTTCGGGTGTATGGTTCTCTCAAAATAGAGTCACAGGTAACGGCAGTGAAGAAGGCTTTTGGCACACAGGCCTTCATCTGTCAAGGAATTGAACACCGAATTTGGGGAGTTATGTTGAAAATATGCAGGATGCTGGTGAGGCTGCACTTAGAGTATGATGTTCCATTTTGTTCAATTTGCTTTAGGAAGGATGTGATTACATTTAAAAGAGTGCAGAAGAAATTCACAAAGATGTTGCCAGGAATCAATGGTCTGATTTACAGGGAGAGTTTGGACAGGCTTCGTTATTTTTCTTTATACTGTAAGACGGAGTGGAAATCTTATAGAAATGTATAAGACCATGAGAGGCGTGGAGAGGGTGAATGCACTCAGTGTTTTTTTCCAGGGTTGGGGAATCAAGGACTACAGGACAACAGTTTACAGTCAGAGAGAAAAGAATAAAAGGGAACATGAGGGGAAACATTTTTACACACACGGAATGAGCTGCCAGTGGAAGTGGTTGAGGCGGGTACATTGACAACATTTAAAAAACATTTGGACAAAAACATGGATAAGAAAGGATTAGAAGGATACGGGGCAAAGGCAGGGAAATAGGGTTAGTGTGAATGGACGTTTCGGTTGGAATGGACCACTTTGAGCCGAAGGACCTGTCTCTGTGCTGTAGGACTCGATGACTCTACAGCCATTGCTTGTCTCCCACTGAATGTTCTATTGTATTTTCCAAATTCACTGGAGTGAACTTGATCCTCTAGTCTCCAGGCTGCCATGATGTTTGAACATAATATTGAAACATTCGATATTGTATGCAAACGCCATGTAAAGTGCAACATATTAATATTAAAGAACAACATTATTTAGGAGTGCTTCTGACCACACAACGCTAAATCCAAACTAACCTGGACTCTAGTTTGGTTCACAACATACTCTTCAAGTTACCTGTTACACATTTCTGGAATTAAATTTTCACAGCATTAGCAGTCACTTAGTTAACACAGTTTAGATGTAACTTGAGAAAATTCTGTATTACTGCACCACCCACAACATGTGCATATCTAATTTCCAATGCATAAGATACAAAAAATTTCTGCAACAGTTTTGGCTTAGATATGTAACAAACCAATGTTTGCTTCTCCTTGCTATTTGTAATATCCACACAAACTGATTCTGTGGAATCTGAGGGACATGGTCTGTGGCGTTATTAGTGATAGACTTCGACAAGACATTTGGGGAGGGTCACCTCAACACTGAGATGATCGGATGAAACAAAACACCATTTTGACTGGGACAACACATCTATCCTGGGACAGGCTAAGCAAAGACATGCCAGAGAATTCCTAGAGGTCTGGCACTCCAACCACAACACCATAAACAAACAAATAGATCTAGATACCATCTATCAACCCCTCAGAAAATGAACAGGAAATGACATCACCACAAACCCCAGGAACCCCATCCAGGAGAAAGATATAAATACAAAGCAGGAGACAACAGCTTCGCTTCACTTGGAGGTCGCCACTGATGATGTTACCTAGCCAGGTAACGAAACGTCTGGATATCAAACCTACGGCTCAGTGAGCAAACCTACACCCTGGGCCTTGTACTATATTGGTCGATGTTATGCATTCAGTATCATAGACTGGGTAATGAATTCCAATCAATGTAAAAGGATACGGCATTCAGGAGAAACTAGTCACCTAAATATCGAATTGACTTTATGGTAGGAGACAGGGGGTGGTGGGACACATCTTGTTTTTCTGACTGGAGGCCTGTGAACAGTGGTGTAGTCAGTCCATTGTTGTTTGTCGTTTGGTAAATGATTTGGCTGAGAATATTGGGTTCCTGGTACGTTTGTTTGTGGGTGATACTACAATTGGTGATATCGTGAATAGTGAAGAAGGTTAAACTATGATACAACAGGATTATCAGTACTGCTGGGATAGTGGGCTGAAGAACAGTAGATGGAGTTTAATTAGATAAATGTGAAGTGTTCCATTTTGGTAAACCAAAACAGGGTGGGACTTGTACAGTTAATGTTCAGACCCTGGGTAGTGTTGTCAATCAGAGATCCAGGGATGCAGGTACACAGTTCTTTGAAAGTGGTATCATAGGTAGACAGGCTGGTGAAGCAGGCGTTTGGGATGCTTACCTTCATTGGCCAGAGCATTGAGAGTAGAATTTGGGATGTCATGTTGTATCTGTACAAGACATTAGTAAGGCCACCATAAAAGCATCAGTAGGAAGAACTCATCACGTTCACTTACCTCTTTTATGTAAAGACATCTGACATTCTAACCTGGTCTGGCCTACGTGTGACTCCTAACCAAAACAGCGACATGGCTGACTTGAGCTACCCTCTGAGCAATTAGCAGTGGGGCAAAGAATGCTGGTCCAATCAGTGACATCCTCATCCCATGGATGAATAAATAAATACACATATGTTCATCCTTACCTCTGCAAACCTATCCAGCTATAACAGTTCGTACTGGCTTTGTGACACCATTCAGGCCCTGATCACTCTTTGTAATGCTCTCCCCACCTCCAACACCCTCAAATCTCCCTGTTCCTACCATGTAATTGAAGCATGATAATGATTCCCCTTCGTATTGCCCTCCTCCTGCTCGCAGGCAGTTCGCATTCCCGCTAACACTTAATGCATAAACACGCTCTCACTTTAGAATTGTTAGGACTTTTTGGTGACCTTCTAAGCCTGATAATCTAATATGATCAACTTTGTTCTGAGTGAGGGACGGGTGGGAATGTCTTGCTGACGTTTTGCTGTTTCAACGGAATGTCCTTTTGTTGAGTGTCTTACAATGTTCTTCAAATCTTTTCAACTGTTCGTTTACAGACACACATTTCAGTCTGTTTAGCCTGTTTACCTTGGTCAGTTCCCCTCTCAAACTCATGTAAATTGGCTGTTATGTTTCTAGTTGTATCTTGTTCATTCTGTGATTCCATTTTAAAAAAAAACATTAAATTTCACTTAATCCCATTTTCCTGGAGGATCTCTTAGTGTGATATTACGTATTCGCTCAGCGTCATCAAACAACGGTCGCTCTGAAGTAGTGACATTCCTACCCAGTTGCACAATGTGTTATTCAAAGAAACACTGAGGGGAAAAAAAGTTACCCGAACTCCTCTTCGAATATCACTCTTGTCAGTGTGATTGTCCCAGATTATACGAATATTGAAGTTTCCCAAAATTATCGCAATGCTTCTGTTAAAAATTCCAATGAGTTCCTGTTTAATGCAACGAAATGAGCAACGAAATGCTGTCTTGCTGCTAGAACTGTTCTGCTGCTTGTGCCCTTGGCAAGTAATAGCCAGAATTTACATTCAGATTGACTCTACGTAATGATCTGAGGCCAAATGCTTTCTCTGTAATGCCTTTGCTCCCCTTTCCTGTCCAGGTTACCCAACCCTGCTTTCCTATTCAGCCTCAGACTCTGCAAGGTTGTGAACCATTGAATATTATGTTTCACCTTTTGTTCACCCTGTAACCATGTCTCCCTGCAGTCCAAATCGCATTTGTTTCTGTGTCACAAATCCATCTACCTTATTGCAGATACTTTGTCCATTCCAAAAAAAATACTCTTTCCAACAATCTCCGGTCACATGCCGATTCACTGATATACTGTTTTATTTAAACTCTGTCGCTTCCTGTTCCTTTCTGCTTGTATTCAGACATATCCTCTTGCTGTTCCGATGCTTCTGCATTTCTGTTTGGATTTGGAAAGCTCCGTTCACCTGAACCATGTCCCTGCATCCTCCCTGTCAGTTTAAAGCCCTGTCCATAAACTTATTGACATGATTGGCCAGGACACCGTTCCCATCATGATTCCATTGGGGTCCAGTGCATTGGGATTGTTTTTATTAACTAGTGGGATGTGGGTGTCTCTGACTGGGTTGTGTTTCTTGCCCAGCCCTAGCTCCCTTTGTGCTCAGTAGCTTGTTCGACCATTTCAGAGGGTAATTGAGAGGCCAACACTTTGCTCAGGATATGTCATGCAGACCATGTGAGGATGGGCAGATGTCCTTCTCTGAAGGACAAGTTTTTTTTTGATGTACAAAATTTGTTTTTGGGTCCATCTGCAACGGTCTCATACTTATTTATGGAATTTCATAATGGGTTAATTGCAATTTCTAAAAATTATTGTTTTCAAGTTGCACCATTTCTGGTGGTGGATTCAAACCTTCCTCCTCTGAACATTAGCTGAGATTTTGGATGCATGCTCTAGCAATAATATCACTAGGCCATCACTTCGCCTGCTCACTGTTTGTGCATCCCTGAGACTGATACCAGTGCATCTTGAAGCTAAACCCATTCTCCCGACACAATTGTTTTATCCTGACATCTTCCTGCACTCTGGTGATATAACTCAGTCTCTCACCATGTGGTATCCTTCACTATGTGGGTCGAATTGCTGCCTCTGTCAGTGCCTCTCACTCTTGCAGCTACTCCAGATACTGAGCCAACCGAATTCTCCACTCCAGAGAGACGCAGCAGCACAGGCCAGGAATGGAGACTAGGATTTACCAGATCTCTGTGGGATTCAGTGCCATTCTCCAAGTGTAACCCTCACTGCATTGGTCTAATTTCCTATTCGCTGTCTCCTGTAGGTAATCAGGAGGGTCCTGACTCAATTGACTTCCCAGCTGCTGGGTGTCTCGACCATACCACATTGAAGATGGTTGGTCAGCCAGTGAAAACAAAAAGGGAAAGGAGATCTGGAGCCTTCAATAAATCCTGCAGTGAGGTAAGATCGCACACAGGGAACATAGCAGAGTGCAATAAAAGGGCTCCAAACATCGGATAGCAAGACATGACATAGATGCAATGCTGGAGGGGGAGCACAGTACAGACACACCCACGCCCATTCACCAGCCCTATTGTAAGTTCTGTTGTACTCAGACTCACTACTCTCCAACACTTGGCATGTCTTGTGAACCAGTGTCTTCAGTAATTTGTAACTCCTTTAACAATTCCTATCTCTGTAACCTCCTGCCTTTCCGATAATTCTTCCGTGTATTTGAAATGTATTGCATTCCTGGCTACCATTCCTATCACTGTAACTTGCTTCAATATCTACAACATGCCTTCTCTCAAGTCTCCTCCTCCAATAACCAGAGACAGAGCCATGCAGTACAGAGACGGTTCCTTCGATATAACTAGTCCATGCTGACCAGAGTTACTGAACGAGTCACGTTTCCCTGCATTTGACCCATATCCCTTCAAACCTTCACCTCTCCATGGACCTGCCCAAATGTCTTTTATATG
The DNA here is from genome assembly GCF_047496795.1 of Chiloscyllium punctatum. Lineage (NCBI taxonomy): Eukaryota > Metazoa > Chordata > Chondrichthyes > Orectolobiformes > Hemiscylliidae > Chiloscyllium > Chiloscyllium punctatum. The sequence goes on from NC_092771.1 coordinate 32,577,580, forward strand.
GTGTAATTGTACTTTTCTCTACCATTTCCCCTGCACCATACCTGCACCATCCTCTGTGTGGAAAATGTACTCCTCCAAACCCTTTTAATTATTTCCTCTCTCACCTCCTATTTACACCCTCTAGAAAATAGAACTTAGAACATGACAGCACATTAGAGGGTCTTCGGCCCTCAATGTTGCGCCAACCTGTGGAAACAATTTGAAGCCGATCTAACCAATACTATTACATTCTCGTCCATATGTCTATCCAATAATGATTTAAATGCCCTTAAAGTTAGCGAGTCTACTACTGTTGCAGGCAGTGCATTCCATGCCCATACTACTCTGAGTAAATAAACTACCTCTGACATCTATCCTATATCTATCATCCCTCAATTTAAAGCTATCTCCCCTTCTGCTTTGTACAGCTGTAGTATGATCTCATTGTTCCTAAACTCAATCCCCTTACCAATAAAAGCTAACACACTGAAGGCCTTCTTAACAACCCTGCCAACCTGAGTGGCAACTTTTAGGAATCAATGTACATGGACACAGACGTTCATGGACACAGTTCATCTACACTACCAAGAGGTTTTCAATTGGCCCAGTATTATGTGTTCCTGTTACTCCTTCCAAAGTGAATCACCTCACACTATTCCACATTAAACTCCATTTGCAAACTCTCAGTCCAGCTCTGCAGCTTATCTACGCCTCTCTGTAATCAAAACATCCTTCATCACTATCCACAACTCTACCGACTTTCGTGTTATCCGCAAATTTACTAACCCATCCTTCAATGCCCTCATCCAGGTCATTTATCAAACTGACAAGCAATGGTGAACCCAAAACAGATCCTAGCAGAACCAACTGGTAACTGACCTCCAGGATGGGTATTTCCCAAAAACACTATCCTCTGTCTACTTTCAGCGAGCCAATTTCTGATCCAAACTGCTAAATCACACTCAATCACATATTGTCTTCAATAGCCTACCGTGGGAACCTTAACAAATGCCTACCCAACATCCATTTACACATCAGCTGCTTAACCCACATCCACCTCTTTGGTCACCTTCTCAAATAACGCAATAAGGTTAGTGAGGCATGACCCATCCTTCACAAAACAGTGTTGACTCACCCTCATCAATTTATTCATCTCCAGATGATTCTCAATCTTAACTCTTATAAGCATTACCAAAGTAAGGCTCACAGGTCTATAATTAGCAGATCTGTCTCTACTACACTTCTTGGTTAAGGGGTAAACATTTGCTATCTTCCTACCTTCTGGCACTATTCCTGTAGACAAAGATCAAAGCCAAAGACTTTTCAATCTACTTCCTGGCTTCCCAGAAAATCCGAGGATAAATCCCATCTGGTCCAGGGGACTTATTTATTTTTACACTTCCCAGTATTGGTAACACCTCCTCCATATGCACTTCAATCACATTTAGTTATGAACTCCACTACCCTGGGATAAAGACGTTGGTTAATCAACTTACCTGTACCCCTCATGGTTTTATATACCTTTATAATGTCAAGTCTTAGCCACCTACGTCCAATGGAAATATGAAGGAGAATGATACACTTTCTTCTGCTTGAGTGCCCGCCACTACTTTGCCACAATGTGCTGGGATACACCTGTTCAGTACCTAGGGCTTTCTCTACCTTTGTGTTCTACGACCTCTAGCACCACCTCCTCTGTAATGGGGACTCTTTTCAAGCCATCACTGTTTCTTTCCCTTTGTTTCCTAGTCTTTGTCCACAGTGCGTTCTGACATGAAATATTCATTTAGGGTCTCACCCATCTCCTGTGGTTCCATACATGGATGGCCTCACTGATCTTTAAGGAACCCTATTGTCTCTCCATTTGCTTTTTTGCATTCTCATTCACTTTATCTACCAAAGCTATCGCATTCCCTCGTTTTTCTTTCCTGCTTATCCAGCCTCTCTGTTTCTACAAAACCCTCCAGAAGGTAACATCTTCGTCAATCTTTGCTCCATTTACAGTTTTACGAAATGCTTCTTAAATCAGGATGGTCAGAATTTTGCGCAACACTCCAAAGCTGTGCTGACTATCCCTATTCAATCCTTGCCTTTGATAATGCATGTTACTCCTTTCCCACGGAATCACTTGCAACAATGTATGCATCACTGAGATCAAGCTAATTGGTCTTTATGTCCCTCGCTTGCCCTCGCAGCCTTTCCTAAATACTGGCACAACATTAGCCACCCTCCAGATCCAGCTCATCACCACTGGCTATCAGTGATAGAAATATCTCTTAATGGAACCCACAATTTCTTCCTGAGCTTCCCACAATATCCTGGGATATCCTTTATTAGTTCAAGGGATTTGTCTAACTTCTACGCATTTTAAAACCTTCAGTACCTCCTGTTCTGTTATGTAGAGTCCTTTGAAGGCATCATTGTTTATTTCCCTGACGTCCCCAGTCTTTCTCCGCAGTAAGTGAAACGTGAAATTTTTTTTTAGGATCTCACCCATCTCCTCTGGTTCCACACTTGGATGGCCCAATTGATCTTTAAGGAGCCATATTCCGTCCCTATTTACTCTTCTGTTGTTAATATACTTGTTTTGTCCTCAACTTGATCTGCCAAAGGGTTCTGTGGTCCCCTTTGTGCCCTCCTGATTTCCCTTTTAAATGCATTACTCCACCCGCAATGTTATTTAAGAGATTTGCTGAATCCAGCTGGCTATCTATGACACATGCTCCCTTTATCTTGACCAATATCCGGTCATCCAGTGTTTCCTACTTATATCAGCGTTATCCTTCACTGCTGTACTTTTCCAGCACCATACTCTCATTTGGTTGGAAGGATCTCATCGTCAGATTAAGACATGTTGCAGAGCACTTGAAGCCGTTTCTGGTGCCACAGTCAACTGGCATGTGCAACGTATATGATAATAAAAAGGCGCGTGAAGCATCAAGGTTGTGAGTTCGAGCTTCGACTGGAGGAACTTTTAGGGACATTGACAAGGGATAAGTGGAAAAGCCTGTTGTAGACTCACAGAACAATGTTGAATAAAACAGCATTTATTGCAATCATCTCATCTTTCAGCATATTAGGTGGTAATTTCATCTCCAGCATGTCTACTATTTTCCGCACTTTGGTCTTATTTGTCTTTTTTAAAACCCCCAAGGTCAGTTCTTCCATCTCCAGAGCGTCTTTGCTAACTGAAAGTGCCATTACTATCCGAGTGCTGTTTAAAACAACCAAATCAACACGCGAACTAATAGACACTATCACCTACCACTTGCTGTTTAAATCCCGCAACGAAGCCCCAATCTGTGTGGACCAACTCCAAACCAACAAAACACGTTTAGCAGGTAGCCCAGACCGTGGCTTCGTTTTTTGTTTTAGGTAAGTGTATTATGGATATTGGTGGAGTGAATTAGCTGGTCCAACTGTCAAGATTTAAACAAACAGAGCTAATTTTAAAAGGAAACGGAGTAAAACAAAAGGAACAGAAAATAGAGTAGTGTATAACCTATCCTATCCAAAACCTGACCGACTATCCCGACTTAATGATGCTGTTTCGAAAATACTTGCATGAGTCCTCCCCAAAAACAACACACTTCCTTTAGCACAAAGAATAAAAATGAAACAAGTCAAAGTTTACAGGTTTGAAGTTAAAGAGAGAGACTTGCCCAGCAGCCTTTCTTCATACACACAGCTGCTGAACTGAATCAAAAATAAATATAAATGAAGACTAGCTACACAGACAGCTAGCCACACCCCTTTGATTATGCAGTTTGTTTTTTGTTAAGACATGAACACTTCAACCAAAGGCATCATCTGTTAGGGGTAAAGTAAAAGGGCCACAACATACCCTTCAAACCTAGCTAAATTGAAGCCTGGCCAATTACCACCTCACTGTAAAAAAAACTCAAGGACACAGTAACCTTATAAAAGACAGATGTTATGACAACGGACAGGCAGCTTCTCAGTAACATCACTCTGATTCTTGGGAAGTTTGCTCTCACCAAAGTGCTTCTGACTTCTGTCAAGCTGCAGATTCAAATATTTGATTATCAAGTTGAATGCAATGAAATTATTTCAGATTTTTAACCAGTAATCAACACATTTCAGCTTCTAGTACTGTGCTTTGTTATCTGTTAAATTTTAACATGACTCTTTGGCAGCTTTTTGGCCCCTTTACTGTGGATCTGCGTCAATGCTCTACCTCATCTCTGCTGCACTTGATCAGCCATCTGTCATGGTCCAAATGCCTCTGTCTCCAAGAATGGCTGTAACTGACTTTGTCTTTTTTCATTGCTGCTTCCATTGACTCTCTTAAATGAAATTTTGACAGCTGAACATCCACTGAATATGTGCTGCTGGCAATTACCTTCCCATAGTAGCTCCCACAATGCTATTAGTTAAGGAGTGATTCACCAAGTTATAGTGAATGGACTATGATATGTGCCATTTAATGACAATTACTTTACATCAGTTTCGTGTTATTATTAACTTTTGGCCCAGTCAGACAGAGAGACATTAGGAAAGATACAAAATGTTTTATGGTCAAATATATTGCTTTCAAGCAGTATTTTAAAGTGCAAAGATGACGTCGAGGGAGGGAGAAGTTGACTGAAGTTCACAATTTATGGCCTTGTCAGATTGAGGGCAGCAAGTGTGGAAAAGTTAAAACCAAGAATGTTCTGGAGGTTGGAATTAGAGGTAACGCAGATATCTCGAAGGACATTAGTAATATTTCATTCTTGGGATATAGGCAATGCTGGCTGTGTTCGCATTGATTGTCCAGCCCTAAGTACCCTTGAAAGGGCTTGAGAAACCAACTCAGAGGACATTAGAGAGCAAGGAAGAGAGCAGACCATCAAGAGATGTGAAAGGCAGCAGCACGTATTGTTTAAAAGTTATCTCAGGATGCTGCATTAGCCAGACTTGGTGCGAATACTGTTTATTTGTCTTTGGGGCTTGTTTCGCAGGTGGTGATGGTGATGGCTATGGGCTTTGGTGGTTGACCACGAAAAGGCTGGTCACAATCGAACGCATCACGACTTTATTAATGTGTGCAGCTGGATTCTGCAGTGATATGGCTGGCGTGGGAACGGAGCATGGCAGCAGAATAGGCCCAGCATTAGCCCAGATGGTGTTAGTGACAGTGAAGGATGATTGCAGCAGCAAGGCCTGGTGTGCCTGATGAAGGTTAGCAGAAATAATTCAATGGTGAGGACAGATGGCAGTAAACAGGCGGGTCTTCACTCAGCATGGGAAAGCATGGCCAGGGTTGAGAAGAATGAACGCTCTTTGGGGCAGCCCAGCTTGGAATGTCTGCAGGTCCATGGCCAAGGGAAGGACTGTAATGTCTGAGTTTTTGAAACTTTTTCTCTATTTTTTAACTTTTATCCTGAAAAACATGCAGTCCTCGATGTTTTATCATTTGTTTTTAATCTTATGGAAGTAAGAATTTGTATCTGGGTACACTGTCCCATAGATGCCGCTAAGGTAATGCCCACTGCTGCCTGTCTTTTATTGCCATTCCCTGAGAAAATGTAAAAATAACGCCTCCATCGAAAATAATCTTCTGGTTCCAATGAAGACTCCCACTTGACCCGGCACGCACTCAAACCAGAGTTGAAAATGTGTTGCTGGAAAAGCGCAGCAGATCAGGCAGCATCCAAGGAGCAGGAGAATCGACGTTTCGGGCATAAGCCCTTCTTCAGGCTCATGCCCGAAACGTCGATTCTCCTGCTCCTTGGATGCTGTCTGACCTGCTGCGCTTTTCCAGCAACACATTTTCAGCTCTGATCTCCAACATCTGCAGTCCTCACTTTCTCCACGCACTCAAACCAGTAGAGTGTGGGGTTTGATCACGCCCCCAATTCCTGATTGGTCAATGACCATGCTCCGCCTCTCTTTTCTGTGATTGTTTGGAAGACGAGCAGTTACAGTTCGGTCCTCCAGCTCAGTCCTGGACGTACTATTGACGGTGAGATGTCATCATGTTGGAGTGTGCCCACTATCAATGTGGTTTGTGATCATACGCGGTGCCAGTGGCGCCAAAATGAAATTCTGGTGTTTCTCATTCCCAGGCGGTGAATGAGGGTGAAAGGGAAGGGCAGTGGCAGAGCTATATTCCACAGAATGAGACTTAAAGGGGAGGGTCGTACTAAGAGATATATTTTGGTTTGAGGTTTTACTGTTGGTCATTGTAGTGCTCTAGACGCAAACATGGTATTTCTCAGTCCGCAGTTTAAGTGCAGAGTGCCTTCGGCTCCTTTCCAGAAACAGGCCCCCGGCAGCGGCTGCTATCCTTGGTTCAGTTTTTAAAAAAAATTATTTAAGTTGGAAGAGAAGCAGATGAAACTTTATCTCAGCTGGAAGGAACTGTTTGGCGCCCTGCATGGAGTGAGGGATTGGTGTACCAGCAGATTTTGCATCTGTTCTCGTTGCAGTGTACGTTACCTGGGGTTTTGAGGGGCTCTGGAGAGAGAGTTGTATAAATCAAGGACTGTCGAAGGGTTCTTGCGGAAGGGAGAGAGAGGTGTGGAGGGGAAGATGTACTTGATGATTGGGTCCAGTTGTAGTCGGCAGAAGTGTTTAAGGATGATACGTTGGATTTGCAGACTCGTGGGGTGGTAGGTGTGGACAAGCAGATATCTGTTTTTATTGTTTTGAGAGCGCAGTGTGGTGTGAAGAATAGTTGGGATAGAGAATAACAGTGAGGGGGAGACACACACGGATTGAAGCCAGAGGCCACAGGGAGACTCAGAAACACCCTTTTGATGCGTGAAAGTTCAAATGGGACAGTTTTGTGTTCACTGTGATTTAGAGTCAGCTGCAGGTTTTCTTTAGGAAACAGCTCACGGTCTAACGTTCTAGTCTGAACCTCAACGTTGGGATGGGGAGTGTGTGGGGCGGGCGGGAATGAAGATTCACTTCATTGCTGTTAATTCTTCCCTGTCTTAATTGGAGTTAATTAGTCAGCCTGAAGAACATCAGGATCTGGGATGAACCATGAACCACTGGCAGGTTTGGAGAAACCATCTTGACATGACAGGCTCCAGCAGTGAGACATTTCAGCCATGACATTAGATTGGAGAAAGCTGATAGGAATTTTAAAGTAAGTTTTAAAAATTAAGAGGATTTCACATAAACTGGATAGTGAGAATCAGTTCCCACTTGGAAAAGTATTGGGAATAAGAGTTGAGATCTCAAATAAATTAACAGAGATGGAAATGAGATCTTTACATAGCAAGTAATGAAATCTGAAATGCATTGTCTGCAACATTAACTGGAATTTAGTCAGGTTCAGTCAAAAGCATTAGATGATTATTTGATTGGAAGCATTGTTCCGCGTTACACGGAGAAGTCAGGAAAATAGCACGAAGTTAGAAAGGAAGAGTGAGGAGTGCAGATACTTGAGATCAGACTGGAGAGCGTGCTGCTTGAAAAGCACAGCAGCTCATGCAGCATTCGAGGAGCAGCAGAATCGACATTTGCGGCATAATTTTTGATGAAGCTTATGCTTGAAGCGTCGATTCTCCTGCTTCTCGGATGCTGCCTCAGCTGGTGTGCTTTTCCAGCATCACACTCTTGACAAAGTCAGAAAGCTGAGTCGCAGCACCATGCTGATCCAGCGGGTTGAATGGCTCCCTCTTGTGCTTAAACAGTTGGCAATCATAATTGATCATTGAATCTCCACTCAGTCAGTTAAGAACATGGGACGAAAGTTTGATCTTCTGTCTGATCGCTCAAGCACTATCAGATTAATGAGTCATAATGAGTGACTAAAGTGAATTTGCAAACACATTGTTTTGTCGTGATGCAATTTTTGTTTGAAAAGAAGTCTGTGAAACAATTATCCAAAGCAGAATCTAGATTTTGGCCGAAGGAGGAGGAAGAATGAGGTCCACGGATTTATAACTGAGGGAAAAATAAAGGAAAAATGTTGACAGAAACTGGATTTGCCCGACAAAATTTTCTATTCTATATGTATAGAGCTGAAATTTATAAATGATTTCCAAAGACGATAAGAAAAAAAAGATTCACTAATAGGAAACTTAAAATAGACACCATAATGCCATCTGGGAGAGTCGCTTGATTCATTAGGAACTGAATATTACATTCTAATGTGTTCATCTAAAAAGATTCCAAACACCAGCATTATAGAATCCCTCCAGTGTGGATGCATGCCATATGGTCCAACTCTCTGAACAGGATCCCAACTGGACTCATCCCTTTACCCCATAACACTGCATTTCATATGGCTCTTCCATACATCTGTGGACACAGTTTGCAATCCACTAAATCTGTGCTCCTTTGCAATGTGGGAGTAAATCCATATGTACAAATGTGTGGAGAATGTACAAACTCCATACAGTCAGTCGCCCAATGCTGGGGTTGAACCCAGGTCCTTGGTGCTGTGAGGCAGCAATGCTAACCACCTTGCCACCCTAATCGAAAAACACCGACACATAAACACAAAGTGACTATTCCAGCGCACAGAGTGTGAAATGATCTTGAGCCAGTTACATAACCTTACCTTCAATTATTTCTGAACTGTGTACGTTACCCTACAAATCAATTTTATGATTTTTTGATGCGAGCAGACAACAGCCTGTATTAGCAATGAGTTGACTCAAATGTAAGGAATTTTCTCAGCTTAGTCAAGGACCTCCTTCTTGCAGTCAGGATAAGGATCGTGGATGTTACTGGTGGAGAGATCGGTGTCAACTAATATTATTTTCAGATTGATCCTATCATGACCATCCTCGCTTTCCCCTTTTAGATCTCACAGTAACAGCTACTAAATTTGTCTGTGAATACATAGGATTTTCATGGGAGCTGTTTGATTTTTCACGTGGTCCTAATTTGCATTAATTTTCTCTTCACCCATAGCCTCAATGTTATTTGGGAAAGGCACTTGGGAGAGATTGTGAGCTCCTCTCTGACCATAGTCTCCGGGTCTTCACCATTCCGTTAAATCCTTAGTTTGTGCTCTGACCTGATCTCCTGAGACCGCATACATTAGCACTCATTTATCACATTGTGGAGGCAGAGCAGAGATGGACCACATCCTTCTCGTCTGACAGTTCTTTGGTATGGGCACTTTCTTTTTTATTCTCCTAACATTTGGTCGCTTGAGTTCTGTGATTAACTCACTTATTGGTCTCAGGACATGAGTAGAGCCTGTACACTTTAAGTGCCACTATTCTGTGAACGTTAAGGCTCACCTACAAACTTGTCTCCCATTCACTTCAATTTTCACTCCTAAACCAGCAATTGGGACATTAGTAATCGGAACAGGAGAGAAAAAAGAACACTTCGAATGCAATGACACTACAAGTGGAATGAAAATCAATGTTCAGCTCAAAGCGCAAGGTTTCAGAGGAATATTGCCCGATCAGGGTGTCAAGCGTAGCACCTGACTAAATGAGGTAGCTGGATATTCAGTCAGGCCCAAGTAACTGCTGAAAAGCCATGCAATGTATTAATTTGACCACCAGAGGCCCACAGCGTCAATGTTTTCAACTGAGCCTGAGTTTTTCAGAGCCTGTGCTAAGTGTACTGGGAGGTTAGGCTCCGGTGGCAGAATTTCAAATCCCAATTAGTTGGAGAAGACCACGACTGAAGCTGTATTGTTAGTTTTCACTGACAGCAGAGGATTGGAGAGCAAAGGACTGGAATATTGTTGCTTCTGTCTGTTTCCCAGTGTTGCTCTGTATGGAGCTCAGAATCATTATCAGGTTTCTTTAAATGATGTCTAATGGTTCAATGTGCGCATATAGTTAGTCATTTGTTTTTGTAACAATATTGGAATGAGATTCCTGAATGTGTCTGTACTAGATATTCCTGGAAGAGTCAATAATTAGAGAATATTTTCCTGCAGGCAGTGTCCCCATTGTCAGGCCAGAAATGTGTGATACTGAAACAGTAAAGAATATGGGAACATAGGAACAGGAGTAGATCATTCAGTCCCTCGAGCCTGCTGCGCCATTTAGACAAACCATTACTGATCTGAAGCCTCACTCCATTTACCGGCTTCTGGCCCGTATCCCTTAATACTTTACCTGAACAGTAAAAACAATCTACCTCAGATTTTAAGTGATTTTTATGATTGTGCATCCGCTGCCACTTGTATAAGAACGTTCCAAACATCTGACAAACTCTGTGTGTGGAAGTGCTTACGTACATGCACCTTGAATGGTGTGTTATGAATTCTGAGATTATGGGACATATCAACTCACGAATATTCTGGTAAACAGTTGAACATGCTGCTAAATGCACCACAGCGACTGAGGTGTGAAAACATGTAAGATACCTATTTCCAGGTATCATCGAGTTCAAGCTTCAGTCTACAGCTCCTGACATAGCAATTGTTACTGTCAGTGTTAATCTTCCAAAGAACAGGCTGGAATTTCAGTGTGGAGACAAATCTGGAGACTCTGATCCCAGTCAATGCAAATACATTCAATTCGCCAGGAACTGTGTGAATACATGCAAAGTGATTCTGCAGCCTGTCTGCCATTTTTTCTCCATTTCAACTGCACTGCCACTTCTGTCTCTCTTTAGAAAGACAATCAGACAGCCAAACGTAATCTTTCTCTACACTAATCAGGACTGTGGTTTTATAGCACATTGGTCGAGCAGTTCAGGTTCTTGGTTCAAAGGCCAATCGGAGAACATATTGCTGACATTGCCTCTCACCATGTTCAAACTTTCACCAAGTGTCCACGGAAATAATTCTCCAAGATCGGGAAGAAATGCTTCCAAACATCCCTGACGAATTTCGGTTTGATAGAACAAAGAACATAGAACAGTACAGCACAGAACAGGCCCTTCAGCCCACGATGTTGTGCCGACCATTGATCCTCATGTATGCACCCTCAAATTTCTGTGACCATATGCATATCCAGGAGTCTCTTAAATGTCCCCAGTGACCCTGCCTCCACAACTGCTACTGGCAATGCATTCCATGCTCTCACAACTCTCTGTGTAAGAACCCGCCTCTGACATCCCCTCTATACTTTCCTCCAACCAGCTTAAAACTATGACCCCTTGTGTTAGCCATTTCTGCCCTGGGAAATCATTTCTGCCTCTGGCTATCGACTCTATCTATGCCTCTCAGTAGTGGTTTGATGGTTCTTGAACTTTGAGTAGGAGGAAGTGGAGGCTGTTTAATGTGGAGATGGTGTCCTCATGTAAACTAACCCTCAGGGAGGTTTCCTTAATAAACTGACCCTGGGGCGTCCACCACATCGTGACGTCATATGGCAAGTGTGGTGATGTCCTGCCTCTATTGTGACGCAATATTGATGCTGGCTCCTGGAAAATGAATGTGAATTATTCATCGGCATCGTGGTATGGAGACTTACATTGGAATGTAATGTCATCTCCAGGAGTTTACATTTGTACATTGCACTCACAGGCACGTCTTGGAATGATTCAGGTAAAACAAATATTCTGCTACTGTATTTTTATTTCTGATAATCATGCAGGTTCTTTTTGATGAAGTTCAAGAAATATTGTGTCTTGATGGCTGAATTTGCTGGACAATAACCGGAAACCGGTCCGTGATTTTTTACATCTTACAGATCCTTTAACTCTCGTCTGTGTCCCGGATCCGCCTTGTGGCAAGCAGACTGGAATCAGTCTCCCCAGATACAAATTTAGATCAGAATGTACGAAGAAGGCAAAAAAATGTCGAGGAGAGAAAAGTTGAAAGAACGAAGTGGCAAAAGGAGTAATGAGACAGATAGGCAGAACAAATGTTTCGTTTGGCTGTGTTCATTGCAATGGAATCACTGCTCCATCCCTATTGCAAGCAGACCGATCTCGTTTAATGAAGCCGCTTTGTGAGAAAATGCATTTAGTATTTTGGAAAAGTCAAGATAAGAAGCTAGGGCTCATTGGAATTTGAAGAAATAATCTCTCGTTTATTTCCATTATACAAAGCCGCAAATACTCATGTTCTGAGGCCAATGAACCACAGATCAGCTGTGACATGCTCGTTGTGAACACCATTCCACACTCTTCCAGAAATTCAATGCAGCGAAACGTTTCCAGAATGTCTGCCTCCCATTCTGTCTCCCCCTCTCTGCTTCTGGGGCTGTGCTGTTTGTCCCGATCACGACGACGGTCTCTGTCCACTGACGGTCAATTAAACCATTTTAATCGACTTGTCACATGTCCTGTGGGAGGACAGAGCCTATTCGCTCTTCTTCTTCCACCTGAGGAATGTGGGACCTGTATATGAAGGACGGGTTGCACGTTAACTGGAAGGACACAAATGTCCTGTGTGGGAGATATGCTCGTGTGGCTTGGGAGGGTTTAAACTAGTTTGGCAGGGGGGTGGGATTCAGAGTCAAATGTCTGAGAGGGGTTCAGTTGCAGATGGGGCAGTGACAGGATGTATTGAATCTATCAGAAAGGTTTCTCACGCGATGAAACAAAGAGATCGGTTAAAGTGTGTCTGCTGTAATACAAGGAGTGTCGGCAATAAGAGTGACGAACTTAGAGCATGGATCAGTACTTGTGGCTACGATGTTGTGGCCATAACGGAGACGTGGGATTAATAGAGAGCTTGCAAAACTCACAGGCGGGCGGATTCTGGAAAAATGCACAAGTAGCAGGGTTGTTGCTATGGGCGATTTCAACTTTCCCAATATCGAATGGAACCTCCTAAGTGCAATGGTTTGGATGGAGCCGTTTTGTCAGTTGTGTTCAGGAGTGTTTCCTTATTCAGTATGTAGACGCATGAAGAGGGGAGAGACCATTTGCATTTGGTGCTCAGCAACCAGCCAAACAGGTTTCAGATTTTGCTGTGGGAGAACACTTTGGTGAAAGTAACCACAACTGCCTAACATTTAGCATCTCCTTGGAGAGTGAAAGGAGCAGTTCACAAGTAAATATACTTAATTCGGCAAAAGCAAATTATGTTGCTATCAGACAGGAGTATTGGAACTACAGACTGGGAGCAAATGTTCTGCAGAAAGGGCACAGCAGACATTTGGAGACTACTTAAGGAGCAGTTGTTGCGAGTGATGCACAAATTTGATCCTTTAGACAGGTAAGAAGGTGAAAGATTAAGGAACCTTGGATAACAAGAACAGAGGAACTTCTTGTCAAAGGGAAGAAGACAGCTTACGTAAGGTGGAGGAAGCAAGGATCTAGCACAGCTTTAGAGGATTACAGGCTTCCTAGAAAGAAACTCAGAAATGGACTGAGGAGAGCCCGGAGGGGGCACGATAAAGGCTTGGCAAGAGGGATTAGGGAAAACCCAAAGGCATTTTACTCATACGTGAGGAATAAGAGAATTATCAGGGCGAAGGTAGGGCTGATCAGGGAAAGCGAAGGGAACCTGAATGTGGCGTTTGTGCAGCTAGGAGAATCCATAAGTGTTTTGCTTTGGTTTTCACCAAGGAAAGAGAACTTGTTGTAAATGAAAACTTTGAGGAGCTGGGATACGGTCTTGCCCAGATCACGAATGATGAAGTTGATGTGCTGAAAACTTTGGAAAACATTAAGAATGATAAGTCCCCACATTTTTTTTCCGAGGTTGCTCTGGGAAGTGAGAAAGGAGGTTGCTGAACCGCTGGTAAGAATATTTGCCTCCTCACTCTCCACGGGAGTCATACTGGAGAAGTGGAAATAGGGGAGTGTTAGACCTCTTTTCAAGAAGAGTAATAGGGAAATCCCTGGCAATTACAGACCAGTCAGTCTTACATCTGTGGTCAGCAAACTTTTGGAAAGGATTCTGAGGGTTAGGATTTATGAGTATTTGGCAAAGCACAGCGTGACTAAAAGCGTAGCATTGTGATGATCAGGTCATACTTCGCAAACCTGACTGAGTTCTTTGAGGTGGTGACAAGACTGATCGACGAAGGTTGAGCAGTTGGACGTGGTGCAGTTGGAAGGCATCTGGTAAAGTTCCCCATGGTAGGCTCATTCTTATTCTAAGGAAGAATGAGATGCAGGGAGACTTGATATCTGGATTCAGAATTGGTTGGCTGACAGAAGGCAGAGAGTATTTGTCGATGGAAAGTATTCTACCTGGAGGTCAATGTTGAGTGGAGTCCCACAGGCCTCTTTTCTTGGGCCTCTGCTCTTTATAGTTTTTATAAATGACTTGGATGAGGAGGTTGAAGAGTGGGTTAGTACATTTGCAGATGACACAAAGGTTGGAGGTGTCTTCGATAGTATAGAAGGCTACTGCAGACTGCAGCGCAAAATAAACAGGATGCAGAGCTGGGCTGAGAAATGGCAAATGGAATTCAATTTGGAGATATGCGAAGTGATGCATTTTGGAAGGTCGAACTCGAGTGCTGAATATAGGATTAAAGACAGATTTCTTGGCAGTGTGGCGAAACAGAGGGATCTGGGTGTCCAAGTACACAGATCCCTCAAAGCTGCTACTCAAGTGGATAGGGTTGTCAAGAAAGCACATGGTGTCTTGGCTTTCATTAACAGAGGGATTGAGTTTAAGAGCTGCGAGGTTTTGCTGCAGTTTTACAAGTCCCTGGTGAGACCATAGTTGGAATATTGTGTCCAGTTCTGATCGACCTACAATAGGAAAGATACAGAGGCTTTGGAGAGGGTGCAAAGAAGATTTACCAGGATGCTGCCTTGACTAGAGGACTTGCCTTATGAAGAAAGTGTGAATATACTCAGACTTTTCTCTCTGGAGAGATGGAGGAAGAGAGGAGATCTGATTGAGGTGTACAAAATAATGAGTGGCATAGATAGAGTCAATAGCCAGATACTTTTCCCCAGGTCAGGATTGACTGGTATGAGAAGTCATAGTTCGAAAATGTTAGGAGGAAGGTATAAAGGAGACGTCAGAGGTAGGTTCTTTAGATTAGTTTACTTACAGTGTGGAAACAGGCCCTTTGGCCCAACAATCCACACCGACCCTCCGAAGAACAACCACCCAGACCCATTCCCCTACATTTACTCCTTCACCTACCACTATGGACAATTTAACATGGCCAATTCACCTGACCTGCACAGATTTTGACTGTAGGAGGAAACCAGAGCACCCGGAGGAAATCCATACAGGCACGTGGAGAATGTGCAAACTTCACACAAACAATTGCCTGAGGCGGTAATTGATCCCGGGTCTCTGGTGCTGTAAGGCAGCAGTGCTAACCACTGTGCCACCGTGCCACCGTGCCACTCATTTATCCAGAGAGTTGTGAATGCATTAAATGCGTTGCCTGCTTTGGTGGTGGAAGCAGAGTCATTGGGGACATTTAAACGACTGCTGGACATGCACATGGGATACCAGTGAGTTGAGGGGTGCATAGGTTAATTTACTATATTCTACATTAGGATTAAACCTCTGCACAACATCGTTGGCCAAAGGGCCTGTTCTGTGCTGTACTCTTCTCTGTTCTATGTTCTATGTTCAATCACTTTGGGTGGGAGAGTCTGTTACTTGCAAGTGTAGGAAATCGATTTTCAACAAACATCTGTACTCTGAGGGATAGAAAGTTGCTGAGCTGGTGGGAAAGAGAGAAATAGACAGCGGCAACTCTTGCCTCAGGGACTGTAATATGACTTCTAATATGTGCAGCCTGTTTTATATTCAGAATTCCTCTTCACAGAGACAGTCTTTTGCAAAGTGAGTCAGTTTCTTTGACATCTGAACTCCAACTGTCTCAGATGAAGAGAATTCTAGTGAAGCATTCACTCACTGAGAGTCATTCCCACAGCCCTGAGCTGCGGGACTGCAGACAGTATAAGGCAGAGAGGAGGTTTAATAACAAGCCATTGTTTCTCCCGTAGTCACTCTGTTCCAGAGACAGGGAGAGGGATGGCATCAATGCATGGTGTCAGTGTCGTGCCGACACAAGTCGGTTAGCCCATCGAATCCACAGTGACTCTGTCACTTGTATCTCTCCCAGGTCATTCCCAAATGATGATACCTGTTCTTCTAATGGTGAACTGTATCTGTGTGGTGATGCTGTCTCAAAAATGTTGATCGTTTTATTATTCCCATCCGAACCAACATAGGGAATTCCTGCAGACTGTGGGAAATGGATAAAACGTCATGAAGTGTTTTCAACTTTACTGGTTCATTCCCATCACAGAGAAGATGTTTTATGATTCAGTTTAGAGCAGATTGACAGCGAACAGGAGAACACCACAGGAGTGAAAACAACGGAGAGGTTGTTATGGGGAAACTTAACTTGCTTAATATTGACTGGAAACACTATAGTTCGAGTATCTCAGGTGGGTCAGTTTTTGTCCAAACTGTGCAGGAGGGTTTCATGACATAGTATGTCGGTAAGCCAAAAAAATGTGAGGCCACATTGGATTTGATACTTTCTAATGAACTCGGCCTGGTGTTAGTTCGGAGGTGGGTGAGCACATTGGTGATAGTGAAACAAATCGTTTTTGTTTAATTTATTGATGGATAAGGATATATATCTACTGTAGGGCAAGAGTTATAGCTGAAGGAAAGGCAATTTTGATCCGATAAGGCAAGATTTATGATACGGAGGATGGGAAGGAAAATGCAGGAGATGGGCACAATTCAACTGGAGCTTGTTCAAGGAGCAGCTACTGCATCACCAAGATAAGTATGTATGTATGTACCAGGAAGGGAGAAAGTGATCGAGAGACGGAGCCCTGGTTTATTAAAGAAATTGAATCTCTTGTAAAGAGGATTAACGAGACATATGTAAAAGTAAGAAATGAGACTCAGTTAGGATGCTTAAGAGTTAAAAGCTAGCCAGGAATGGGCTTAGACAAAGAACGAAGAAGAACCAGGAAGGGACATGTGAAGTCTTTGGAAGGTAGGATCAATGAACATCCTAAAACTTTCCTTAGGCATGTCAGGAATAAAAGAATGATGAGGGTAAGATTAGGGCCAGTCAAGGATAGTATTGGGTATTTGTGCGTGGAGTCCAAGGATAGGGGAGGCACGAAATGTATTTTTTCCTTCAGTACGACACATGAAAAAGAAAATGTTGTCATAAGAATATTGAGATACAATCTATTAGAGTGGACAGAATTGAGGTTGATTTGGTGGAGGTGTTAGCAATTTTGCAAAGTGTGAAATTAGGTATGTCCCCTGGGCCTGAAGGAATATATCCAAGGATTCTTTGGAATCCAGAGAGGAGTTTGTAGAACTTCTGACTATGGTATATATGTCGTCATTGTCGATATGAATAGTTCGAGAAGACTTGAGGATATCAAATATTGCACACTGGTTCACGAAGGGGAATAGAGACAACGCTGTTAATTATAGAACAGCCAGTGTTATTTCAGTTGTGGGTAAAGTTTTGAAAAAGTGTGTAAGGGATAGTGCTTATAATCATCCCAAAAGGAATAATTTGATTAGGTATAGTCAACACTGATTTTTGAAGGGTAGATCATGTCTCACAAACCTCACTGAGTTATTTGACAATAAACCAAAGAGTTGAATGAGGGTCAAGCGGTTGTTGTGGTCTATATGGATTTCAGTAGGGCATTTGATAAAGGTCCCCACAGTAGGCTATTGCACAAAATACAGAAGCATAGGATTGAGGGTGATTTGACTGTTTGGATCAGAAATTGGCTAGCTGAAAGAAGCTAGAAGGCGATCGCTGATGGGAAGTGTTCATCCTGGAGTTCAGTTACTAATGGTGTACCCAAGGATCTTTGTTGTGTCAACTGCTGTTTGCCATTTTTACAAATGACTTGGATGATGCCATAGAAGAATGGGTTACCATCTTTGCGGATGACACTAAGCACGAAGGAGAAGTAGACAGTGCCGAAGGATGTGCAGATTACAGAGGACTGCAGAGCTGGGCTGAGAGGTGGCAAATTGAGTTTAATGTGGAAAAGTGTGAGGTGATTCACTTTGGAAGGAGCATTAAGAATAAAAAGTTCTGGACTAATGGTAAGATTCTTGGCAGTTTTGATGAGCAGCGAGATCTCAGTGTCCATGAACATAAATTACTGAAAGTTGCCAACCAAGTTGATAGTTTGGTTTCGAAGGAGCACAATCTGTTAGCTCTGACTGGTAGAGGGATTCAGATTCGAGCCAAGAGGTCATGTTTCAGCTCTAGAAATCTTCTGGTGTGACCGCAATTGAATTATTGCATACTGTTTTAGTCGCTGCATTATTGGAATGATGTGCAAGTGTGGAGGGAATCTCTTAGCAGGAAAGGCTGAGAGACTTAGACTGCTTTTGTGAGAGCATTGGAGTTTGAGAGGTGACTGAATAGAAACAAAAACGATGATCAGAAGTTTCGATAACGTGGAGAGTGAAGGCCATTTTCTTCAGTTGATGATGGCTTGCACAAGGGGACATAGCGTTAAATTGGGGGGGGGGGGGGGGGTGGTGATAGAAACAGCACAGCTGTCAGCAGTAGGTTCTTTACTCAGAGAGCAGTAAAGGTGTGGAACGCCATGACTTCAACAGGAATAAACCCGTCAATTTTCAGGGCATTTAAATGGTCATTGGATAAAGTAATGGATTATAATGGAATAATGTAAGTTAGATGGACTTCAGATTGGTATCAGTCAGCACAACATTGAGTGTTGCGCTGTAATGTTCGATGTTCTAACTGTTCCTCAGCCTGATGTTCCAATAACCTCTCGTCACTGTCACTAAACGCTGCTCCAAGTGAAGATTGAACTCAAAACCTTGGCATTTGAAGCATTTCTATACTGTCATACAGGTACCACGCGTTAACTGATTGAGCCACTGAAGCCGCCTGAAGCAGGCCAGGGACTGAAATGGTAGCATGGGAACACAGGGGGATGTTGAAGTGTTCAGAAACTGGAAGCTCAGAATCATTTGTTTTTTTTCTGGATAGACCTTAGGTGTTCTCAAAGTTGTCACCCACACTGTTTTCTTCTCCCCAGTGTAGAGAAATTCAATTGTGAGCAGGAAATAAAGTTGCCTCGGTTGAGTGACGTGCAGATAAATCACTGGAAGATCTGTCTTGAACGCTAAGCAGGGAGTTGAGATATC
Source organism: Chiloscyllium punctatum (assembly GCF_047496795.1). Lineage (NCBI taxonomy): Eukaryota > Metazoa > Chordata > Chondrichthyes > Orectolobiformes > Hemiscylliidae > Chiloscyllium > Chiloscyllium punctatum. Next base: position 32,596,508 of record NC_092771.1, read on the forward strand.
ATAAACTGGCAGGTATTATATCTTCTGTGATTTCACGGGGTGGCGCAGTAAGTGGATATGCTGGGTTTAAAGGAATATAGGAACAGAGAGAACGGAGATAAAGTTTCCTGCAGAGTGCTGACAAGGCCTAGGATTCAGTGAGATTGGATATTGGAGAAAGTGGAGTCGAATGAATATCCTCCTCAGCTTCTTGATTCCAGTAAACACTTCAATCCGAAACAAATCTATGATTTTTTTGTTGTTTATTCCAACATGGGCACAAGGTGCAGCTTGCAGAAGTCGCATGTTCACACCATCACTGACATTCTGTCTCTGGGAGTGGCAGTCCTTCCCTATGCTGATTCAAACAGCACTGTCCTTCCTGTGAAATATTCCATTGATAATGAAAGGACAGGTATTGATAACCAGCTCTTGGGATCAAGTGGACAATATCCAAGTCCTCAAATTATTCAATTTGTTCATTTGGCTGCAGCTGGAATATTGTGTGCAGCTCTGAAATTCACATTATAGAGCAGATGTCAGAACAAAATGAAAAAGACAGAAACTCATAGAGTCGGAGTAAGGGGAGCTGAATCCCTACAATGCAGACGAAAACCGTTTGGTCCATTGAATCTTCACCACGTCGCATAAGAAATTCACACTCCCCGGCCCTTTCTTTCCAAAACCCCACCGCCCATTAACCAACAAAAATAGAGATTACTAGAAAAGCTCAGCTAGTCTGATAGCATCAGTGGAAAGGAATTAGAGTGAAAGCTTAGTCAAAAACTATTCTGAGGTAGGTTCATTTCAGGCAAAACATTAACTCCGAATTCTCTGATGCTGTAATACAGTGGGTATTCCCTTAAATTGTGTGCTGTGCTGTACATGGGCACAATGCACAATTAATAGAGTACAAGTTCCTTCGGAACCTCTATCTCGCCACATTGGCATGGGGATCCCATAAAAGCATGCACATAATCGGGAATCCGCTGTGTTGGGGAAAACAAGAATACAACTGGCAGCGCCCTGCTGAGGGAGAAAACATTATATTTACATCAACAAACATACATACCCTGCATTACCGAATGATGAATTTGATTTCAACACAGTGGGAGATGATAGATATATCAGTAATCCTGCCTGGAAAGTTCTGGAGTAGACAAACAGGAGGTTGGAATAATACAACAATCCTGGCAGCAACATTCGTGTAACCCTTCTTCAAGACTGGCGTTGGGTGTAAGGGGAGCTGCAAATAAAGGCGATAGTGTGGGCAGACTCTGAAGGTGATAGGTGGAGACAAGGAGAGGGTAAAACCACCTGGGTCGTCGAAATGAGGGATGCATCCGGTAGGCATTCTGAGGAATGGATGGGAAAGGGAATGCTGGGTAAGCAATTTGAGGGATGGGAAGGGAGGTTACTTGAAGTTGGAGAACTTCATGTTGTGTCCTCCAGGTAGCAACCTGCCCAGACAGAAGATGAGGCATTGTTCCTTCAAATTGCATTTTGACTTGTTGTGACAATGGAGCAGGCAAATGATGGTAATGTCAGAAAGGGAGTGAAAGGGGAATTGAAATGGGTGGTGACTGGAAAGTCCAGTCAGCCCCTGCAGGCCTGTCTGCAATGTTCACCGATGCGTTTTCTTGGATTAATTTGGGTGTCCCTGATGTACAGAAGACCACATTGGGAGCACCTGATGAAGTAAACGAGTTTGGAAGAGAGGCAGGTGAACCTCTGTCTCATTTGTAAGGCCTGTCTAGGGCCCTGAATAGAGGTGAGGGGGTGGTGATACGACAGGAATTGCATATTTTCTGATTGCAGTGGCAGGTCACTGGAGGTTCAGAGTTTTGTTGAGGAAAGTATCACCAACCAAGGATTGCCAAAGGGAACGATCCTTTGGGGAAGGCAGTGAGGGGTGGGGAAGGGAAGGCGTTCCTGGTGGTGGGGTCTATTTGGAGATGGTGGAAGTATTTGAGGATGATGTCTTGGATGAAGAGATTGGTGGGATGGAAGGTGAGGCCAAGAGGGAATCTGCCTTTATTGATCTTAGCGGGCAAGAGGAAATGGTGGTGGTATTTGGATGACAGCAGGGAGAAAGAACGTTGCTCGAAATAGGTGGACGCTTGTGATACTAGCCAGTGGAATGTCTCGTCTGAGCAGATATGGCGGAAGCAGAGAAATTAGAAGACTGCAATGGAAATCGTGCAGGACACTGCATGGGAGGAGGGGTAGCCCAGGTGGTTGTGAAAGCCTGTGGATGCATATGGAAATGGAGAGGTCAAGAAAAGGGCGAGAAGTGTCAGAGAGGTGTCCAAAATTTGTGGACAATTCGCTGAGGTACTGCAGTTCAGCCTGTGTGCAGGAAGCTGCACTGATGCAGTCATCGATGTCACTGTGGAAGAGTTGGGGCACAGTGTCTGTTTATGTACTGAGCAGTGACTGTTTGCCATGGCCGACAAAGACGCAGATATAGCCGGGGCCCGTCATAATGTCCTTGATTGGAAGAAATGGGAGGAATTAAAGTAAAAGATATCAAGATTGAGGACCAGTTCAGTGAGGCGGAGGAGAATAATGGTGGAGGGCACTTGAGTCTGTTGGAGAGGAAGAAGCTGATTTCCTGCTGTCTATCCTTGTGGGGAATGGTCATGACAATAAAGCGCTGGGTTTGAGGAACTGGAAGATACTGAAGAGATGGAGGGGGGTTTGGCGTCGGGAATGCAGGTGTGAAATTCCTGAACTAAGGGGGAGAGAATAAATTTCAGAACAGATGAGATGAGTTTCCTAGGGCTGGAGTATACAGAGACCATAGTTTGGCCAGGGTAGGTGTGTTTGTGAATCTTGGGAAGCAGGTAAAGCTAGGCAGTGCGGGTTGGGGGACTATGAGATTGGAGGCAGTAGAGGGGAGATCGCTGGAGGCAATGAGGGTACAGACAGTGCAAGTGATTGTGGCTTGATGGGCTTGATGGGCTTGATGGGCAAGTGATTGTGGCTTGAGGTTGTGGTCAAGGCGGAGGTAGGACGTTGGCATTTGCATCTGTGGCATAGAAGTCCATTCTGCAACAGGTTTGATTGTGATCAAGGGATTCTTGTGGAGAAAATTACGGAGAATAGCACCTGAATGAAACTGTGACCCTAACAGCTACTGCCAGCACCGTCCTGCCCCTGGTGTGAAGCAGCCAGTCCTATTGAAGGAGATGACCAGCTGCTTGTCCATTCAGGGTCCCCGACCATCTGCTCCTGAGTTAAGTGAGGCCTGGAAGGTGTTCTTGGAAAATTCGGATTGGATATGGCAGATTCCTTTCGCCAGGCACACTCATTCCATGTTTTTAGTTCTTACCCTCTCTGCCGCCTTTACTTCATTTGTTCTCATTTCCCCATGATAGTCCGTTATCCACTACAAGTATAGTACTAACGTATTGCCAAATGTTTGCAATGCTCCTCATGCTTGGGCGATAGTCCAATTCACTGAGCAAAATGCTTACATAGACTGCACAGCTCTCCATACTGGGATGTCATCTTGTCCCAGTTTATGATGTCTTTGATTTAAAAAAGCATTTCTGAAAATGTCTCAATTCACTGTTCTCACTCTTCTGATTTCACTCTCCAAGGACTCACTCCTCCATTGATTCCCATAACCCAGTCTTTTTTCCCCCATATTTCTGTAAGATGTTCTCAGGTAATTTATAATCTGTTTCTTTCTTCAATGTGAATCTTTCTGCATCTTTCCCTGGCTATGAATGTTTTGGTTCCCTGGAGTATTAAGTGCTTGTATTGTGAAGTTAAAGCAATGAAATAGACTGTTTCTCATATCCCTGTGTGTCCTATGTTTGACAGTAGGTTTGAGCAGCTTTGGCTGACATCTTTGAAACATGGTCTCGCCTGTCCACTGAACGCCTGCGTTTGCCCTTTCAGCTGACCCTGTGTTCAGTAACACAGCGAAGACTCAAACAGACCAGGAATGAAACCTGAAACTCAGGCACTTCTAATTGTTGAAAGGTCAGTCGAGATGCTGGGGATGGTATGCTAGACGTTCTGCTCTGAACTCCTTCAGACATCAAGGGTGACGTGACAATTCGGTGATGCAACTTTGGATGGAACATGGAGACTCCAGGTTCACAAAAGATTTACAAGGATGTTGCCAGGGTTGGAGGATCTGAGCTATAGGTAGACGCTGAACAGGCTGGGGCCTGTCGGAGGCTGAGGTGTGACCTTATAGATGTTTACAAAATTATGAGGGGCATGGATATGATAAATAGACAAAGTATTTTCCCTGGGTTTGGGAGTCCAGAACTAGAGGACATAGGTTTATGGTGAGAGGGAAAAGCATAAAGAAGACTGGGGGGCAACCTTTTCACACAGAGGGTGGTGCTGGTATGGAATGAGCTGCTAGAGGAAGTGTTGGAGGCTGGTACAATTGCAACATTTAAGAGGCATTTGAATGGCTATATGAATACGAAAGGTTTGGAGGGATCTGGGCCGAGTGCTGGTAGTTGGGACTTGATTGGGTTGGGATATCTGGTCGGCATGGACGGGTTGGACCGAAGGGTCTGTTTCCATGCTGTACATCTCTATGATTCTATGAAAACAGTCGAAAGATTTAAGGCTTCTCCCTTAGCGACCCTCAGCCATTCCTTCCATCCAGATGGTAAGTGTCCAATTTTATTGTGATATGAGAAGTGTTGTAAGGAAGGGTCTAAAATGCACCTTTGCACACTGTGGTTGTGATGAATGACAGTCTCTATTGATTCTAGTTATTCCAGTGGAGAGTTTCCATCGCTAATGATAAATGGGATCCGTTCAATGTGTTATCTCATAGTTCGAGCAGGAACATCATTAACAGCACCAAAACGGATCAGCAGCTCCAGAGAGCGGTGCAGGAGAGATCAGAGTCTGTGGATAATAGACTTGAATGTTGCAAAAATAAATAGGAGCAGACCCGAAGATGTTTATGCTTTTTCTCCATTTTACAATCAATGGTTATTATCAGTGCAGATCCATTGTGTTCTTTACAGTAATCCACATTTCTATTGCCTGTCCTTATTGTCCCTGGTAAGACTCACTGTACAGTTGTTATTTCTAGAAACCATGTATGAATATATTACGGTTCTTTTGATTTGCTCTGCATTTCTTGCCACCGTTATTGTTCCTGTTGAGACACTGAATCCACATCTTCACTCTAGAATCCACTACTAAATGCATTAGTGGACTCTTCACTCTCTGTTGCACTTTCCTTGTAAGAGTGTCCTCGTGGGTCTCAATGTTAATCTACTCAGTTTCAGCTGTGAAACACGATTCATTGCATGACTCCACATTCATTTAAAATATTAGAAGCACAATCGTTCTGATTAAAAATTCTATTTCCTTCCTTTGAGTCCATCCCATCTCTTTCTCGTATCTGAGGAATGAACAGACAATTCAAAACTGCGGTGATCCTTCTCGCCATGAGCTGATTCCTGACTCTGATTCCTGACCATTGCTAATTCGAACTACTGACACCTTCAGAGTATATTTCATTGGCTCATCTGAGCTGTGATTTGAACTTTAATCGAAGAACTACATTCTGAATCTTGCCAATAATCTGCTGCAGAAGCAAATCTGAGTCAATACTTCATGTCTCATATCTGAACTCGCAGCAAAATCCCATGCATCCATCATTCCTGTGCACATTGATCTATATTGTTATTGGGGCTAGCAATTAGGCCTTTCTTTAAATATTTTCAAGCATGTCATCACATCTATCCCTAAATGTGACTAAGGGATGCGGACATTTAAATGAATCTTGGATAGACACATCAGAGATATTACAATAACCTCCAATATGTAGTACTGGAAAAGCGCAACAGGTCAGGCAGCATCCAAGGATCATGAGAATCAGGAATGAGCAAGAAGGGCTTTGCCCAAAACATCGATTCTCCTGTTCCTTGGATGGTGCCTGACCTGCTGCGCTTTTCCAGTAACACATTTTTCAGCTCTAATGCCCTGTACAGCCGCAACATGACCTACCAATTCCTGTGCTCAATGCTCTGACCAATAAATTGATGCATTCCTTCTTCACTATCCTATCTACCTGCGACTACACTTTCAAGGAGGTATGAATCTGCACTCCAAGGTGTCTTTGTTCAGCAACACTCCCAGCGACCTTACCATTATGTGTATAAGATTTGCTTTCCCAAAATGCAGCACTTCGTATTTATCTTAATTAAAGTCTATCTGCCACTTCTCAGACCATTGGCCCATCTGGTCAAGATCCTGTTGTCATCTGAGGTAACCCTCTTCCCTTTCCACTACACCTCCAATTTTGGTGTCATCTGCAAATTTACTAACTGTACCTCTTATGCTTGCATCCAAATCATTTATGTAAATGACAAAAAGCAGAGGACGCAATGGTCACAGGCCTCCAGTCTGAAAAACAACCCTCCACCATCACCCTCTGTCTTCTACCTTTGAGCCAGTTCTGTATTGAAATGGCTAGTATTCCATGAGATCTAACCTTGCTAATCAGTCTCCCATGGAGAACTGTGTCAAATGCTTTACTGAAGTCCGTATAGATCACATCTGCTGCTCTGCCCTCGTCAATCCTCTTTGTTACTTCTTCAAAAAACTCAAATCAAGTTTGTGAGACATGATTTCCCACGCACAAAGCCATGTTGACTATCCCCAATCAGTCCTTGCCTTTCCAAATACATGTACATCCTGTCCCTCAGGATTCCCTCCAAAAACCTGCCCACCACCGAGGTCAGGCTCACTGGTCTATAATTCCCTGGCTTGTCCTTATCACCCTTCTTAAATAGTGGCATCACGTTTGCCAACCTCCAGTCTTCTGGCATCTCACCTGTGACTATCGATGATACAAATATCTCAGCAAGAGGCCAAGCAATCACTTCTCTAGCTTCCCACAGAGTTCCCGGGTACACCTGATCAGGTCCCAGAGATTTATCCACCTTTATCTGTTTCAAGACATCCAGCACTTGCTCCTCTGTAATCTGGACATTTTGCAAAATGTCACCATCAATTTCCCTGCAGGGTAAACCTTCCATATCCTTTTTCACAGTATATACTGATGCAAAATTCTCGTTTAGCATATTCCCCATTTTCTCCGGCTCCACACAAATCTCCTTGCTGATATTTGACGGGCCCTATTCTTTCCCTACTTACCCTTTTGTCCTTAATGCATTTGTCAATCCCTTTGGATTCTCCTTAATTCTATTTGGCAAAGCTATCTCATGTCCTCTTTTTGCCCTCCTGATTTCCCTCATAAGTATACTCTTACTTCCTTCATATTCTTCTAAGGATTCACTCGATCTATCCTGTCAATAGCTTACATATGCTTCCTTTATTTGCACCAAACCCACAATTTCTTTAATCGTCTGGCATTTCCTGTATCTGCCAGCCTTTCCCGACAGGAATATACTTTTTCTGGATTCTCATGATCTCATTTTTGATGTCTTCCCATTTTCTAACTGTCCCTTTACCTGCGAGCATCTACCCCCAATCAGTTTTCTAAAATTCTTGTGCACACCGTCAATGACCTTTCTCCAATTTAGAACTTCAACTTTTAGATCTGGTCTATCCTTTCCCATCACTGTTTTAAATCTAATTGAATTATGGTCGCTGGCCCCAAAATGCTCCCCCACCGACACCTCAGTCACCTGCCCTGCCTTATTTCCCAAGAGTATGTCAAGTTTTGCACCTTGCTGAAAATGTGTTACTGGAAAAGCGCAGCAGGTCAGGCAGCATCCAAGGAACAGGAGAATCGACGTTTCGGGCATCAGCCCTTCTTCAGGAACCTGAAGAAGGGCTGATGCCCGAAACGTCGATTCTCCTGTTCCTTGGATGCTGCCTGACCTACTGTGCTTTTCCAGCAACACATTTTCAGCTCTAATCTCCAGCATCTGCAGTCCTCACTTTCTCCTCGAAGTTTTGCACCTTCCCTAGTAGGTACTTCCACATACTGAATCAGAAAATTGTCCTGTACGCACTTGACAAATTCCTCTCCATCTCAACAATCTTCTTTTCCTTACTGGGTATTGCCTCTGGTCGAGGCAAACTCGGATTTCTAACTAGGGAACCCGAGTGATATTGACAAGAATCCTTGCAATCTGATTGGTACATGCGCTTGCATTTGTTCTTCATTCCATAACCAAGTTATTCAACAATGTTTCTCTCTCCAAGTTTGCAAATAGTTCATATTAGCGCCCTGGGTTTCATTGTGAAGAAAGTGGAGCTGTGATAATCTGATGTTGTTCAGCAGATGTTCTGCAGGAAGGTCCAGACAGGCTCTTGCTAACAGGAGCTCGTCTTGAGGTGTTCGGGTTGCGGTGAAGGAGCAATAAAGGCGTCGGTCAATTCGTCTGATTCCAGATCCGGCAGGATTTGACCAGAGTTTTTTCACTGAAATTGTTCCGGGTCTTGACTGGAAGAGACCATGACTTAAAGTATGATTCACTGGAATAGATCATGGACTTGTGCAGTTACTGTGAATAAAACATTGAAAAGTTCCACCTGAGAGACAGGCGATCCTGAAGCAGGCACCTGAGGGCAAATATGTTGTCTTTGCCGGTGAAAGGCAATGCTTTATACCGCGGTACCTATTTAGGCCAAAAGGGTAACTGGGGATAAAATCGGGCCCCTCAGCAATCAACAAGTCAATCTGTGACTGGTGCCGCAGGAGATAAAGGAGATATTGAATGAGAATTATACATCAGTGTTTACTGTACAGAATGACGTGGAAGATATAGACTGTGGGGGACACAGATGATGACATCTTGGAAAATGTTCGTACTACAGAGGAGCAATTGCTGGATGTATTGAAATGGTAAAATTTGATAAAACCCCAGGACCTGATCAGGCGTATCCAAGGAGTTTGCGGGAAGCTGTGGAAGTGATTGCTGGGCCCCTTACTGAGATATTGCACAAACAGAACTCAATTTAATTGAGAGCGTTGTCTCACGTGTCCAATTCTCTCTTCATGGTCAGCTCAGCATCTTTCGATCTCCTGTCTCATCAGAACTTTGAAGAACATTCACAATGCTCATTCCTTACGAACTGGTGCAACTCGGTCTCCCACCTCATGTGATTGTCACAGAGCAGAACAGCGAACGGGCTCTGCCCTCCTCCCAGCGCAGTTTGCAAGGAGAAATAAAATGAATTTACTATCTGCCAGTGGAGAGACCCGGTTCCTGTGGAAGGGCCATACAGCAGCGTCCCGGGAAAAGGAGACAGAATGAGGAGTAGATATCCAGGAAACTCCTTGTTGCTTGGAATTCCTGGAGCAATGTCGAATGCATTTCACTTTGAGCAAGCCTGAACTGTTTAATATGGGGATTTCTGTTTTAGAGGTTACTGATAGATAAATGAACCTTCGAGAGAGGTACTTTTTGGACAGCCTGTGCATGTTCTTGACAGTTCTCCCTCAGCTGTTTAACGTTTCTCGTCTGAAACACGAAAGCATCGGATTGTGTCATTAATTTTTAAAATTGTCAATGTATTAAATTCAAAGTTGATTCGACTTTGGTATTTTCGGGGTATATTTTAAACTAATTGGTCTAATTCGAGTCTGCATTATCATTTCTCGACAGCCACCTACCATAGTTACTGGATTAAATGGTTACATTATACCTTTTTTACACCAATTGGTGCTGTCAGGTAGTTCTGTGAGCTTTTAACTCTCTTAAAGATAAGGTACATCCACATCTTCATAACAGAAAACGAGCTGGTGATTTTGAGAGATGTAGCAGCTTGTTTTAAGTGAACTATTATAAATTGTAAAATTAATTGTAATATTTATTTCAGCTCTGCATTGAAGGGAAGCCAGTTAGCTCATTCCGCTGGATAACTGGTGTCCAACATGGAGTGACACCAACAGCGTGAGATTAATTCTCGCACTGTCTCAGGTTACCATAAGGATCCTCGTCTTCCCCCGCTCATCTGGCCCAAAAGACTATGGTGACTGTAAAATCCCTTTAAAGGGAAGTTTTGCCATACTGAGTGGGAATTGACCTGTCGATGTAAAGCACCATTAATGTAGTCATCAACCTTTTGTCGCAATCGCCAGAAACGGGAGTGTTTTAAAGAACAACAGAGGATTACTAAGAAGGAAATACGCAGAGAAAAAATGAGGTATGAAGGTAAACTGTCCAAATATATAAAGGAGGATAGTAAACGCTTTTTTACATATGTGAAAGGCAAAAAAAAATGGTTAAGACTAAACTTGGGCCCTTGAAGGGGAACAAAGAAAGGGCAGAAGAGTTGAATTGGTACTTCACTGGGGAAGACACAAGCAATCTCCCTGAGGTAACAGTGGCTGAAGGACCTGAACTTAAGGGAATTTATATTTGCCAGGATTTGGTGTTGGAGAGACTGTTAGGTCTGAAGGTTGATAAGTCTCTGGAGCCTGATGGTCTACATCCCAGGGTACTGAAGGAGGTGGCTCTAGAAATCGTGGATGCGTTGGTGGTTATTTTCCAGAGTTTGATAGATTCAGTATCAGTTACTGTGGATTGGAAGGTGGCTAATGTTGTACCAGCTTTTAAGAAAGGTGGGAGAGAGAAAGCAGGAAATTATAGACCAGTTAGTCTGACCTCAGTGGTGGGAAAGATGCTGGAGTGTATTATAAAGGAGGAAATTACGACACATCTGGATAGTAGTAAAAGGATAGGTCAGAGTCAGCATGGACTTATGAAGGAGAAATCGTGCTTGACTAATCTTCTGGAATTTCTTGAGGATGTAACTCTGAAGATGGACGAGGGAGATCCCGTAGATGTCGGGTACCTGGACTTTCAGAAAGCTTTTGATAAAGTCCCACATAGGAGGTTAGTGAGCAAAATTAGGACGCATGGTATTGGGGGCAAAGTACTAACTTGGATTGAAAGTTGGTTGGCAGATAGGAAACAAAGAGTAGTGATAAACGGCTCCATTTTGGAATGGCAATCAGTGACCAGTGGGGTACTGCAGGGATTAGTGCTGGGACCGCAGCTTTTTACAATATATGTTAATGATATAGAAGATGGTATTAGTAATAACATTAGCAAATTTGCTGATGATACTAAGCTGGGTGGCAGGGTGAAATGTGATGAGGATGTTAGGAGATTACAGGTTAGATGAGTGGTCAGATGCATGGCAGATGCAGTTTAATGTATGGTTACCCACTTTGGTGGCAAGAACAGGAAGGCAGATTACTACCTAAATGGAATCAATTTAGGTAAAGGGACAGTACAAAGAGATCTGGGTGTTCTGGTACACCAGTCAATGAAGGTAAGCATGCAGATACAGCAGGTAGTGAAGAAGGCTAATAGCATGCTGGCCTTCACAACAGGAGGGATTGAGTGTAGAAGCAAAGAGGTTCTTCTGAAGCTGTACAGGGCCCTGGTGAGACCACACCTGGAGTACTGTGTGCAGTTCTGGTCTCCAAATTTGAGGAAAGACATTCTGGCTATTGAGGGAGTGCAGCGTAGATTCACGAGGTCAATTCCTGGAATGGCGGGACTACCTTACGCTGAAAGACTGGAGTGACTGGGCTTGTATACCCTTGAGTTTAGAAGACTGAGAGGGGATCTGATTGAGACATATAAGATTATTAAAGGATTGGACACTCTGGAGGCAGGAAACATGTTTCTGCTGATGGCTGAGTGCTGAACCAGAGGACACAACTTAAAAATACGGGTTAGACCATTTAGGACAGAGATGAAGAGAAACTTCTTCACCCAGAGAGTGGTAGCTTTGTGGAATGCTCTGCCCCAGAAGGCAGTGGAGGCCCAGTCTCTGGATTCATTTAAGAAAGAGTTGGATAGAGCTCTCAAGGATAGTGGAATCAAGGGTTATGGAAATAAGGCAGGAATAGGATACTGATTAAGGATGATCAGTCATGATCATGTTGAATTGTGGTGCAGGTTCGAAGGGCAGAATGGCCTACTCCTGAATCTATTGTCTATTGTCTATTGAGCCCATTTAATACGCACTGATCTCCGCCAAAGAAATCCAGTGACAAGACTCGTCCGTATTCCTGTTTGGACCGTCTGTTATTCACTGCAGCACTTTGAAAGAAACAGGACACTGAAAAAAAATCAGAGAACAGGGAAAAGGCAGAACTATGACGCAAATATTTCAGTTATGTCTTCACAGAAGAAAACAAAAGAAAAAAGTAATCTTCCCAGTAAGAATGGGAAACTTTAATCTGGTGAGCAGAAAGGGAACAGAATGAAATGAGTAAGTAAACGTTTTAGAGAAAGTATTGGGACTGAAAGTAATGGGCTGAGACAAAGTCAACAGAGATTTATCAAATAGGAATCATATTTGAGAAACTGACTTTTCGCAAAACCATGGAGAAGCAATCAATGCAATATGATTGGATTTTCAGAAAGATTTTTGATAAAGCCCCAAGCCTACTGTGCAAAATTGAAACGGATTGGACTGGGGCTAATACATGGGCATGGTTTTAGACTGGGAGAGCTGACAGGAAACAGTGAGTAGGAATAAAACAATTTTTTTTAGAATGGAGGACTCGGGGGGTATAGCGGGAATCAGTGCTTGGTCCCTAGCAATTTCAAATACACGCTAAACCTTTGTTAGTGTGAATCAAATTCAATATTTCCAAGCCTGTTGGTGACACTAATCAATGTCAGATTGTCAGTGGATGAGCAAGATGTTAACAAAAGCTCCAAGGTGACTGAGGCAAGTGGACTGTCTGTGCAAATATGTGGCAGAAGAAAACCAACGTGGGAAGATGTGAGTTTATGCCCTTTGATGGGAAAAACAGCCTATCATTTGAAAAGGTTGGAAAATGTAACTGTATAAAAGGACTTATACACCTTTTGGTTTCCTTCTGCACCGACCTCCGAGGTCCTTGCATGGCAGTGAGTTTTGAATCCAGAAGTCAATGCTGAAAATGTCATTGGCACGCTGACCAGTGTACATAGACCCACCAAGTGGGATTCTGCAACATTGAAATAGATCTGAATCTCCATGTACATCAGTCACTGAGAGCAATATTACAGCAATAGAATGCAGTTAGGAAGATAAATGGTGTACTCATCTTCATTTCAGGGGATTTGAGTACAGGGTTAAGGGTGTCTTACTGCAGTTGTACAGGGCCTTGGTGACACCGCATCTCTAACATTGTGCAGTATTGTGTGCAGTTTTGGTATCCTTACCTAATGAAGGACAAACCTGGCATTGAGGGAATGCAGCGAAGGATAACCAGACTGATCTCTGTGATGACAGGCTTGTTGTGAGAGCAGAGATTGGGTCGACTGGGCCTGTATTCCATGGGGTTTAGGAAAATGAGTGGAGATCTAAGTGAAATATATAAAACACTGACAGAGCAAGACAGATTGGAAGCAGGAATGATAATTCCCATGGCTGAAACGTTTAAAACAAGGGCCCGCAGTATTAGGTGCAGGCAGGGTACTCTGATATGAGATGAGAATAAATGTCTACATTCAAAGACTGGTAAACCTGTGGAACTCTGTCCCAGATAAGGCCGTGAAGTCAAGGCTCTGAACATAAATAAGGATTTCTGGCAACTAAAGTAATGGAGAGAGAGCAGGAGAATGCTGTGGGTACAGAGGATCATGACAGGTAGTTCTCCAATAATGTGATAGCTGATAGTACTGTTAAGAAGGTGTGTTAGGTTTCATTGGTAGAGGGATTGAGTTCCGGAACCGCAATATCATGCTGCAACTATACAAAGCGATAGTGCGGTCACACTTGGAATATTGTGTACAGTTCTAGTCGCCCCATTACAGAAAGGATGTGGAAGCATTGGAAAAGGTGCAGAGGAGATTTACTAGGATGTTGCCTGGTCTGGAGGGAAGGTCTGAAGAGGAAAGGCTGAGAGACCTGGGTCTTTTCTCATTGGAAAAAGGGTGGGTCAGGGGGGATTTGATAAAGACATACAAGATGATCAGGGGGTTAGATAGGGTAGACAGAGAAAGACTTTTTCCTAGGACGATGACATCAGCTTGTACGAGAGGGCATAACTGCAAATTGAGGGGTGATAGATTTAAGACTGATGCCAGAGGCAAGTTCTTTACGCAGAGAGTGGTAAGGGCGTGGAATACCCGACCTGCTAAGGTAGTAAACTCAGCCACATTAGGGAGATTTAAACAATCCTTAGAAAAGCTCATGGATGATTTTAGGATAGTGTAGGGGGACGAGCAGACAAAAGTCCACAGGTCGGCACAACATCGAGGTCCAAAGGGCCTGTTGTGCGCGGTATTGTTCTATGTTCTATGTTCTATACTTTAACTATCACACTCAAGGAAATATAGTTCTAGGTTCTGCCCTCCCCTTTAATACCCACTCACTGGAATTTTGCTCCTGGTACTTCCCTCCCCTTTAACCGTGACACACCGGAATATAGCTCGTGGCACTGCCCTATGATTTAAACCTCATTCACCAGAATATAGCTCTGTCTCTCCCTTCCACTTTAACCAACACACACTGAAATATAGCTCCTGACACTGCCCCTGCCCTTTGACCCTCACTTACAGGAATATAGCTCCTGGCACAGCCTTCCACTTTTCCCCTCTGTCACCAGAATATAGCACTTGGCACACTGCCTTCCCCGTTAATCCTCACATATTGGAATACGCTCCCCTTTTACTCTCACTCACTGGAATATAGTTCCTGTCACAGCCTACCCTCTAACTTTGACACAGTGGAATATATGTCCTGGTACAACTTGCCACACCGGAAATTGGAATACAGCTCCGGACACTGCCCTCACTTTTAATTGTCACTCACTGGAATATAGCTCCTGGCACTGACCGCCACCTCAACCGTCACCCAACAGAATATAGCTCCTGGAATTGCTCTCACTATTTAATCTTACTCTCCAGAATATCGCTCCTGGCACTGCCCTCCCGTTTAAGAATCACAGACCGGAATATAGCTTCTGGCCCTGCCCTCCCCTTTAACCCACACTCACCGGAATATGGCTCTTGGCGCTGTCCTATGCTTTAACCCTCACACTCTCTGGCATATAGCTCCTGGCACTGCTCTCCCGTTTATCTCAGACACACCAGAATATAGGTCCTGGTGTTGCCCTCCCCTTTAACGTGGACACACTGGAATATAGCTCCCGGCACAGGCCTCCCCTTTAACCCAGACACACCAGAATATAGATCCTGGCACTGCCGTAAGCTTTCGCCCTTACACACCGGAATATAGCTCCTGGCACTCTCCTCCCCTTTAACCCACACTCGCCAGAATATAGCTCCTGGCACTGCCCTCACCTTTAACCCGCTCCCACCGGAATATAGCTGCTGGCGCTGCCCTACCCTTTAAAACATATCCCTTTAAAATATATCTCCTGGCACTCCCCTCCCCTTTAACCCACACTCATCGGAATATAGCTCCTGATGCTGCCCTGCCCTTTAACCCTCATTCACCAGAATGTAACTCCTGGCGCTACCCGATGCTTTAACCCTTTCACTCTCTGGAATATAGCTCCTGGCACCACCCTCCCTTTTTCCGCAGACACTCCGCAACATAGCTCCTGGCACTGCCCTATGCGCTAACCCTCACTCACCACAATATACATCCTGACTTTGTCCTCCCATTTAACCCTCACTCACCTGAATATGGTACGTGGCACAGCCCTCCCCTTTAACCCTGACGGAACAGAATTTCGCTCCTGTCACTGCCCTATTTACTTACCCTCACTCAACAGAATATAGCTCCTGGCACTCCTCTCCCTTTTAACCACCACACATCAGAATATCGCTTCTGACACTGCCCTGTCCTTTAACTAACACTGACCGGAATACAGCTGCTGGCTATTCCCTCCCCTTTAACCCCCACTCACCAAAATATAGCTCCTGACACTGCCCTCTCCTTTAACCCTCACATCTCAGAATCTAGCTACAGGTGATGCCCTCCCCTTTAAGCCTCACTCACCGGAACATAGCTCCTGGCTCTGGTCTCCAATTTAACCCTCACTCACCAGAATCTAGTTTCTGGCGCTGTCCTCCATTTTAACCCTCATTTGCTGGAATATAGCTCCTAACGCTGCCATACGCTTTAACCTTAACTCACCTGAATATAGCTTCTAGTTCTGCCCTACCCTTTAACCCAGACACATTGGAATATAACTCCTGACTCTGCCATCCCCTTTAACCCTCACTCACCAGAATGTACCTGTTGGCACGGCCCTTCCCATTAATCCTCACTTACCGAAATATAGCTCCTGGCACTGCCTTCCCCTTTAACCCTCACATACCGGAAATTAGCTCCTGGTACTGCCCTCCCCGTTAACGGTCACCCACACTGGAATATAGCGCCTGGCTCTGCCCTACGCTTTGACCCACACTCACCACAACATAGCTTCTGGCACTGCCCTCCGTTTTAATCCTCACACACCGGAATATAGCTCCTGGCACTCCCCTTGCCATTAACCCCCAATCTCCGGAATACAATTCCTGGCACTGCCCTCCCATTTAACCCCCACACAAAGGACTATCGCTCATGCCACTGCTGTCCCACTTCACCCTCACACACAGGAATATTGCTCCTGCTGCTTGCTACTCCGTTTAAAACTCACACACTGGAATATTAATTCTGGCGATGTCCCTCCCTCCAATTAACCCTCACTCACCAAAATTTGCAGCTGGCAATTCCTTCCCCTTTAAACCTCACACACCAGATAATAGCTCCTGCCACAGCCCTCCCTTTTAACCCTCACAAACGGAAAAATAGCTCCTAGCGCTGCTACCCAAGTTAAAGCTCACACACTGGAATATAACTGCAGGTGCAGACCGACTCCCCCCCCCACCCCCATGCCCCCGCCTCCTTTAAACATCAATCACTGAAATATAGCTCCTGGCACTGCTCCCCAATTTAACCCTCATTCACTGGAATATAGCTACTTGCACTCCCCTCCTCTTTAACTCTCACTCACCAGAATATATCTCATGGCACTGCCCTGCCACTTAACCCTCACTCAGACCGGAATATAGCTGCTGGTGCTGCCCTCACTTTTAAATCTCACTCACTGGAATATAGCTCCAGGCGCTGCCCTCCCCTTTAACACTCACTCACTGGAATATACCTCCTAGTTCTATCCTCCCAGTTAAGCATCACTCACCAGAGTACAGCTCCTGGAGCTGCCCTCACCTTGAAGCTCACACACCAGAATATAGCTCCTGGGGATGCCCTTACTTATACATCGCACTCACCGGAATATAGCTCCAGGCACTGCCCTTCACCTTAATGCTCACACAGGCGGCATATAGTTCCTGGCACTGCCCTCCCCTTTGACACTCACACATCGGAAGATAGCTCCTGGCGCTCCCCTCCCCTTTAATCCTCTCACACCAGAATATAGCTCCTGGTGCTGCTACCCGATTTAAACCTCACTCACTGGAACAAAGCTCCTGGCTCTGGTCTCCAATTGAACCCACACTCAACAGAATATAGCTCCTGTTGCTGCCCAGCCCTTTAACACTCACTCACCAGAATATAGCTCCTTGCACTGCCCTCGCATTTAAGCCTGACACACCGGAGTAAAGCTCCTGGCACTGCACGCCCCTTTAACCCACAATCACCAAAACATAGCTCCTGGCAGTCGTCTCCCTTTTGACCATCACACATCAGAATATAGCTCCTGGCACTGCCCTCCCCTTTAACCTACACTGACCGGAATACAGCTGCTGGCGCTGCCCTCCCCTTTAATCCTCATTCACCGAAATTTAGCTCCTGACACTGCCCTCTCCTTTAACACTCACACCTCAGAATCTAACTCCAGGCGATGCCCTCCCCTTCAACCCTCTCACACCAGAATATAGCTCCTGGTGCTGCTACCCGATTTAAACCTCACTCACTGGAACAAAGCTCCTGGCTCTGGTCTCCAATTAAACCCTCACTCACCGGACTGTAGTTCCTGGTGCTGCCCTCCATTTTAACTCTCACTTACCGGGATATAGTTCCTGGCACTGCCCTCCATTATAACTGTCACACACCAGAATATAGCTCCTGGGAATGCCATGCCCTTTAACCCTAACTCAGCGGAATGTAGCTGCTGGCACTGCCCTCCCCCTTAACCCTCACACACGGGAATATCGCTACTGCCGCTACTACTCTGTTTAAATCTCACCCACTGGAATAATAATCCTGGCGATGCTCCTCCCCCCTCCTCCCTTTTAACCCTCACTCACCAAATTATTGCACCTGGCACTTCCCTCCCCTTTAAACCTCACACACCGGAAAATAGCTTCTGCCACAGTCCTCCCCTTTAACCCTCACACACAGGAATATAGCTCCTAGTGCTGCTACCCCATTTGAAACTCACACACTGGAATATTACTCCAGGTACAGACCGACTCCAATCCATCTCCCCACCCCCCCCACCCTACGCCCCCGCCTTCTTTAACCGTCAATCATTGGAATTCTGGCACTGCTCTGCAATTTAACCCTCACTCACTGGAATATAGCTACTGGCACTGCCCTCCTTTTTAACTCTCACTCGCCAGAATATATCTCATGGCACTGCCCTCCCATTTCATCCACATTCACACTGGAATTTAGCTCCTGGCGTTGCCCTCCCCTTTAACCGTCACTTATTGAAATGTAGCTCCTGGCATTGATCTCCCATTTAACCCTCAGTTACCGACTCATAGCTGCTGGCAGTGCCCTCCCCTTTAACTCTCACTTACCGAAATATAGATCCTGACACTGCTCTCCCCTGTAACCATCACACACCGGAAGTTTGCTCCTGCCACTGTCCTCCAATTTAACCTTCACTCACCGGAATATGGCACCTGGTACCGCCCTCCCCTTTAACCCTCACCCACACCGGAATATATGTGCCCATCGGTTTAAATCTCACATACGGAATATAGGTACTGGCACTGCCCTTGCGTTTAACCATCAGTCACCGGACTTTAGCGCCTGGCACTGTCCTCTTTAACTCACACTAATCGGGATATAGTTCCTGGCACTGCCCTCCCCTTTAACCCTCACACCCAGATACATAGCTCCTGGCACTGCCCTCCAGTTGAACCATCACACTGGAATATAGCTCATGGAACTGCCCTATCCTTTTACCCACACTCTCCGGAATACAGCTGCTCGCACTACCCTTCCCTTTAACCCTCACTCACCGAAATGTAGCTCCTGGCACTGCCCTCCCCTTTAACCCACACTTTCCAGAACATAGCTCCTGGTACTGCCCGCCCCTTTAGCCCTCACCCACCCTGGAATATAGCTCCTGGCACTGTCCTCCCCTTTAACACTCACCAACCCTGGAATATAGCTCCTGGCTCTGCCAACCGGTTTAAATCTCACACACGGAATATAGCTCCTGGCACTGTCCTCCCCTTTAACACTCACACACCAGAATATAGCTCTTGGTGCTCCCCTCCCCTTTAACCCCACACTCACTGGAATATAGCTCCTGACGCTTCCCTGCCCTTTAACCCTCACTCACTCACCCAAATATAACTCCTGGCACTGTCCCACGCTTTAACCCTCACTCACCACAATATAGCTCCTGGCGCTGTCCTCCCCTTTCACCCTCACTCACTGGAATATAGCTCATGGCACTGCCCTATCTTTTCACCCACACTCACCAGAATACAGCTGCTCGCGCTAACCTCCCCTTTTAAACATCCTACACCAGAATTTAGCTCCTGGCACTGCCCTCCAATTTAAACCTCACTCACCAGAATATAGTTGCTGGTACTGCTCGCCCCTTTAAAACTCACACACCCTGGAATATAGCTTCTGGCTCTGCCCACAGGTTTAAATCTCACACACGGAATATAGCTCCTGGTACTGCCCTCCCCATTAACCCTCACCCACATTGGAATAAAGATCCTGGCACTGCCCTCACGTTTAACCATCACTCACTGGAATTTAGCTCTTGGCGCTGTCCTCCTCTTTAACTCACACTAACCGCAATATAGCTCTTGGCACTCCCGTCCCCTTTAACCCTCACAAACCAGAATAATAGCTCCTGGCATTGCCCTATCATTTAAACCTCACACACCGAAATATAGCTCCTGGCACTCCTCGTGTCATTAACCCTTAATCACTGGAATCACTTCCTGTCACTGCCCTCCCGTTTAAACCCACACAACAGAATATAGATCCTGGCACTGCCCTCCCCCTTAATCCTGACACATGGGAATATCGCTCCTGCCACTGCTATTCCATTTAAATCTCACACACTGTAATATTAATCATGGCAATGCCCCTCCCACCCCTTTAACCCTCACTCACCAAAATATTTCACCTGGCACTTCCCTCCCCTTTAAACCTCACACACCAGACAATACCTCCTGGTACAGCCCTCCCCTTTAACCCTCACACATGAATATAGCTCCTCGGGCTGCTCCACCATTTAAACCTCACACACTGGAATATTACTCCAGGTGGAGACCGACTCCCCCCACACCCCCCCACGCCCCCGCCGCCTTTAACCCTCAATCACTGGAATATAAACCTCCTGGCACTGCTCTGCAATTTAACCCTCGCTCACTGGAATATAGCTACTGGCACTGCCCTCCTCTTTAACTCTCACTCGCCAGAATGTATCTCATGGCACTGCCCTGCCACTAAACCCTCACTCACACCAGAATATAGCTCATGGCACTGCCCTCCCATTTCATCCACACTCACACTGGAATGTAGCTCCTGGTGCTGGCCTCCCCTTTAACCATCACTCACTGAAATGTAGCTCCTGGCACCGCCCTCCCATTTAACCCTCAGTTACCGAAATATATCTGCTGGCACTGCACTCCCCTATAATCCTCACTTACTGAAATTTCGCTCCTGGCACTGCCCTCCCTTGTAACCATCAGACACTGGAATTTTGTTCCTGGCACTGCCCTCCAATTTAACCCTCACTCACCGGAATATAGCACATGGTACAGCCCTCCCCTTTAACCCTCATCTACACCGGAATATAGTGCCTGGCTGTGCCCATTGATTTAAATCTCACACACTGAATATAAATCCTGGCACTGCCCTTGATTTAACCATCACTCACCGGAATTTAGCTCTTGGCGCTGTCGTCCTCTTCAACTTACACTAACCAGGGTATAGTTCCTGGCACTCCCCTCTCCTTTAACCCTCACTCACCGGAATATACTCCTGGCACTGCCCTCCCTCCCGTTTACCCATCAAAACGGAGTATTGCTCATGGCACTGCCCTTAATTTAACACTCACTCACCGGAATATAGCACATGGTACTGCCCTCCCCTTTAACCCTCATCTACGCTAGAATATAGCGCCCGCTGTGCCCATCGGTTTAAATCTCACACACAGAATATAAATTTTGGCACTGCCCTTGCATTTAACCAACACTCACCAGAATTTAGCTCCTGGCGCTGTTGTCCTCTTTAACTCATACTAATCGGGATATAGTTCCTGGCACTTCCCTCTCCTTTAACCCTGACTCACTGAAATGTAGCTCCTGGCACTGCACTCCCCTTTAACCCTCACTTTTCAGAGTATAGCTCCTGGTACTAGTGCCCTTTTAAACATCCCACACCGGAATTTAGTATCTGGCTCTGCCCTCCAATTTAACCCTCACTCACCAGAATGTAGCTCCTGGTACTTCCCGCCACTTTAATCCTCACCCACACTGGAATATCGCGCCTGGCTGTGCCCATCGGTTTAAATCTCACACGCGGAATATAGATCATGGCACTGCCCTCACGTTTAACCATCACTCACCGGAATTTAGCTTCTGGCGCTGTCCTCCTCTTAAGTCACACTAACCAGGATATAGCTCCTGGCATTGCCCTATCATTTAATCCTCACCCACCGAAATATAGCTCCTGTCACTCCCCTCACCTTTAACCCAAAATCACCGGAATACACTTCCTGGTACTGCCCTCGCCTTAAACCATCACACACCGGAATATAGCACCTGGCACTACCCTCCCATTTAACCATCACAATTCGGAATATATCACTTGGCACTGCCCTCCCCTTTAACCCTCACACACTGGAATATAACTCCTGGCACTGCTCCCCCACTTAAACCTCACTCACTGGAATATTACTCCTGGCGCTGTCCCCACCTCCCACCCGCCTTAAACCTCAATCACAGGAATATAGCTCCTGGCACTGCTGTCCAATTTAACCCTCACTCGCTGGAATATAGCTCCTCATGCTGCCCTCCATTTTAAACTGTCACTCACCGGAATATAGATCCTAGCGCTGCCCTGTCCTTTAAATGACTCACTAACTTGAATATAGCTCCTGCCACTGCCCTATCCATTAACCAAACTCACCGGAATACAGCTGCTGGCGTTGCCCTGCCATTTAACCCACAGTCACAGAAGCATCACTGGTCAACTCTCATTAATTCCTGGCACAATCGCAGCACTGGTCCAGTATCCCTGACACTTGGCACAATCGCTGCACTGGTCCAGTCTCCCTGATGGCTGTCACAACGCAGCACCAGTCCAACCTCCATACTGCCTGACACAATCCCAGCACCGGTCTAATGTCAGTAATGCCTGGCACAATTGCAGCACTTGTCCTGTCTCCCTGATGCCTGGCACTTCTCCAGTCTCCCTAATGTCTGCTACAATCACAGCACTGGTCCAGTGTCAATAGTGCCTGGCGCAATCGCAGCAGTGGTCCAGTGTCCTGAATGACTTGCACAATCACAGCACCGGTCCAGTCTCCCTGACGCCTCACACAATTGAAGCACCGCTCCAGTCTCCTTAATTCGTGGCACAATCGCAGCACTGGTTCAGTCTCCCGAATGCCTACCATAATCGCATCACTGGTCCAGTCTCCCTAACACCTGGCACAATCGAAGCATTAGTCCAGTCGCCCTAACATCTGACACAATTGCAACACTGGTCAGACTCCCTTATGCCTGGCACAACCGCAGCACCAGTCCTGTCTACCTTGTGCCGAACACAATCACAGCACTGGTCCCGTCTCCCAAAGGCTCGGCAAAATCGCAGCACCGGTTCAGTCGCCCTTGTGCCTGACACAATTGCAGCACTGGTCCAGCCTACGTGACGGCTGGCACAATCTCAACACGGGACCAGTCTCCCTAACATTTGGCACAATTGCAGCACCTGTCCAGTCTCCCTGGCACAAGAGTAGAACTAGTTCAGTCTCCTTAGTGTCTGCTACAATTGCAGCACCAGTCCAGTGTCGATAGTGCCTGGCACAATCACAGCACCGATCCAGTCTTCCTCGTGCCTGACATAATCACAGCACTGTTCCAGTATTGCTAACGCCGGGCACTATCACAGCAGCAGTCCATTTGCCCTTATGCCTAGCAAAATCACAGTACTGGTCCTGTCTCTCGAATGTATTTTACAATCGCAGCACCGTTCCAGTCCCCCAAACGCCTGCAACAATCACAGCAGCGGTCCTGTCATCATAGCACCTGGCACAATCGCAACACCGGTCCAGTCTCACAAATGCGTGGCACGATTGCAGCACCGATCCAGTCTCCCTAATGCCTGGCACAATCGCACCACTGGTCCAGTCTCCCTAATATATGACACAATCACAGCATTGGTCCAGTCACCCTAACGCACAGCAAAACCACAGGACCAGTCCAGTCTACCTGCCGTATGGTCCAGTCTCGCTGATGCTTGGAACAATTACAGCACCAGGCCAGTCACCCAAAAACCTGGCACATGCAGAGCATCAGTCCAGTCTCCCTGATGGCTGGCACAACCACAGCACTGGTCCATTCTCATTAATGCCAGCCACAATCGAAGCACCAGACCAGTCTACATGACACCAGGCACAATCACAACACTGGTCCCATCTCCCTGACGCCTGGCACAATCGCACCACCGGGCCAGTGTCTCTAGTGCCTGGCAGATTTGCAGCAGCAGTCCAGTGTCCCTAATGACTGGCACAATTGCAGCAACGATCCAGTCTCCCTAGTGCCTGGTACGATCGCAGCACCAGTTCAGTCTGCTCTGTGCCTGGCACAATCACAGCAGCACCAGTCCAGTCGCCCTGATGACTGGCACAATTGCAGCACCAGTCCAGTCTCCCAAATGTATGGCACAATCACAGCATTGATACAGTCTCCCTCACGCCTTCTCAATCTCAGCACTGGTCCAGTCTCCTGAATGCCTGCAACAATTGCAGCAGCATTCCAGTCTCCCTAACGCCTGGCACAATAGCAGCTCCGGTCCAGTCTCCATTGTGACTGGCTCAATTGCAGCACTGGTCAACTCTCCCTTACGCCTGGCACAAACGCAGCACTGGTTCAGTCTCTTTGACATCTGTCACAATCGCAGCACTAGTTCCGACTCCCTAGTGGCTGGCACAATTGCAGCACTGGTCCAGTCTCCCTTGTGCCCTTCACAATCATGACAGCGAGCCAGTCTCCCTTCTTCCTGGCACAATCGCAGCACCAGTCCAGTCTGCCCTGTGCCTGGCACAATCACAGCAGTACCAGTCCTGTCGCCCTGCTGACTGGCACAACCACATAACCGGTCCAGTCTCCCAAATCTATGGCACAATTGAAGCACTGATGCAGTCTCCTGAATGCATGGCACAATCTCAGCACCGATGCAGTCTTCCAAACACATGCCACAGTGGCAGCACCAGACCAGTCTCCCTAACGTCTGGCACAATCGCAGCACTGGACCAATCTCCCTAATACCTGGCACAATCGCAGCACCAGTCAAGTCGCCTTAACACCGAGCACAATCGCAGCACCAGTCAAGTCTACCTTGTGCCTAACACAATTGCAGTTCTGGTCATGTCTCCCAAATGTCGGCCAAAATTGCAGCACTGGTCCGGTCTCCCTGACATCTGATACAATCGCAGCAGTGTTCCAGTCTCCTTAACGATTGGCACAATTGCAGCAATGGCCCAGTCTCCCCACTGCCTGGCACAATTGCAGCAATGGCCCAGTCTCCCCACTGCCTGGCACAATTGCAGCACCAGTCCAGTCTCTCTGACATCTGGCACAATCACAGCACCGGTCCAGTCTCCCAATTATTGGCTCAATTGAAGCATAGCTCCAGTCTTCTTAATGCGTGGCACAATCGCAGCACCGGACCAGTCTCCATAACGCCTGGCACAATCGCAACACCAGTCCAGTCTAAATAACACCTGGCACAATTGCAACATTGGGCAAATCTCCCTAATGTAAGGCACAATCGCAACACCGGTCAGACTCCCTTGTGCCTGGCACAATTGCAGCAGCAGTCCAGTCACGCTTTTGCCTAGCGAAATCGCACTACCAGTCCAGACTCTGTAACGATTGGCACTATCGCAGCATCAGTCCAGACTCACAATTGCATGGCACAATCGCAGCACCGACCCAGTCACCCTAATCCCTGGCACAATCGCAACACTGGTCCAGTCTCCCTAATTTATGACTCAATCGCAGCATCAGTCCCATCTCCCTAATGCATGGCAAAATCGCAGAACCAGTCCAGTCTCCCTGATGTTTGGCACAATCGCAACACGGGTCCAGTCTCACTGATGCTTGGTACAATCACAACACGTGTCCAGTCTCGCTGACGCTTGGCACAATCGCAGCACCAGGCCAGTCCCCAAAAAACCTGGCGCAAGTACAGCACCGGTCATGACACACTGACAGCTGGCACAACCTCAGTACTGCTCCAGTCTCCCTAATGTATGGCACAATCGCAGCAACCGTTCGGTCTTGCTAAAGTAAGACACATCTGCAGCACTGGTCCAGTCTCTCTAACGCTTGGCACAATCACAGCACTGGTCCAGTCTCCCGAATGTATGGCACAAATGCAGCACCTGTCCAGTCTTGCTAGTGCATGGCACAATCACAGCATTGGTCCTGTCTTCCAAATGCCTGGCACAATCGCAGCACCAGTCCACTCTCCCCTACACCTGGCACAATCATGGCAGCGGACCAGTCTCCCAAACGCTTGGCACAATCGCAGCATTAGGCAAGTCTCCCGAATGTATGACACAATCGCAGCACCGGTCCATTCTCCCGAATGTATGGCACAATCGCAGCACTGGTCCAGTCTCCCGAATGTATGGCACAAGCGCAGCACCGACCCAGTCTACCTAGTGCCTGGCACAATCGCAGCATCGGTCCAGTCTCCCGAAAGTCTGGCACTATCACAGCATCAGACCAGTTGCCCTAACACCTGGCAGAATCGCAGCACCAGTCCAGTCTACCTTGTGCTTAGCACTTCCACAGCACCAGCCCAGTCTCCCAAAGGCCAGTCACAATCACATACTGGTCCATTCTCCCTGGTGCCTGGTGCAATTGCAGCACCAGTCCAGTGTCCATGACGGCAGGCACAATCGCTGCACCGATCCTGTCTCCCTAATGTATGGAAAAATCGCAACAACGCTCCAGTCTCCCTCATGCCTGGCACATTTCCACCACCGGTCCAGTGTCTCTAGTGACTGGCACTATCGCAGCACCTGTCCAGTGTCCCACAGGCCTGGTGCAATCGCAGCACCGGTTCATTCTCCCTGCTGCCTGACACAATTGCAGCACCGGTGCAGCCTCCCTAGTGCCTGGCACAATCGTAGCACCCGTCCAGCCTGCACTGTGACCTGCACAATCAAGGCAGAAGAGCAATCTCCATTCAGCCTGATGCAATCACACCACTGGTACAGTCTCACTGACGGCTGGCACAATCACAGCACTTTTCCAGCCCCCTGAATGTCTGCAGAAATCACAGCAGTGGTCCTGTCTCCATATTGCCTGGCGCAATCTCAACAGCAGTCCAGTCTCCCTAATACCTGGCACTGGTCAGACTCCCTTGTGCCTGGCACAACCGCTGCACTGGTCCCATCTCTCAAATGCTGGGCAAAATTGCAACACCATTCCAGTCTCCCTTGTGCCTGGCACAATTGTAGCACCGGTCCAGCCTCCGTGACAGCTGGCATAATCTCAGCACCGGACCATTCTCCCTAAAGTGTGGCACAATTGCAGCACCAGTCCAGTCTCCCCGACGCCTGGCACAAGAGCAGCACTAGTCCAGTCTCCTTAGTGTCTGCTACAATCACAGCATCGGTCCTGTGTCAATAGTGCCTGGCACAATCAAAGCACCAGTCCAGTCTACCTTGTGCTGAGCACAATTGCAGCGATGGTCCCGTTTCCCAAAGGCTCGGCAAAATCTCAGCACCGGTCCAGACTCCCTTGTGCCTGGCACAATTGCAGCACTGGTCCAGCCTCCGTGATGGCTGGCACAATCTCAGCATCGTACCAGTCTCCCTAATGTCTGGCACAATTGCAGCACCGATCCAGTCTCCCTGTCGCCTGACACAAGAGCAGCACTAGTCCAGTCTCCTTAGTGTCTGCTACAATTGCAGCACCAGTCCAGACTCAATAGTGCCTGGCACAATCACAGCACTGATCCAGTCTCCCTAGCTCTGGATGCTATCGCAGCACCAGTCCAGTCTCCCAAGTGCCTGACGCAATTGCAGCGCTTGTTCAGTCTCCCTAACGCCTGGCACAATCGCAGCAGCAGTCCAGTCACCTTTTTGCATAGCAAAATCACACCAGCAGTTAAGTCTCTCTAATGAATGGCACAATCTCAGCACCAGTCCAGCCTCACAAATGCATGGCACAATCACAGCACTGACCCAGTCTCCCTAATGCCTGCCACGATCGCAACACCGGTCCTGTCTCCCTAGCTTCTGGCACAATCGCACCACTGGTCCAGTCTCCGTAATTTATGACACAATCGCAGCATTGGTCCCGTCTCCCTAACGCACGGCAAAATTGCAGCACAGGTCCAGTCTTGCTGACACTTGACACAAACGCAGTACCACGCCAATCCCCTAAAAACATGGCACTAGCACAGCACCAGTCAGGACATACTGACAGCTGGCACAATCTCAGCACTGCTCCAGTCTCCCTAATGCTTGGCACAATCACAGCACCAGTCCAGTCTCTGGAATGTATGGCACAAACGCAGCATGGGTCCAGTCTCCCTAGTGCCTGGCACAATCACAGTATGGGTCCTGTCTTCTGAATGCCTGGCACAATCGCAGCACCGGTCCAGTCTCCCTAACACTTGGCACAATTGCAGCAATGGTCCAATCTCCCGAATGTATGGCACAAACGCAGCACCGGTCCAGTCTCCCTAGTGCCTGGCACAATTGCAGCATCGGTCCAGTCTCCCAAAAGCCTGGCACTATCGCAGCACCGGTCCAGTTGCCCTAACACCTAGCCCAGTCACATCACTGTTTCAGACTCCCTTCTGCCCACACGCAATTGCGCCACTGGTACAGTCTCCCTGATGGCTGACACAATTGCAGCATCGGTCCAGTCTCCCTAACTTCTGGCACAATCGAAGCACTGCTCCAGTCTCCCGAATGAATGTCCCAATCGCAGCACCAGTCCAGCCTCACAACTGCATAGCACAATCACAGCACCGACCCAGTCTTCCGAATGCCTGGTATGATCGCAACACCGGTCCAGTCTCCCTAGTTTCTGGCACAATCGCACCACTGGTCCAGTCTCCATAATTTGAGACACAATCGCAGCTTTGGTCCCGTCTCCCTAACGCATGGCAAAATTGCAGCACGGGTCCAGTCTCGCTGACACTTGGCACAAACACAGCACCACGCCAGTCCCCAAAAACATGGCACTAGCACAGCACCAGTCAAGACACACTGACAGCTGACACAATCTCAGCACTGCTCCAGTCTCCCGAATGCTTGGCACAATCACAGCACCAGTCCAGTCTCTGGAATGTATGGCACAAACGCAGCATGGGTCCAGTCTCCCTAGTGCCTGGCACAATCACAGCAAGGGTCCTGTCTTCTGAATGCTTGGCACAATCTCAGCACTGGCCCAGTCTCCCCTGTGCCTGGCACTATCACAGCACCGGTCCAGTATCCCTATGGTAATGTACAATTGCAGCACTAGTCAAGTCCACCTAACGTAAGGCACAATCACAGCACCAGTCCAATCTTCTGAATGTATGGCACAATCGCAAGCAGCGGTCCGGTCTCTCCTGTGCCTAGCACAATCACAGCAGTGGTCCAGTCTCCCTAAATTCTGGCACAATTGCAGCAATGGTCCAGTCTCCCGAATGTATGGCACAAACGCAGCACCAGTCCAGTCTCCCTAGTGCCTGGCACAATTGCAGCATCGGTCCAGTCTCCCAAAAGCCTGGCACTATCGCAGCACCGGTCCAGTCGCCCTAAAACTTAGCCCAGTCACAGGACTGTTTCAGACTCCCTTCTGCCTACGCAAAATCGCACCACTGGTACAGTCTCCCTGATGGCTGGCACAATTGCAGCATCGGTCCAGTCTCTCTAACTTCTATCACAATCGCAGCAATGGTCCAGTCTCCAGAACGTATGGCACAATCGAAGCGCTGCTCCAGTCTCCCTAATGCTTTGCACAATCGTAGGACTGGTCTAGTCTCCCTAACATTAGGCACAATCACAGCACCGGGTAAGTCTCCCTAATGTAAGGCACAATCGCAACTCCGGTCCAGTCTCCTGAATGTATGAAACAATCACAGCAGCGGTCCAGTCTCCCCTGTGCCTGGCACATTCACAGCAGCATGTGTCCAGTCTCGCTGACACTTGGCACAAACGCAGCACCAGGCCAGTCCCCCAAAAACATGGCACTAGCACAGCACCGGTCATGACACACTGACAGCTGGCACAATCTCAGCACTGCTCCAGTCTCCATAACGCTTGGCACAATCGTAGCACCAGTCCAGTCTCCAGAACGTATGGCACAATTGAAGCACCAATCCAGTCTCCCTAATGCATGGCACAATGGCAGCACCGGCCCAGTCTCCCTAGTGCTTGGCACGATTGCAGCACCAATCCAGTCTCCCTAAAACCTGGCACAATCGCAGCATCGGTCCAGGGTCCCTTGTGACTGGCACAATCACAGTACGAGTCCAGTCACCCTTTCGCTGAGCACAATTGCTGCACTGGCCGAGTCTCCTTATTGCCTGGCAGATTCGGAGCAATGGCCCAGTCTACCTAGTGCCTGGTATGATTACAGCATTGTTCCAGTCTTCCTAACGCGTGGCACAATTGCAGCATTGGTCCTGTCATCCAAAAGCCTGGCACAATCGCAGCACCATTCAAGTCTACCTTCTGACGCCCACAATCACAGCACCGGTCCAGTCTCCCTACTGCCTGGCCCAATCACAACAATGAACAAGTGTACCTCGTGCCAGGCACAATCGCAGCAATGGTGCAGTCTAGCTAGTGCATGGCACAATCGTACCACCGGGCCAGTGTCTCTAGTGCCTGGCAGAATCGCAGCACAGGTGCAGTGTCCCAAACGACTGGCACAATTGCAGAACTGGACTACTCTCCCTTGTGCCTGGTACAATTGCAACGCCAATTCAGTCTGTCCTATGCCTGGCGTAATCACAGCAGCCTTCCAATCTCCCTTCTGCCTCACACTATCACAGCAACAGTCCAGTCACCCTGATGACTGGCACAATCGCAGCACTGGCATAGTCTCCCAAACATACCACACAATCTCAGCACCAGTCCAGTCTCCCGAACGCCTGCAACAATCGCAGCAGCGTTCCAGTCTCCCTAACTCCTGGCACAATAGCAGCTCCGGACCAGTCTCCCTAATGCCTGGCACAATCTCAGCATCGGTCCAAAATCCCCTGTTCCTGGCACAATCGCAGCACTGGTCCAGCATCCAGAACCTATGGCACAATCACTACACTGGTCCAGTCTCCCTGACGCCTGGCAGAACAGCATCATTAGTCCAGTCTTCCTAATGTCTGCTACAATCACAGCACCAGCCCAGTGTCAATAGCTTAAAAATGTGTTGCTGGAAAAGCGCAGCAGGTCAGGCAGCATCAAAGGAGAAGGAAATCGACGTTTTGGATATAAGCCCTTCTTCAGGGCTGAAAGAAAACAGCAAGCCAGCCAGATTCAGGAGGCAGAGAAATCAATGCTTTGGGAATGGGGGTAAGCGGGTTTGCTGATAAAGGGCGGAGGGTGGGAGAGGGTTTTGTGTGGGGAGGGGGCAGAGTGGTGATGTGAACACAGGTTGAAGATACGGCCTGATTGGTTAATGGGATGAATGAATGCGATTGGAGTCAGGGAGTAGTGAAAGAAAAGGGCTAGAAGGGAGTCAGGGGAGAGGGAGGGAGGCTATTTGAATTTGGAGAACTCAATGTTGAATCCTCCGGGCTGTAGGCAGCCTAGGTGGAAGCTGAAGAGTTGTTCTTCCAACTTGCGTTCTGATTCACTGTGGCAAGGCCTCACTGGACTTTGTATTGGTTAATGAGTCTGGCAAACAGACTGACTTTTCTTTAGGTGAGCATTTAAGAAGCAGTGATATCAATACCTTCAGTTTTAGGATAGCTAGGAATAAGGATAAGCCAGGAACATACGGGAAGGTACTGAATTGGGGGAGGGCAAATTAAGATAACATTCACCGGGAGATATGGTGTGTGAATTGGGAGGAGCTGTTATCCTGGAAGTCCACATTGCCCAAGCAGGAGTTGTTTAAAGACCTGATGCCTGAACTTATGGACAAGAATGTTCAGAATATTCCACTATAGAGGAAAGGCAAGCATGACAAGGGATTATTATAAAAGGTCCAGTTATTTTGAAGACCACCCATGGGTAAGATTTAAATATTTTGAAGCATTTAAACACCATTTATATCATTCACTGTTGTTCTGCTTCTCAACATTCAGAAAGTGAGGCTAATCTCTGTGGATATTAAAGTGTTTAGCAGACCGATGAGTCAGAGAAAAATAGAGAATGATCCAGTTATAGAGAACGAACAGAATTCTGTGATGATGGTATTCTTTGCCATATCTGCCAGATTCATACTTCTCTATTATGAGACTGATACAATCCGCAATGTCAAACGGTGTGTCCTCTGTTATCAGTGAACCATCCCCAATTTGAAGGGATACGGACTCTCGAGCAAAATGTACTCATGTACTGAACACATCTTGACTAGGTGAAGGACAACTCTCAATACGAGTCACACTGTATCCATCTTCCCATTATCTTCATCAATCAATTGCATGGGGGAAGGGGTGTTGATAAGAAACGGAACCAACAACATACCTATCCCCAGCTGAAGCAGACATAGTTTCTCACGTCAGAAGAATAGTTCAGTTTCAAGTTCGTAACGTGGAAATCACTTTGCTGGGCAGAGCAGTGGCGCCTCATCTCAGCCTTACTTTCTGTCTCTGTCTGTCTGTCCTTCTTGTGTTCAACGTGAAGCGATACCACGCTCTGGTGGGCTCCCCGTGCAACTGCACGAGCAGCAGATTTTTTTCTCTCTGGGACAATTTGCTCCTGTGCGTGGTTCATTCATTAACTGTAAACTGCAGTCTCTGTTCCCAGTCCAAATCAATCAAACCAATAACAAATAGAAATAGAGATGGTTATAGAGATTTGTTTTATCTTTCTAATTCTGTCTCCAAATTGCATAAACTGTTAATACTCGTGGTTTATTGTCTGAGTCACTCTGCACAATCGCACAATCCATCAACAATACAGAGAAAGCAAAGTCCTGATCCTTAAACAATGATTCTGAGCTCTGGTCCTGGATTATAGTACTGGCCAGAAACTCATGGGACCATTTTGATATTGACACAAGGCTGGGCAGATGCTCATTGCAGAACTGTCACCACTTTTCTTGTTCTGGTTGTTATCTCAGTATAAGTGTTATTCCAACTATATTCAGCGATAAGCCGCAGTATTTGGTACTGAAAGATGCAGAGTGCCAAGCTGCTATTGGTCAGTGTCAGATAGTCAGTATTCAGTCGTCTAACGGATTTAAACTCATTTGAGTAAAACTCAAACTCAGCAAGTGTACCAACTTCACTCGTTCATTTCATTTTCATTGATTTGTGCAAAATTATTATATCCTTTTGCATTGTAACAATGTGCTGAGCCTTCTCTGGGTATTCAACTGCAGTTTTGTACTTGCGTGTATTCCAAAGCTCAGTCCAGTGAAGGTGGGTAAGGATAGGGACAAACTATGGAAAATAAAGAGCATGAATGCATGGGAATCGTTGAAGTATGAAAACCACTGGCGATCCGTTGCAAGGCGTTTGCGGAATGCCACTCAGGTCAAAAGGTCACTTTGGCACGATGGGACCACTGTGGTAGAATGGGAGAAGTATAGTGGAATGCCCTTACACCACATATTCAGGATGCGACTGAAAGGTCACTATTGCGGGATGAGATAACAACAATTATTAAAGTCAGCCTTGCCTGTAAAATAACATCATGGCAGGTTGAGGAAATGACCTAAAATATTTTATTAATATTTACTAGAGTCAGCCTGCTTGAGACCCTTATGGCAGGACATGACAATAAATATCCTTTCATGACATCAGAATAATATTAAGTAGAATGTCGGAAAAGTATAGCGGCAAAAGTAGAGAAATAATAGGAACTAACAGTATTGGTTTATTGTATATCTGGAGCGAGGTAATTCTGACCTACACAGTTAGACCTGCTGAGAGAGAGAGAGGGGGTAGAGAGAGAGAGAGACGGAGAGAGACAGACAGACAGAGAGAGAAGTGGAAAGGGATGAAGAAAGACAAGGAAAGAAAAAGGCCCCACTAGCAGAAGTAGCAGCTTATAAAGGAGGGGAGAAACCTTGGGAACTCCGGATCTGGAACGGCGGAAAAATGCACTGTCCAGTTTACATGAGGGAGCGGGAAAGTGGATTAATGAAATTGAAGATGAGACCACACGGCGTTGCCTGGCTATAGGAGACTTGAAGGCGCTGCTGGTGAGGTTGGTCGGGCTACCGAAGTTAAGGGAAATAATGGTCCAAACCCATTTGAAAAATGCAGCACACCATCCAATGATTGATGGGCTCATGTTTGACCAAGTGAGAGAGGATGTATGGTGGCCATTAAGAGACTGTTATCTAGTGAAAATGGATCCCCAGGCTCTGACAGGTTATCCAATGGGCGACATTGAAAACCCAGCTGCCTGCTTAGATACACATTTTCAAAAGTAGATGCTGAAAACAGAGCAAGACGTAATGACTAATCAGTTGCTGACCACAATGTTCCGAAATTCCATCGTTGAAGCAAAGCCCTCCCAATTCATGTCAAGTCTGTAGGAAGTGGTTGTGGGTCTGACATCATCAATAAGCCACAAGGAAGTTAGAGATCATGTAGCTCATGCAACTGAAAGCTTTTGAAAAGAATAAAGATAAACTGTCTGAACAGGATGAGGTGCAAAGGAAGCTGCAACGAATGCAGCTCAAACAGCTTAAAAAGAAAGAGGAAGAGAAGGCTGAAAAGGTGTTGCTAGTAAGAACCGACACAATAATCAACACTGGAGTGAACCACGTGCTGGTGCAAAGGGGAGTCCTTATCAGACAGCCAGACAGGGGTCAGAAAGTCCCATGCCAGCACTGGAGGTTTTCAGAGAAGCTTCGCTGCAGGTGACCTATCCATTGCAGGGTAGATTTAAACAACAGCCTAAACAGAACTTGAATCCCCAAGGACAGGCACGTAGGAATCGGGGACTAAAGTACATGATAAAAATTCAGGGTCAGCGGTGGGGGAGGGTGTGTGTGGAGCAGAAATGCTGTGCTGGTGTTGTGAGCAACTAGCCAATGTTAGAAGGAATTGCCCTTATTGAATCGGATTCTCTCTGCCGTGCAGCGGGCCTAGAGGGCGTGAAGCCCCAGTGGCCACTTCCCAGATGCATACATGCCCAGCAGGACCTGTTAAACCGTATGGAATGTGCGAGGGATGCCCTGAGAACCTCGGTGATAAGGGATAATACCCTGTATTAGCATAGGCGGCTGATCAAGAACCAGTAATACAAGTTAATATCGAATGGTGGCGGTCACCTGTGATGATGGACACTGGAGCTACATACATTTCTGTACATCCCCGGTATGCCTCTCAACTGCCCATCTCACGTAAATTTGTTGAAACGGTAGGGTTCTAATGGAAATCACAATTAACTCGATTAACACCTCCAGTAAGGTTAGAAATGGAAACAAGGGAGATAGTTCTGCCAATATTAGAGTCTAAAGACACGCCAATTAACTTGTTTGGCAAGGTTGCTTTACGACAGACAACAGTGAGATTGGAGTTCACAGAGCAGGGCTTGGTCGTTGAAAAGGCCAATACACAATTAGTGATGCAAGAAGTAAAACATGTTAATGTTTATTGGAGACGGGATATAACAAGTGATACGTAAGACATTTGAGGGACGTGGGAAGCAGAACTGTTGACGATGTCGACCAAAGAAAACCACTTAAGTCTGAGCTGCACTGTACAGTGAGATTTGATGAGTCTCAGGATGACATGTTAGAGAGGCAGTGGCAGAAGGAAGTCTCAGTTCCACAATATTGGAGAAGTGAAGCAATAGTATCAGGGGAGCAGGGAGTGATCCTATAAATAGAGAGACATGCGTTCCTGGAAAGTGGTATCGCGTACCAGGCGCTGCATCACATGTAACGCCACTGGTAAATAAGATGTATCAATCTAAAAACTTAGGAGCTATGGCCAGGCATGTAGAAACAGTTGCAGAATGGCATGTGCTCACGACAGGGTTTTGGGAATCCGGGAATGGCAGCTATACTAAGATCCTAGCATGCTGCAAATTGACAGGTGAGCCGAAGATAGTCAGAGTAACACACCAGCAGAGCATGCCACTGACAGTGGAGGACGATGATCAATAATGGCAATGAGCCATTGGATACATTACCAGCCACTTTGTGGTCATAGGGCGATACAAATGTGGGGACAGTGAAATCAGCTTGCCCAGTGGAAATAAGGTTGAAACCAGGAACTATTCTGCCGAGGACACCGCAGTATTCTTTAAAACTAGAGGCAGTAGATGAAACCACAGCAACAATACAAGGATTTCTGAAGGTAGGGGTAATTCAAGAAAGTTGCAGTCTCTGCAAAACTCCTTTGTCATCAGTCTTAAATCCAGACGTGTCAAAATGGAGACGTGTACATGATTTAAGAGCAGTAAATGAGGTATTGTAGGTTAGGCCAGCAGTTGTTCCTAATCTGCACATACTGCTAACTAATGTGCCTCCACAGGCAGTTTGGTTCTCGCTGGTAGATTTATGTTGTGCACATTGTGGCATTGCCCTCGCAGACCACTGCCAGTATCTGTTTGCTTTTACATATAAAGGTCAGCAGTAAACCTGTACAAGGATGCCACAGGTGTTTAAGTACTCACCGCATGTATTCAACAAGCTGTTAAAATCAGAACTGGAGGTTCTGCATTTAGAAAGTACAGTATGTTGATACAGTATGTTGATGATTTGCTTGTCTGTTCAGATGGTTATAAACAGTTTGTGCGAAACACCCTTTCCCTTTTGAAGAAAATACTGATGAACGGGTGGCATAAGGTCTCTAGGCAAAAAAGGTGCAGTTTTGCAAATAGCAGGTTGAGTATTTGGGTAGGATGATTGCTAAGGGCACGAAGGCAATTGCACCAAGTCAGATTGAAGCAATTGTTAAAATTCCTAGGCCAGAGACTGTAAAGCAAATGACGAATTTTTTGGGCATGACAGGATATAGCGCAGATTAGATTCAGGAGTATGCTGAGATTACAGCACGCTTAAGGAAGATGATGAAAGATGCCAGTCATTCATGTTTAAGGGATGCTTTGCAGTTGAATAAAGAGGCTATGGCAACTTTTAATATCATTAAACAAGCCTTACTGTCAGCCTCAGCATTGGACTTCCTGATTATGTCAAACCTTTTCACTTTTTTTCACAAGGTAAATTTGTACTCACGCCAGCAAGAACAAGAGTATATCGGATGCAGATGGCATTTCCTGACATCGCAGAACAGAGATGCACCACAAAGAACATAGTGGACTATGCCCCACTTGAGTATGAGGGAGAGCACTGTGTTTTTATAACACTAGTCACTGCATTTGCCAAACTGACAATTGACAATAGACAATAGATGCAGGTCATTCTGCTCTTAGAGACAGAACCACCATTCATTATGATCATGGCTGATCATGCTCAATCAGTATCCTGTTCCTGCCTTGTCCCCATTACCCTTGATTCCACTATCTTTAAGAGCTCGATCCAACTCTTTCTTGAAAAATTTCCAGAGACATGCCCTCCACAGCCTTCTGTGGCAGACCATTCCACACACACACCACTCTCTCGGTGAAGAGGTTTCTCCTTATCTCTGTTCTAAATGGCCTACACCTTATTTTTAAACTGTGTCCTCTGGTTCGGGACTCACCCATCAGTGGAAATATGCTTTCTGCCTCCAGAGTGTCCAATCCTTTAATATTCTTATACATCTCAATCAGATCCCCTCTCAACTTTCTAAGCTCAAGTGTATGGAAGCCCATTCGCTTCAATCTTTCAACGTAAGATAGTCCCGCCAATCCTTGAACTGACCTCGTGAACCTATGCTACACTCCCTCAATAGCTAGAATGTCTTTTCTCAAATTTGGAGACCAAAACTGCACACAAAATTCCAGGTGCGGTATAACCAGGTCCCTGTACAACTGCAGAAGAGCCTCTTTGCTTCTGTACTCAATTCTTCTTTGTTATGCTCCAGATTAAACTGCATCTGCCATGCATCTGTCCACTAAACTAGTCTGTCCACGTCACCCTGTAATCTCCTAACATCCTCCTCACATTTCACCTTGCCACCCAGCTTTCTATCGTCAGCAAATTTGGTAATATTACTTTTAACACCATCATCTATATCATTAATGCATATTGTAAAAAGCTGCAGTCCCTGCACCTGCTGTACCCCACTGGTCACCGCCTGCCATTCTGACAGGGAGCCGTTTATCACTATTTGTTTCCTGTCAGCCATCCAATTTTCAATCCAAGTCAATATTTTGCCCCAATACCATGCGCCCTAATTTTGCTCACTAACCTCCTATGTGGGACTTTATCAAAAGGATTTCTGAAAGTCCAGGTACACTGCATCCACTGGATCTCCCTTGTTCACCTTCAGGGTTACATCTTCAAAAAATTCCAGAAGATTAGTCAAGCATGATTTCCCCTCCATATATTCATGCTGACTATTCCGTTACTGCTATCCAAATGTGTCGTCATTTCATCCTTTTATAGATGACTCCAACATCGTTCCCACCACAGAGGTCAGACTAACTGGTCTAGAGTTCCCTGCTTTCTTAAAAAGTGGGACAACGTTAGCCACCCTCCAATCTGCAGGAACTGGTCCTGAATCTCTAGAACATTGGAAAATGATCACCAATTCTAGATTTCTAGAGCCACCTCCTTCAATACCCTGGGATGTAGACCATCATGTCCCGGGGACTTATCAGCCTTCAGACCTAACAGTATCACCAACACCATTTCCTGGCAAATATAAACTCCCTTCAGTTCAGGTCCTTCAGCCACTATTACCTCTTGGAGATTGCTTGTGTCTTCCCGGGTGAATGCAGATCTGGAATACCAATTCAACTCTTCTGCTATTTCTTTGTTGCCTGTAATATATTCACCTGTTTTTTTTTCCTTTCACATACCAAAAAAGCTTTTATAATCCTCCTTTATATTTTTGGCCAGTTTACCTTCGTACCTCATTTTTTTCTCTACGTATTTCCTTCTTAGTTATCTTCTGTTGTTCTTTAAAAGCTTGCCAGTCCTCCGATTTCCCACTCATCTAGGCTATGTTAACATTTTCTCTTTTGACTTTATATGTTTCTTAACTACTTTTTTCAGCCACGGCTACTCCTGCCTCCTCTTAGGATCATTCTTCCTTTTTTGGAATGAACTGATCCTGCATCTTCTGCATTATACCCAGAAATACCTGCCATTGTTGCTCCAATGCCATCCCTGCTCGGGTATTGCACCATTGAATTTTGGCCAGCTCCTCCCTCATAGCTCCACAGCTCCCTTTATTCAACTGAAATATTGCCACTTCCGATTGTACCCTCTCCCTTTCAAATTGCGGATTAAAGCTTATTGTATTATGGTCAATACCTCCTCATGGCTCCTTCGCTTCGAGATCCCTGATCAAATCCAGTTCGTTGCACAACACCAGATCCAGAATTGCCTTCTCCCTGGTAGGCTTCAGCTCCACCTGTTCTAAGAATCCATCTCAGAGGCACACTGCAACTCCCTTTCTTGGGGTCCAGTACCATCCTGATTCTCCTAGTCAACCTGCATGTTGAAATCCCCCATAACAACTGTAGTAATGTCTTTGCGACAGGCCAATTTCAACTCCTTATTCAACTTACACCCTTCATCCAGACTACTATTTGGGGGCCTGTAGATAACTCACAAGAGGGTCTTTCTACCCTTAGAATTTTTCAGCTCTATCCATACTGACTCTACATCCCCTGATTCTAGGTCCTCCCGCGCACGGGATTGAATATCATTCCTTACCAACAGGACCACCCCACCCCCTCTGCCCGTCAGTCTTTCATTACGATAGCATGTTTAGCCTTGAATATTCCTTTCCCAGGCCCTGTCCACTTGAAGCCACTTCTCCATTATCCCCACAACATCATAACTGCCAATTTCCAAATGAGCCTCTAGCTCATCCATCTAATGCTTCGTGCATTAATATTTTTAATTTGTTGCTGCCCTCACCCTCCCTATCAATCCCTATCCACTCAACCTTACAGCATGATCCCTTCCGTTGTCTTTCTTAACTTCCCTTGTTCTAACTTTCCCTTCAATTTCCTTCTTAAACTTCCAGTTTTTCCCCTCACCTACTGCCCCCCACCCCCGCTATTTAGTTTAAACACAGCTGCCTAGAAGGGGAAAATCTGCCTGCCAGAATGCTGGTCCCCCACCTATTAAGGTGCAACCCATCCCTCTTGAATAATTTATCCTTACCGCAAAACATACCTCAGTGATCCAAGAATTTAAATCCTTGCTTACTGCACCAGTTCCCCAGCCACACATTCAAGTCCATTATCTCCCTCTTCCTGGCCTATCCAGCCCAAAGAACTGGAAGCACATTGGAGATAACCAACTTGGACGTCCTGCTTTTCAGCTTTCTTCCGAGTTCTCCGAAGTCCTGCTGTAGAATGTCCCTCTTCTTCTTCCCGACATCATTTGTGCTGACATGTACAACCATCTCTGGCTCTTCACCTTCAACCTTGAGGATTTCCTGCACTCTGTCTGCGATGTCCTTAATTCTGGCACTGGGAAGGCAACACACCATTCTCAAATCCCGTCTGTTGCCACAGAAACCCCGATCAGTTCCTCTAACTATGGAGTCCCCTATTACCATGGCTCTGTGTGATGTCTGACTCCTCGGTTTTGCGTCCATGCCAACTTTTGATTGGCAGACCAGACCGCCTCACAGACTGGCAGTGTCGTCTGTCTCTACTGTTTCCAAAATATTCAACCTGTTCCTGACAGGTACTTCCACTGGGGTCTCTGGCACTTGTCTCCTCTCTGCATTCCTCATCGTCTTCTCCATTCTCCTCTCTTCTGTATGGTCGGTGTAATAACCTCGCTGAAGGTCCTGTCCAGAAAGTTCTCATTCTCTTGGATGAGCCGGAGGTCTTCGAGTTCTTTCATCAGTGCTGAGGGCTGATTTACAGTCTGAGTCAATGCCTGATGCAGATAAGGAGGTTCCATTTGTGGACAGTTCTTGCTATAGGGATTATGATGGGAATCACACAGGGTACTAGGTTGTACGACAGGACCAGTCCGAGTGCATGATAATCAAACTGGAAATGTGCCCACAGCCGTGTTCAGCTCAGTCGGACGAAATTAAGGCATTGACGGCGGCCTGTGAAATGATGGTGTTTAAAAAAGATGAAATTTATTCTGGTTTGGCTTATGCACATGGGGCATGCCAACTGTTTGGGGGCAGTGTGGAAGCAAAGAGGTGTTAAGAAGAGTAATGGGGATCTCATACAACACTGCTAGCAGATTGTACAGCTGACGACTACAATGATGAAGCCAAAGACACACAGAAATAAAACAATGACATTGTGATAAGGGATAATCGGTAGATGAAATGGCCAATGAAGTGTTTTTCTTCATCTGTTATTGCATCTCAGGTGTAGATAGATGATAGAGGACCTTATTGAAATACAGGGAAGGGCTACCTTGGCTGAGCAAACACTGTAGAAGCAGAGTGATGCTAGGCAGAATCATGAAGGTTTATGTACCACAGAGGAAGGATTGTGGGTAGCACCCACCCCGTTGTTGACAATTCTTATTTCAGATGTGCATGGATTGGATCACTACGTGTGAGGGGAAGTGCTGAAGAAGATAAAGCGGGCTGGTTTCTGGTCTCTGTATCTCTCAGGATTCAGTGGGCTATTTATTGTCACAATGTTAGGTGTGCGCACAGTATAATATTCAGAAGGGGATAACGACCCCTACAGGACACATACCAGTGTCTGAACGGCCATTTAGGCATTTAGCTATCGACTACATAGATGACAAACAATATGCGAGGCAAAAGGTACATGTCAGTGGTGATTGATAAGTTTAGTCGATGGATAGAAGCTGAGTCTTACAAAGATGCAGGAGCTGGGACAGTAGTGAAATTTCAGACGAATGAAGTTATCCTAAGTTTTTGTATACCGTTGGAAATCAGTTCACACAATGGGTTTGCCTTCATTCAGAAAGTAGTTAAGTTGGTGCTGCAGTCTTTGAGAATCAAACAGAGGTTTGGGTGAGTGTATCACCCCCCATCACAGGGTATGGTGGAAAGCATCAATGGGACATTGAAAGCCGAATTACTCAAGATCTGTGCAAGAACCAACCTTAATTGGGCTGATGCGCTGCCGCTAGCATTAATGAGTTATCGCATGCAGACTAATCGCATGACCAATCTAACACTGCATGAGATGCTCACAGGTAAACCTATGCCATTGCCCTGGTGAAGAGGCCCATGCGACGGGCCTAGCTTGGAGCGGTTAAGCTTAGAACAGCAGCTATGATAAAAGAGACTATCCACCTGCTGGAATCACAAAGGGAACCGACACCTGTCAACGAGGAAGGACCTTTTAAACCCGGGGATTGGGTGTACGTGCGGGTATTTTGAAGCTGCTGGAATGAGCCTGTGGCCCCAACCGCTTGGTGCTCTCCTTGCAACGGCTTCAGAACACATCCTCATTGTGTTCTCTCCATCAGCCGCCTGTGACCCCCTTCCCTATGTTGTTTCCCGAGCAAAGTCCTGTGAATGAATTTCCCCACTCTATTCTCCGAGTGAAGTCTTGTGCACCCTGCACTGCTGCGTTTCTCTCGAAACAGCCAATGACCACATCCCCACTCTTTTCGACTAGCAGCAGCCTCTGCATCCATCCCCATTCTCTTTGCTTAGCAACAGCCGATGACCACATCACAACTCGGTTCCCCGAGAAACAGCCTGTGAACTCATCTCCACATTTTTTCCTCGCAACAGCATCTGAACCCATTCCCAATCTCCTCGTTGAGCAACAGCCTGTGACACCATTTCCTCTCTGTTACCGCACCAGCAGTTTATGAACTCATACACCTTCTCTTCTGCTAGCAAGACTTGTGAGACCATTCCCATCCCTTCCTGTTGCAATGGCATGGGAACACATCCCCACTGTATTTTCCGAGAAAATGACTTTGACTGCATCCCCACTCCGTTTCCCTAATAACAGTCTATCACCCCAATCTCAGTCTGGCCTCCGCTCTGCTTCCACAGCAACTGTCTGAGAAACCAGCAACACTTAGTTTGCATAACACTGGCACATGAACAAATTCTTACTTTTGGTCTTCTGACAATCCCCTGTAATCCCATCTCCACTCTGTTCTCCAAGCAATTGCATGTGAACCAATCCCCGCTCTGTTTTCCCAGCAACAAC
Organism: Chiloscyllium punctatum; assembly: GCF_047496795.1. NCBI lineage: Eukaryota > Metazoa > Chordata > Chondrichthyes > Orectolobiformes > Hemiscylliidae > Chiloscyllium > Chiloscyllium punctatum. The sequence continues at coordinate 32,639,157 of NC_092771.1, forward strand.
CTGTGTTGCCATAACCACCATGTTCTTCCAGAAACAACCTGTGAATCCGTACCCACACTCTTCACCGAGCAACAATCTGTGAACCCATCACCAATCGTTTCCCCAGGAACTGCCGGTAAACTCATCACCAGCTAGATTTCCGAGCAACAGCCTATGATTCCATTCCTACGTTATTGTCCTCACAACGGTCTGTGATTCCATCCGCACTCTGTTCTCATAGTAACGGCATTGGAACCACCCTCACTGTATTGTGCCACTAAAGGTCTGTGAAACCATTTCAATGCTTGCAATGAACTGGGAACATAGCCTTGGTATGTTATCTGAGCAATAGCCTTTGAAACGACTCCACCCGGTCCCCAACAACAACCTGTGATCCCATTCACACTCTGTTCACCTACTCACGGTCTATCGCTCCATTCCCATTCCCACTTTCCGAGCAACACCCAGTGAACAAATCCTCAGTATGATCCCCTCGCAATGGCCTGTGATGCCATCCCCACTCACTATCCATAGGCATAGCTTGTGACCACATCCTCACTCTGTTACATAGTCACCTGCCTGTGACCTCACCCCAGTGAATTCTCCGAGGTATATCCTCTGAAGCTATCAACACGCTGTTCGTCTTTCAACAGCCTGTGAATGTATTTCCACATATCTCAGCTGTGTTCTTCTGGCAACCACCTGTGAACGCAGTCTCATTCAGCTGAGCTAGAAACTACCTGTTAACCTAATCTTACTCAGTTCAACTCGCAACTGCCTGTGAACCCATGACCAGTCTGTTGTCTTGCCAAGGGCCTGTGAACCCATTCCCACTCCTTAACCTTGCAATAGTCTGTGGCGTTATTCCTGCTCTGTTCCGCTCGCAACAGCCTGTCAACTCATCACCACTCTGTTGTCCTCAGAACAACTGTGAACACGCCACCACTGGCGTCCACCAGATATGCCTGTGAAGACATTGCCACCTGTATGTCACAGCTCACGCCTGTAGCCCATCTTTACTCTACTTTTCACGAAAGTACAAGCGACTCCGTGCCCATTCTGTTCCCCGAGCAAAGGCCTGGAAACCCATTCCCATTCTCTTTGCTCAGCAACGTTCTTCGATACATGTGTACACCTATCCAATAGCAACGTCCTGTGGACATAATCTCACTGTGTACTGCATGCAACATTCAGAGAATCCATGCCCACGCTGATCCCTTGGCAATTGTCTGTGACCCGATTCTCACTCTGTTCTCCTAACAACTTCCTGCGAATCAAATCCTCACTCTTTTGCATATCAACAGCGTGTAGTCTCATTCCCAATCTGTTACCCTTGAAATAGTCTGTGACTCTGTATCTATTCTCCTCTTCTAGAAACGACCAGTAAGCCCAACCTCGCTCATTATTTTCCCTACCAACTGTTTATTAACCCAGCAGTTCGCTTTGCCTCCACAGCAGTCTGCGAGGCCATCCACACTGTTTGACAAGCAACGGTCTGTTTACCCAGCAACCGCACGGTCAACTATTCTCCCACTGTTGTCATAGCAGTGGCGCGTAAACACATTACTACACTGTTCCCATAGCAATGGCCTGTGAACCCATTCTCATTCTCTTCCCCTAACAGTGGCCTTTACACCCACTTACACACTTTTCCATGACAACGTCCTGTTAACGCATGTTCACTCTGTTCCATTGATAACTGCCTTTAGCCCCATCCAAAAATAATGTTCTCCTGTTAACACTGTTTGAAACCAGCCCTGTAGTGTTCCGCGGGCCATGTTCTGAATGTATCCCCATTCTGTTCTCCTCAATACATCTTTTACTCACAGCTCTGCTCTGTTTGCCGATTAACAGCCAATGTACCAGTGACCACTCTGTTATCCAAGCAACGGCCTGTGTCCTCATCCCCACTCTCTTATTTTCACAACTGCCTGTGAACCCATCCACACGCTGTTTCCCTAGCAGCGGCCCGTGAAAACACGTTCGACTTACAAGGGACGATGAATAGATCCCCACTCTGGTGCTCTGGCAACCGCTGACTAACCTAGATCAACTCAGTCCTGTTGGCACCAGCCTGTGAATACGTAACTGCAGTTTGCCCAGCTAAGTTATTTTTACCCATTTCCACTCTGTTCTGCTTGCATTGACCTGCAATTCCATCCTTATTCAGTTCTGCTAGCAACATCCTATGAAACAATCCTCAGGTTGCTCCGCTAAAAACAGCCTGACACCTCATTCTCACTCTGTTTCCATCGCAAAGGCCTGTGACCCCATTCCCACTCTCTTCTCTTCGCAACTGCCTTTCAAATAGACCCTTTCGCCACTTCCAGTGAACATATCCCCACTCTGTTCTTTAAAACAATTTCCTGTAAAGTCATCTGCGATCTGCTTCCCGAACAACGCCTGAGAACCCATTCCCAAAATGCTACCCTTGTGCCATGAAGTTGAATGCGTACAAGAGAGATTGAAAATTGTTCTGCTCTAAGCACGTTTCGGCACCTGTCATGTGACTGACGAGCAGTCTTAGAATATATGGAAAAATTAGAACATTTGGCTTTCATCTTAACACGTTGCGTTTACCCAATCAGTTTAAATTATGTGTCAGGACACTAAATCACAATCAATTTTAATTTATGTTTTTGATGATCTCGAACCAATGAGACGACCTAACTTCTGGTGTATTATGAATTCCGCATTTTGATAGTAAGGGAAAGTGGCCAACTATCATCTTCATAGTAAATGCCAATAGAACACTCTCGATCAAAGGTATCTTTTGCACATGATATTATGCTACTGCAAAAGATCGCAGACGATCCAGGGATCTCCAGATGAAGGAAGTAAGATCCACCCACGACAGCTGCAGGGTCTTTTTGAAATTAAGTTGGTGTAATTTTAACAGATTTTGTTGGGAATAGTATGTTGGTATAGTGTTGGAGGTAGATAACAAACATTTAAGGGAAAGGAGCTGCGACTTATAAGTAATTATTGTTTAATTTTCAACTTTCGAGTTAAAGAATAAATTGATAATCTTTTTCCTTAAATGGTGGAATTTAAGGAGTTCATACTTTGCAGTTATTCTTTAACAGTCTCGAGACGAGATGACTTTTTCTGTGTGCTTGGTTTAATTAGAAGGAATGGTTACCACTGTGTTGTAACACTAGCAACTATCTGTGAAACAATTCTCATTCTGTTCCCCAAGCAAAAGCCTGTCAACCCATTGCTACTCTGTTTCCCTGGCAACGGCCCTTGATCACATCCTTACGCTGTACTGATAGCCACAGCCTGTGAAACCATCCCCATTCTGGTCTCTGGAAAGCATTTGTGACCCGATTCCTACTCTGTTTTCCACGAAACGGACTGTGAACCCATCACCATTCTATTTCCCAACACCCCGCCCCGTGAACCCATTCCCACTCTGTTACAGTTACCTTTGAATACACACTCACTCATTTCTCCTTGCAACAGTTGTGAATCTCTCCCTGTTTTGTTCCCTCAGCAACAGTTTGTGTCTCTATTCCTGTGCCATTTCCTTTCAGCTAACCGTCCCTCATGACCACTCTTGAAACAAGCGAAACCCTATGAACAAATCCGAATTCTTTTCTACTCGTAACAGACTGTGGTCCATCCCTGCTCTATTACCATAGCTACAGCCTTTGACACTCCTCCTACGCTATTTTCCTAGAAACTGCCTATGAACAAATTCCCTATCTGTTACCCTAAAAAAAGGCCAGTAAACCCAAACCCATCCTGCTCCCCTTGCAACAGGCTGTGAACACATCCACACACTGCTCCACCAGCAATGGCTGTGAATCAATATCCATACTCTTTCGATAGCTACGTCCTCTATACTCCCTGAACTATGCTCTGTTGCCCGTTTCCCACTATCTTCGCCTCGATATTGTTTGTGAACCCATTACCATTGTGTTTTGCTAGTAACATCAAGTGACATTTCCCCACTCCATTCTCGGAACTTCGGCTGGGGAATATTACTTCATTAACCTAGCAACACCTTTGAGACTATGCCCACATTCCTGTCTTCGCAGCTTCCTGTTAAACCATTCCCATCTCTGTTGACATAACAATGCCTTGACAACCCATCCACAAATTGATTTCCCAAACAACGGCCGATGATTCCATTTCCAGTCTGTTGCCCTGGCAACCACCTGTTTACCTATCTCAGCTCTGCACACCCGGCTACTGCCTGTGAAATGAAAGGCAAATGTTTCCCCAGCAAAGGCCTGTGAATCCATTCACACATTTTTCCCCAGCAATGGCCTGTGAAACGATCTCCATTCTGTTTGCTTAGCAACGGCTTGTGACTCCACCGCCATAATCTTCTCCCAGCTTGTGAACCTATTATCACTCTGTTCCACTAACAATGGCATTTGAATCCCTGCTCATGTAACAATGGTCTCAGAACCCATTCCATTTTATGCTCCAATCCCCAATCTCTACCTCTCGCAATGGCCTGTGTCTCTATCCCCACTTTGATCCCTTAGCAACTGCCTGTGACCACAGACGAGCTCCTTTCACCGAGCAACGGCTTCTGAATGCATCTCGACTGTGCACCGCTGTCAACAGCCTGTGACACAATTTCTAAGCTCTTCTTCAATCTAGCCTTGAATCGATTACCACTCGAGTCGCTTGACGATTTCTGTAATCTCCGCTCCTCTCTGCTTCCCGAGAAGCAGCCTGTGACCACATGCCCACTCTGTGGTCCTAGCAACGGCCTGTGAACTAAACGTCACGCTGCTTCACTCACAATTGTCTGTGAACGCATCCCCTGGCCTGTGGCCTCGTCACCACTCTTTTTCTCAGCAACAGCCTGAGTACGCATTCCCATTCGTTTCTGCTCGCAAAGGAGTATGGCTGCATTTCCAGTCTGCTCTCCCAGCAAAGTCTGTTAACTTATCTCAACTCTCTTTCCCTGGTGACTGCCTGTGAATCCATTCGTCCACAGTTTCTCCACAAAAGGCATGAGATCCAATTCCCACCTATTCCCACTATGCCCCCTTAGAAACGAGGTGTGAAAAGATACCTGCTCTGTCCTTCTGTTAAGTCGTGAGAACCCATCCTTCCTCTGCTAACTGCACAATGATCTGTAATCTTATCTTCACTCTGCTTCCGTACCGATGATCTGTGACCACATTCCCACTTTGTTTCCCGAGCAACGCCTGATAATCCAGCCCCATACTGCTTTACTAACAAATGCCTGTGAAACGATTTTGGCGCTGATCCCATGGCTACAGCATATATTCCCATTCTGTTCTCTGTTCCAAAGGCTACAGTCTGTGAACTCAGCCCAACTTCGATCTCTGATCAACACCCTTCAACACGCTTTGAATTCATCGTCACTCTGGTTTCTGGGAGGCGGCCTGTGAACACATTCACACTCTGTTCACCCATCTGCAGCCTGTGAACCCATCGCCATTCTGTTGCCCCAATGACAGCCTCTTTATCCATACTCATTCTGTTCACGTAGCAATGGCCATTGAATACATCCTCACTCTTCGTCCTTTCAAGAGACAGTGAATTCATCCCTGCTCTATCTTGGTAGCCACACCCTGAGACTACACACCAACTTTTTCTACCAACTGACTCTGTACCGTTCCCCACTCTATAAACTAGTGAATGTCTGTGAAAGCATTCTCCTATTTTTCTCCTTACAAGAGACTGTGAACCCATTCCTGCTCTGTTACTGTCACTAGAGCTTGTGACTCCATATTCACTCTATTTCTCGAGCAAAGGACTAAAACCAAATCCAACTCGGTTTCCCTAACAATCGTCTATTATACCATTCCCACATGACCTTTGAACACATCACACTCCGTTTCCTTCAGAACTGACTGTGAACAAAATTGCATTCTGTTCTCTTAACAACTGTCTATGAAACCATCAGCATTCCATTCCTGTAGCAACGGTCTGTTAATAAAACTCCCACAGTTTTCTACGAGAAACGTCCTGTGAACCCATCCTCACTCAGCTAAATTAGTAATGTTCTGTACCCTCGTCGTCACTCTGTTTCCATGAAAACGGCATTTGACTACATTCCTTCTCTCTTTGCATAGCAATTGACTGCACTCGTCACCACTGAGTTCTCCTAGCCGCGTCCAGTTTAGCACTTGCTCGGTTTGTGAGCCTAACAAAGGCCTATGGAACCAGGACCAATCTAATCTCCTTCTGTTCCACAAGCAACACCGGATAACCCTTTCCCTTACGGTCGTTCTAGCAACTGCCTGTGAAATTAGTTCTGAACTGATCTCTGCGAAACAGGATGTCAATCAATTACTTCCTCTACTTCCCTGGCCACCGACTGTAAACCCATCCTCCCTTTTTGCTGCGATCAAAACCTTTTCTAACCACCCACTCTGTTCTACCAGCAATGCATTGTGAACCCATGCCCACTCTATTCCCATGACAACGTCTATTGAGCCCATTGCTACTCTGTTTTTCTGACAACGTCTGATGCATCCATATCCACTCTGTTCTCATGGCAACAGCCTGTGAACATATATCCATGATTTGGATATGCTGGTGTTGGTGTGGGGTGTACAAAGTTAAACATCACACAAAACCAGCTTATAGTGCAACAGATTTATTGGGAAACACTAGCTTTCGGAACGCTGCTCCTTAATCAAGTGGATGTGGAGTATAAGATCGTAAGGTTCAGAATTTATACCAGAAGTTTACCATATGATGCAACTGAAATTATATATTGAAAATGCCCTCGGTTGTTTTCTAAGTCTCTCATCTTTCAGAATGAACATGTTTATTCTAAAAGATGACAGGCTTAACAAACAATGGCAGTCTTTCTTTCAATATAAAATTTCAGTTGCATCACACTGCAAACTTTTGCCATAAATTCTCTGTCCTACGATCATATACTCCACAATCACCTGATGAAGGAGCAGCTTTCCGAAAGTTACTGCTTCCAAATAAACCTGTTAGACTATAACTTGGTGTTGTGTGATTTTAACGTGGAATACATATCAACAACGTTTCCTAGCAAAAACCTGTGAACCCATTCAAACACTGTTACCCCTAGAAATCGCCTTGTGAATCCATCCCCAGTGTGTTCTGCCATAAAGACTGTGACCCAATCCCTATTCTGTTGTCTCAACAACGGCCTGTGAACCCATCCCGCCTCTGCTTCCGTAGCAACGGCCTGTGACACGCCACCTTTTGTTTACCTAGCAAATGCCTTTGAACCCGTCCCCACTCTCTTAACTGGCGATAGCCTATGAACACATCCTCACTCCTTTCGAAATGCAAGAGACTGCGAATCCATCACTGGTCTGTTACAATAGCATCAGTCTGTGACTTCACGTTTACTCTGTTTTCTAAACGACTGCCTGTTAACGAATTCCCACAATTCCAATAGACTGCGAATCCATCACTGCTCTGTTACAATAGCATCAGTCTGTGACTTCACGTTTACTCTGTTTTCTAAACGACTGCCTGTTAAGGAATTCCCACAATTCCAATAGAATGCGAATCCATCGTACCTCTGTTCCCCGAGCAAATTACTGTGATAAAATCGCTGCTCTTCTCTCAAAGCAACAGCGTGTGACCATACCACTGCTCTGTTCAACTGGCAACAGCCAGCTAACCATCTCCAATCCGTTCCCAAACGAATGGCTTGTGAATCTATCCTCACTATAAATTATAGTGGTGCTGGAAAAGCACAGCAGTTCAGGCAGCATCCGAGGAACAGTAAAATCAACGTTTCGGGCAAAAGCCCTTCAACAGGAATCTATCCTCACTCTACTCCTCTTACAATGGACTATGAGCCCTTTGCACGCTGTCTTCTCTGAGCAACTTGGTATGAACAAATCTCTTTTCCATTCCCCTAACGACTGTCTGTTAACCCGTCGCAACACTTCTTCTTGTATTAGCTTGTGAACACATCCTCCCTCTATTTCCCGAGCAAAGGCATTTGACTCCATCCCCATTCGATTCTCTTGGCAACCGCTGGTTAATGTGTCTCATCTTTGCTCACCTAGCAACACCCTATGAATCCATACCCACAATGTTTTCCCAGCAAAGGCCTGCGAACCCATTTCTACTCTCTTTGTATAGATCCATTCACATTCTGTTCACCTAGAAGTGGCCAGTGAAAACAACCCCATTATGTTCTCATAGCAACGCCTTGTAATCACATCCCCATGCTGGCAACGGGCTGTGACGCCATCTTGTTCACCTCTCAATATACTGTTCACTCACCCACACTCTCTTCTACTAGTCACGACCTATGAACCTATCCCCTATTTTCTCCAGGCAACAGCGTCTGAACCAAACTCCACAAAGCTCTCATGGTAATGTCCTGTGACCTCATTCACACTTTGTTCTACGAGCAACGATCTGTGAACTCAAATCCGCTCTCTTCCCCTCGCAACAGCCTGTGAACACAATTACACTCTATTTCCCTAATGACAGCTTTTGATGCCCTCGCAAAATTGTCTTCCTGTCAATGGTCTACAAAGGCTAGTATTGGCCTCTGAAGACATCCCCACAATTTTACCAGCAACTTACTGTGCTCATCCCTGATCCTAAGCCCAGTCTGTTCACTTGTCAATGGCCTACAACTCAGTGCACAATGATCCTGTTCCTGCTCTTTTGTACGAGCAACAGCGTGTGATCCTAACCGCAATTATTGTCCCAGCAAAGAACTGCAATCCCATCACCAGTCTGCTCACATGGTTTAGGTCAGTTAATTGGATTTTTGATTAGATAGCAGTTTGATGCCAACAGAGTGCGTTCAATTCTTATCTCCAGTTTGAAATTATGAAAAGGACTCTCCCTCTTAACCTCTTCCATCGCCTGAGGCCTTTGGCCCTCAAGTTAAATCATGTCCAGTCACTTCACTCTAATGTGTGCGTGATGTCTATTGTCTGGTAAGACTATGGGGACAGGTCACAACTCTATTCTCACTGCTGCACCCTGTGCACACAGCTCCGCTCTGTTCTCATGGAAATGGCCTACAAACCTATCCTAACACTGTTGTCTTCGCAACAGAGTATGAACCCATACGCACTTTGTTTTGCTGTTAATCATGTGAACCCCTCCCCAGTCTGTCCCCCTGGCAAATGCCTGCGATCTCGTCTCTGCTCTTTTCTCTTAGTGACGCCCTGTAATCCCATCCCCACTCTCTTCTACTATCAACTGCCTGGGAATTGTCCGAGCAACGTCCTGTTAACATATCCCAACTGTTTTGCCATTGCAACAGGCTGTGGCCCCGTCCCCACACTGTTTCCCTGGTCAACGTTTGGGAGAAGATTTGTAGCTCGGGTGCTCATTGTTGTGGTTCTGTTCGCTAAGCTGGGAATTTGTGTTGCAAACTTTTCATCCCCTGTCTAGGTGACACCCTCAGTGCTTGGGAGACTCCAGTGAAGCGCTTCTGTGTTGTGTCCTCCGGCATTTATAGTGGCTTGTCTCTGCCGCTTCTGGTTGTCAGTTGCAGTTGTCCGCTGCAGTGGCGGTCCAGGTCGATGTGTTTTTTGATACAATCTGTGGATGAGCGCCATGCATCAGGAGCATTTCCGAACTGACAGCCAGACTATTGCGACCACTAGGACTCATAACAGCACACAAACCAACAGCCACTCTCAGACAACAACTCACCAGAATGAAGGACCCATTACCCAGCATGAGCAAAACCAATGTAGTGTACAAAATCCCATGCAAGGACTGCACAAAACACTACATAGGACAAATAGGAAGACAGCTAACGATCCGCATCCATGAACACCAAGTTGCTATGGAACGACACGACCAGCTATCCTTAGTAGCCACACACGCAGATGACGAGCAACATGAATTTGACTGGGACAACACTATTATAGGACAAGCCAAACAGAGAACAGCCAGGGAATTCCTAGAAGCATGGCACTCATCCACAGACTCTATCAACAAACACATCGACCTGGACCCAATATACCGGCCACTGCAGCAGACAGCTGGAACTGACAACCGGAAGCGGCAGAGACAGGCCACTATAAATGCCGGAGGAAAGATCACAGAAGCGCTTCACAGGAGTCTCCCAAGCACTGAGGATGTCACCAAGACAGGGGATGAAACGTTTGCAACACAAATTCCCAGCTCGGCGAACTGAAGCACAACAATTGTTTCCCTGGTTCTGTTTCCTGTGAACTCATCCATACTCTGTTTTCCTAGCAGCAGACTATGTACCCATCAGTACACTGTTCCCTGAGCAATGGTATGTGATATGATCCTCAACAGCCTGTGATCCTATCACCACTCATTTCCTTGAGCAACGGCCTGTCGACCCATCCGTACTTAGTTGCCCCATGCAAAAGCCTGTGAACCCATCCCTACTCGATCCACACAGCAACGGCCTGTGAATCCATTCCACTCTGTTCTCCTAGCAACAGACCGTGCGACCATTTTCATTTTTCTTTTCCGCCAGCAACAACCTCCTAACCCAATCTGACTATGCTTCCCTAGCAACGGCATGTGAACCAATTCCCACTCTCAACGCCTAGCAAATGCCTAGGAACCGATTACAACTCTGCTCTCCTAGCCAGTTCTGAGACTCTGTCCCCACTTGGTGAACCCATTTCCACTGTTTCCCCTCAGCAACGGCTTGTGAACTGACCCCAACTTTGTGGTACTTGCAACGACCTGAGAAACCATCACATTCTCCTAGCAATTGCCATTGAAACAATTGTTACTCGATTCTGCTAACCACGGCCTGTGAAGACATGGCCATTCTGTTGTCTTGTTGAATTTCTGTGAAACCATCGCCATTAGGTTATCCGAGCAAGTGTCTGCAAACCCATTGCCGCAATATTCAACCAGCAATGGCCTATTAACATGTCACAGCTCTGGTCCCAGAACAACGGCATGAAAAACAATTACCACTTTGTTCAATCATCCCCAATCTACTCTCCTAACATGCCTGTGAACGCATCTCACTTCTGCTTACCGTGCAACACCCTGTAAATCCATCCCCCTGTTCTCCTTGCAATGGCCTTTGATTCCATCCACAGTCTGTTTCCCGAGAAACAGAATTTGAAAGCATTTCCATTCTGTTCCATGAGCAACAACGTGCAAACATATCCTTGCTTCATTCTGCTCATTACAGACTGTGATATCATCCGCGGACAGTTCCCCTTGCAACTGCCTGTAACACGTTGTTCTCCCAGCAACGTTCTCTGAAACCATCCTCACTTTGTTCCCGAGAAACACCCTGTGAAACTATTACTACTGTTTCCCGGAGCAGCAACATGTGAACCCGTCCCTGCTCCTTTGGCCTGGCAGCTGCCTGTGTCCACTTCCTCACTCTGTTCCCTCAGCAATTGCACGTGAACACATCCACACTGTGCTCCCGTAGCAATGGCCTGTGAAGACATCCCCATTCTGTTCTCCATGAAATGGACTGTGAAGCCAGCCCAGTCTGTTCTCCCAGCAATGGCCTGTGAATCCATCCGCGCTGTGTTCCCTATGCAACGACCTGTGAATCCATGCGCTGTTGCACCAGCAAAATTCCGTGAACCCATTCACTTCTGTTTGCCTAGCAAAGCACTGTGAATCCATCACCACTCTGTTCCCATGACAACATCCTCACTGTTTTCCTCCACACAACAAACTGTGATATCATTCGCTCACAATTCACCCAGAAACAGACTGTGAAAAGCATCCCCTCTCTGTTCTCCTAGTGTCAGACTGAACCCACCCCAAATCTGTTCACAAAGCAATGGCTACTAATTAATCGCCACCCTGTACTCCCATCCTGATCTTAACTGTGTTTTCGGTGTAACGTCCTGTGAACCCAAACTTACTATCTTTTCTAGTAATGGCCTGAGAATCCATCTCCACTCACTTCCCCGAACAATAGCACGTGATCTCATCCTCACACCTTGCCCGAGCAATGGCCTATAACCCCATCCCCACTCTGTTCCCCTAGTGGAAACTGGTGAACACATCCCCACTCCGTTTCCCGTGAAATAGCCTGTGAGCCAAACCCACTCTGTTCCCGTATCATTGGCCTGTGAACACATGCCCACTCTGTGCTCCAACTACCATGCTGTGAACCGATTCCCCACTCTATACTCCTAACAATGTCCTGTGAACCAAACCCCAATTTGTTCTCCTAGAAACGACCTGTGAATGTGTATTCACTCTGTTCACGTAGAAATAGCCTGACAACTAGTGGAATCAAAGGTTATGGAGATAAGGCAGGAATCGGATACTGGTTAAGGATGATCAGCCATGATTATATTAAATGGTGGTGCAGGCTGGAAGGGCAGAATGGCCTACTCCTGCAGCTATTGGCTATTGTCTATTGTCTAATCACCCAAAAGGCAACAGAAGTTGGAGATAGTCAGTAGAGGGACATTTGGAGGTAGAGTAGTGAAGAGGGAGAGCGAGAAAAGGAGAATAGAGCAGGGTGTATAAAACCAGAGGTGAAAGTCAGGACAGAGCGACTTTAACCTAACCCATGGGCTTGGGGCCCGGTCCCCTTCCATTCGTCTCCCATCCCCTGAGCTCCAGAACTTGGGGTTGCATCTGTCTATATCTCAGCTTGTTTAACACAAAGATGATCAACAATATAGTTCACTCTGCTGCTTCACACGTTCGAATGAACATTTTTATTATTTACCAATTGAAGTGATCGATACAATCAATGGGATGTTGCCTTTTCTGAATGGTACATGACTTGAGAGAAATGTTGCAATTTATTTCATTAACACGAAGTGGGATAAGGATACAAACCTGCACAACTCTCAGTTCATTAACATAGCGTCCGCCTGCTTCAGTGCTGAAACATTGAACTGAAATGACAAATTCTGGATGAATTGATTAATGAGTCCACTTGAAAGATTGATGGATTTGGTGAAGGGGATATTTCAGCAAGTTCTTCAGCTGTTGTCTGAACTTACTCTGGGTCACGGCATAAATCACAGTGTTTGTGCAGCAACTGAATAACTGCAGCATGAAGCCCAATTCCATTACAAAGCGCTGGAGATAAACAAATGTATATCCAGATTCATACATTCGGCTGCATATTGAATAGACCATGAATGTGAACCATAACAGTATGAAATTAGCAGAGATCACAAACAATAAAGTGATGGATTTTTTTCGGTTTCTCATTTCTGTGTCAGTTTGAGCGTCCTCATTGGTGTGGGCCCGAAGTCTCCTGCGGGCTCTGCTGGTCACTAAAATTTGTCTGATGGTTAATACATTGAGAAACAGAATCAGAAGAAATGGTAGAGCTGGGTTTAGAATATTGTGGAGGAACTCGACTGTGATCCAGAAAGGAGATTCTCGAACATCTAGTGTTATAAAACAAAACCAGTGGATGCCCGAGAGCCAATAGTACTCCGTAAACATAAAATACCAGAAAATGTTCTTGACGCAGCTCGACACAGTCACAGTTCCCAGAACCACAGCTGCCGTTTTCTCGTTGCAGTATTTACTTTTCAGCTTCTGGCAACAAATAGCTACAAATCGATCAAAGGTAAATGTAACAGTGAACCATACAGAACAATCAGTGGCTGCATAAAGCAGGACGGCGTGGATGTTACAGACACGGCTATCCAACAGGAAATAAAACTGTTCCCAATAAACAATGGGAATGTGTCTCCATATCAAGTCGACGGTAATAACCAACAGGTCCGCTACTGCCATCGCCCCTAGGTAACGTCTGACACACAGAGACAAGCCACAGTCCTTATAAAGCAGGACGTAGATCGTAACAATGTTAACTGTGAGAAAAGAAAATAAACAAATTACTCATCAGTCTGGAGGCAAATGTACCAGTTTGATTGACGACACAGTGTGATTTTCAAATATTTCACTGTACTCAGAGATTTATTGAAATTCTTGAGCTAAAATAACGGTAATTTCTGAATTACAAAAGCAAATATGAGGTAAACCACAAAAGACCCTACCACCCCAAACACAGCCACACCTCCATAAGAACAGATATTTTCCATAAAATTGTTAAACACTCAACCACACGAGAGAACAAACAGGTGACGTTCTCACATTAATTCGGTGGGTTAAAACGTGGCTTTCGTGAAGGATTGCATCTCAGTTCCTTCAAGACAAACGGAGATTGAAACTTTCGGTCTTTTAGTCTGAATTGTAGTCCATCATGTTAGGTTACGAAAGTTCTCGACACCATCGGGTACAGTATGTCCCGGGCAATATTGAGCACAGAATGCTCCAGTGAATGTCAGTTGCAAAAATTTTCTAGGGAATGCCAGGCACCGAACGTTCCAGGCAATGTCAAGAACAGAATGTTCTGGGGAATGCCACGTACAGAATGTTCTGGGTAAATTCAGGCACAGAATGCTCCTGTAATGTCATATACAGAATATTTTGTGCCATGCCAGGTACCGTATGCTTCGAGCAATGTCGGATACAGAATGTTCTGGGCAATATCAGCTGGAGAAAGCTCCGGGAAATATCACAGACAGAACGTTCTGGAGAAGGTCACGCTCTGGAGAAGTTCACGCACAGACTGTCCTGGTGATTGTCAGATACAGAATGTTCTGGGCTATATCGGATGGAGAATGGTCCGGGTATCTAAGATGCAAAATGTTCTGGGGAATATCAGGTACACAATGTAGCCGGGAATTTCAGGTACAGAATGCTCTGGGGATTGTCAGGTGCAGAATGTTCCGATGAACGATAGGTGCACATGTTGCAGGGAAGGGAAAGTATAGGATATTCTGTAAAATAGCTGTTGCAGAATGTTCTGGGGAACGTCGGGCACACAATGCTCTGGGGAATATCAGATACTGAATGTTCTCGCGAATTTCAGGCAAAGAATGTTCTGGGGAATGTCAGGCACAGAATGTTTCGTGCAGAGTCAGGGAAGAAACTTTCCAGATAATGTCGGATACAGAATGTTCCGCTGAATGTTAGGTGCAGAATGTTCTGAGGAATCTCATTAACTACACATTTATAGAATGTAGTGGTGAATGTCAGGTCCCGAATATAGCGGGTAATGTTGTTTTCACGAACATCAGACAGACAATGTTCAAGGGAATGTCAGATAAACATGTACTTGGGAATGCCAGTTACAGAATGTTCTGGTGAATGTTCGGTATGGAATGTTCTGCTGACTATCGGTGACACAACATTCTATGGAATGTCAGATACACAATGTTCTGCGGAATGTCAGGTACAGATTGTTCTGCAAAATGTCAGGTATAGAATGTTCCGGGTAATGTCGGTTAAAGAATGCTTCAGGCAATGTCTGGTACATCATTTTTCGGGAAATGACGGGTACATATGTTCTGGGGAATGACCGGAGCAGAATATTTCAATGTTGATACAGAATGGTCCGGGGCATGTCAGGTCCAGAATTCTCTGTGGAAAATCAGTTATGAAATGTTCTGAAAAATGTAGCAGACAGAATGTTCCGGGGAATGTCCATTATAGAATGCTCCACGGAATGTCAGGTACAAATTACTCCGGGGGATATCTGGTATAGAAAGTTCCAGCGAACTTCACGTACAGCATGATTGTCACATACAGAACATTCTGGGAAATGTCAGGTACATAATGTTCAGGGGAATGTCAGGTTTGGAATATACTGGTGAATTTCAGTTGCAGAACGTTCTGGGGAATGTGAGGTACCGCAATGTTTTGGGAAATTTCACGCACTGAATATTCAGTGGAATGCTGCATACAGAATGTTCCAGTGAATGTTTTGGTGCAGAATGTTCTGTGGAATGTCAGTTATGAATCACTCCATACAAAGTAGCATATAGAATGTTGCGGGAATGGTCAGGTGCAGAATATTATGGGCAGCACCAAGTACTGAATGATACGAAAAATGTCAGGAACATGATATTCTGGGAAATATCAAGTACAGAATGTTCGACAAAACGTCCGTTATGGATTGTTCTGTGGAATGTCAACAGAATATTCTGGACAATGTCAGGTACCGAATGTTCTGAAGGGAACTGTTAGGAAGAGAATATTATGTGGAAACAGAACGCTCCATGCAATGTCGGGCACAGAATGTTCCGGGTAATGTCAGGTACAGAATGTTCTGCGCAAATTCAGGTAAGAAATGTTATGGACAATGACAAATACAGAATGTTCTGGGGAATGCCATGTACAGAATGTTGTAGTAAATGTCAGGCACAGAATATTCTGAGTAATGTCAGTTACAAATTGTTTTAGGGAATGTTTGGTACAGAACATTCTGGAGAATTTCCCGTAGACAATGTTCTGGAGGTTGTCAGGCACACAATATTCTGAGGAATGTCAGGTACATAATTTCTGGGGAATGCAATGTACAGAATGTTGCGGAAAATCTCAGGAATAGAATTTTTTAGGGAATGTCAGCAACAGAATGTTCTCGGCAATATCAGGGACAGAATGTTCTGGTGAACTGTTAGGAAAATAACGTTCCGGCTCATGTCAGTTACGAATTGTTTTGGGGAAGGCCTGGTCGGGAATGTTCCAGCGAATTTCACGTGCAGACTATTCAGGGGATTGTCAGGTACAGAATATTCTGAGGAATGTCAGGCATAGAACATTCTGGTAAAGGTCATTTACAGAATGTTCTGGGAAATGTCAGGTACAGAATGTTCCATTGAAATGTCGGCTACAGAATGTTCTGGGCAAGTTCAGACACACAATGTTCCAGTCAATGTCCGATCAAGAATGTTCTGGGGAATGCCAGGTACAGAATGTTTAGTGGAATATCACGTATCTAATGTTCTGGGGTATGTCGAATACAGAATGTTCTGGGGAATTCCATGTACAGCATTTTCCAGGCAATATCAGGTAAAGAATGGTCCAGGCAGTGACTGTTACAGAATGTTCCGGGGAATGACAGGTACAGAATGTACTGTGAAAATTCAGGTAAGGAATGTTCCGACATTTACGGATACTGAATGTTTTGTGGAATGTCAGGTACAGAATATTTCGGGAAATGTCGGTTACAAATTGTCTTGGGAGTCGTTTCATTCCGGAGAATTTCACGCACAGAATGTTCTGCAGATTGTCAGATTCAGAATGTTTCAGGAATGACAGGTACATAACGTTCAGTGGAATGTCAGGTGTAGAATGTACAAGTGAATGTCAGTTACTGAATGTTCGGGGGCATATCTGGTACGTAATGTTCCTAGAAATTTCAAGTACAGAATATTATGGGGAATGTCATGGATGATCCGGAATATCAAGTACAAAATGTTCTAGGGAATGTCAGGCACTGAATGTTCTGGATAATATCAGGTAGAGAATGTTCTGGGGAATATCAACTATCGTAAGTTCCAGCAATGTCGGGTAATGTATGCTCCAGACAATGTTGGATACATAATGTTCTGGGGAACATCAGGTACATAATTTTCCATTGAATGGCGGGTACACAATGTCCAGGGAAATGTCAGGCACAGAATATTCTGAACAACATACCATGCAGAATGTTCCAGATAATGTTGGGTACAGAATTTTACCGGAAATGTCAAGTAGAGAATGCTTCAGTGAATGTTACCAATACAATGATCTGGGGAATGTTAGGTACATAATGTTCTGGAGGGTATCAGGTACACAATGTTCCGGGGTATGTTACTTAGAGAATGATCTGGGGATTGTCACTTACATAATGTTAAGTATGCACTTTTCTGGCTAATGTCATTTGAAGATTATTCTAGCCAATTTCTGGTACTGAATATTATGGGAAAAAGTGGTTGTACAATGTTCTGAACAATGTCATGAACAGAAAAATCTGGGGAATGTCCGATATAGACAGTTCTAGGGAATCTGACATTGGAGTTGGATGAACAGTGTTCTGGGCAATCTCTGGAACAATAAAAAAGTTATGGGGTGTGTCTGGTCGACGAAGGTCTCAGGAATGTAAGATACAGAATGTTCCCGGATGTCATGTACAGATTGTTCTGGGGAATGTTAGATGCAGAATAACTTGGGGAATGTCAATACAGAATTAACTGGCAATGTTATGTCGTGAATGTCTCAGAGAATGTCAGGTATAGAATCTTCTGGGGACTGTCGGTTAAAAAAATGTTCCATCAAATGCCAGTTACAGAAAGTTCTGGAGAAGTTGCGTGTGGAATGTTCTGGGCAATGCCAGGAACAATAGATTCTGGGGAATGCCGAGTACATAATGTTCTGGCGAATGTCAGGTACAGAATATTCTGGGCAATATCGGGCAAAGAATGTTCTGCAGAATGTCAGTACAGAATGTTCTCGGGACATTGGGTGAAGAAAGTTCTGGGTAATGTCAGGAAGAAAAGAGTCTGGTGAATGCCTGGTACAGAACGTTCTGGTTAAGCATAATATATTATAGGCAATGTCCGGTACTGAATTTTCCGGGAAATGTCATTACTGCTGGTTCTGGAGAATTTCAGGGAAATAATTTTGCAGGGAAAATCAGCTATAGATATTAGTGGGAATGTCAGGTACAGAATATCTGGGGAACGTCTGGTAAGGAATGTTTCAGGAATGTCAACAGGTACAGGAATGTCATTTTCAGAATGGTCTGGGGAACATCAGATACAGATTATTCTGGAGAATATCTGGTATAGGATATTCTAGGGAATATCAGCTAAACGTTCAGGTACAGAATGCTTTGAGGAATGTCAGGTACAGAATGTTCGATGAATGTTGCTTACAGAATATTGCCGGCAATGTCGGCTACTAAATGTTTTGGTGAATGTCTGGATCTTCTATGGATAGTTGGGGATACAGTGTTCTTGCCAAAGTCGCTGAGAGAAAATTCTGGGCATTTTCCTGGTTAGAATATTATGAAGAATGATGCCCGTTGCACAATGTTGCGGGCAATGTCACGTACAGAATGTTACGAGGAAATTAACGTATCGAACTTTCTGGGGAATGTCAGGTATTGAATGATCCAGAGAATGTCAGTTACAGCATTTTCCAGGGAATGTTGGTTACAGAATGTCCTGAGTAGTGTCGGGTGTAGCATACTCTGGGGAATCCTGGCTGCATGGAATTGCCACGAAATATGACTGTGAAATGTACCGTGGAATATCCAGAAGAGAGTGACTCGTGGAATTTCGGGAATAGAACGTTCCAGTAAATGTTGGGCCTAGAATATTCCAGGGATGTCAGCTATTGAACGTTCCAGGAAATATTCGATATAAAACGTTTTGGGGAATGTTGGGTACAGAATGTTCCAGGTTACGGCGGGTGAAATGTTCTGGGCAATGTCAGGGTGTACAGAATATTCTGGGGCATGTTGGTCACAGAATGTTCTGGGTAATGTTGAATGTAGAATGTGTCGATGAATGTAGTTTATAGCACCTTCTGGGAAATGCCAAGTGCATAACTTTCCGGGGAATATTGGGTATAGATTTTACTGAGCAATTTTGCATACATAATGTTCTGGGCAAAGTTGGGAGTACGCAACATTCTGTTAATGTCGTGTCAGAATATTCCAGGGAAAGTCAGTCTCAGAGCATTCTGGGTAATATTGGGTACAGAATCTTCTGGGGAATGTTAGATAGAAAATGTTCTCTGGAATGTCGGTTACTGAATGTTTGGGGGATTGTCGGTTACAGAATGTTCCAAGGATTATGACAAATGGTGTTCAAGGTTATGTCAGTTATAGAATGATTCGGGATATGTCTGGTATAGAATGTCCTGGAGTAATTCGGGAATGTCGGGTATGGAACTTTCTGGATAATGCCAGGTGCTCAATTGTCTGGGCAAAGTTATTTTTGCAATGTTCAGGGCAATGTTGAGTCATAAAATTCTGAGAAGTTCGGGGACAGAATGTTCCGTGGAATATTGGCGACCATAATGTCGTTTGCAGAATGTTCTGGGCGATGTCACGTCCAGAATGTTCTGAGAAAGTTCAGTTTAGAATGTTCTGAGAAATGTCGGGTTCAGTATCTTCTGGGGAAGGTCGAGTACGGAAGGATGCAGGGAATGTTAGGTATAGCATATTCTGGGGAATGTCGGGTCCAGAACGGTCTGGGCAATATTTGATACAGAATATTCCGGGGATTGTCGTGTACCAAATCTTCTGAGCAATGTCAGATACAGAACATTGCGAGGAGTGTCAAGTACTGAACATTCTGAGGAACGTCAGGTACAGAATACTTTGGGAATCGTCGGGTACAGAATGTTCCAATGAATGACTGATGTGGACAGTTACAGGGAATGTCAACTGCAGACAGTTTTGGGGAATGTCCAGTATGATATGTGGCAGGGAGTGTCGGGTATTGAAAATTCAGGACAGTGTAAAGTGCATAATAAACGGACTGTGGGTGTAGAATTTTCTGCAGAATTTTAGTTATAGAATGTGCTGGAGTCATAAGAATCGCACATCACCAAGGCGCTTCTCACCAATACATTTTTGGAGAGCCTTTCAGCTTCACTTGGACAATGTCTCCCAAACTCAACTCTACAGGCGCTTTGTACAAGAAAACAATATGCCTTAGCCAATATCGTGATCATTTGTATGATAACCCCCACCTCCATTACAGTTTCGTATGAAGCTACCAGCTGTAAGATGTTCTGGATTTTTAATTCCCACTAGCGATCACGCTGTCACCATGTGTGTCTAATGTAATTGATTCATTTCAATTTTCCTCAATGTATGCACTGAATTCCTCAATCCCTGCTCCATGCCTCATTTGGACTGTTCAGGAAACTGTGTGATACCGTCATATATACCAAATCAGGCCTGATAGGGATTATTTCATAAATCCCCAACACCATTCTTGGTTATATACTTTCCTGGCGGCAGGACAGACGTACCAGCGGTGGGGCATGTTGGTACACAGTCAGCAAAGGAGATAGCCTGGAATTATGAGAAGAAAATTCAGAATGCGGAAAATAGTTGTAAGATTGCTTGCTGAGCTGGAAGGTTCCCTTTCAGGAGTTTCATTACCATGCTAGGTGACATCATCAGTGAGCATTCGGTGAAGTCCTGGCATTCTGTGCCGGCTTAGATTTAAGTGTCTTGGTCATTTAAGGTGCGTGATAGCATTTCTGATTAATTTTCTCTGAGGTTGGTTAATAGGGTCAAAATCGATGCGTTTAGTGATGGAGCTCCACTTTTTCTGCCAGTCCTCGAGAATTCCCGTGTGTGCCTCTCTTTTGCTTGGCCTGGGATGGATGACTTTTCTCAGTCAAAGTGGTGTCCTCCTTCGTCTGTATGTAAGGATGCTCGTGACAGTAGATCATGTCTTTTGGTGGCTAATTTGTGTTCACATACCCTGTTGGCTAACTCTCTGTCTGTCTCTCCGACATAGAGTTTATTGCATTTCTTTCAGGGTATTACATCAAAAACATTTGATTTGCTGCCGACAAGGGTCTACAGGTAAATAACACACAGACCAGATACCTAACGACAGACTCATTCAACCCAACACCTAAAATAGGTCCTCTGTAACTAGGAAGAACAGAAGAAAAGTATCCATACAGCATATTCACGTACAGCAGTTAGTTGATGAATAAAGGCCACCGATTCTTAAATAAAAAAAAAACAAACAAACAAAGAGACACAGATCGACCAGAAACTCGAGCCACACTGCCATGCTTCAAAGACATCTCGGAGGTGACGACCAAACTACCCCGTCCTTTTGCCATCATGATGGCCAACACACCTACCAACACACTGAAAGAGATACTGATGAACCCAAAAGTCCATATACCAAAAATGAGCAAACTGCAAGTCATTTACAAAATGCCCTGCATGGATTGTATCAAGCATGACATCGGATACACAGGTATAAAAAAAAACTGACCACCAGGTCACGCTAACACCAATCAACCACAAAAAAGACATGACCCAATGTTAATAGTCTCTATAAACAAAGACGAAGAACATCACATCGATTGGGACAACATATCCAACCTATGACAGACCAGACAGAAACGCACTTGGAAATTTCTAGAGGCCTCGAATTCAACTCGGAACTCTATCAATAAAGACAATGATTTGGAAACCATTTTTCTACATCTGAGAAAAAAACGAAAATGATGTCACCCACCTTGACACACCAAGATACGCAAATAGATAGCCGGACAGAACACTCGTGCTTCACCAAAGGCTCAGTGATGTTTTCTACCATGTAGACAAAACGTCTGAGAATACATCTGCCAACTGAGCGAACAAACATACTACCTGAACGTCAACCTGAGCAACAAATTTTCTCAAAAATCACAAAACCGTGAAATTTTATGAAAAAAAGGACAAAGATATTCAAGGAAAGCTCCTGAAGATGGATATCTCCTGTTTCTCACACCAATCCTCGGTGATAACACAGGTACACAATATTGAAAATTTAATCGGAGGAAGCAGTGATACTGACAAGTACATGTAATGGACTTGACAGTGGTTCTTCAATGTCCATCATCAAGAGTGTCTCCACAGGACCAACACTGACTGAGTAGGGTCAGGCCTTATATACACAGTAGCCAGATTGTGGGAAGTGATGGGTGAGACGAAAAGAGGAAGCATTGTGTATAAACTGCTTTTCACAGATGTACCAGTCCCCAACAGTATGTCAGAGCATTCAGCACACAGTCAAGGTGGAAAGAAAGTCTCACCCTCACATTGAAGACATTGCCAACTGTTATTTGGCAAGGCCTCCTGCAAAGTAGGGCATAGCGCTAAACGGCCAATAAAATGGAAAATGTGCATCCATGAGACACTGTGGACTTTCACCAGCTGCAGCAACAACGGCCTTCTCACCATCATAAAGTTAGCACTGATGTTTCCAAAATGTTCAGTAAAATTTACAACTTCATCAATACTGAAGCTGTGTATTCTGAACATCGAGAGACTTAAACGGCGACACGATGATGCCATTCAGTTATTCCAGGTTGTTACTCAGCAATTCGGGCAGATCCTTTCATCTCTCATGTCTGTCACACAAGAAATGGAAAGGACCGTTCAACCTTTCAAATTCACTCCATATGGGGCGTATATGGAGGACTGGTTACTAAGCCGGAAGCAGGGAAAAATAAGGGGTAAAGTCAGAGTCATAGGAAACGGACCCTTCAGTCCAACCCATCCACGTCGACCAGATATCCCAACCCAATCTAGTTCCACCTGCCAACACCTGACTCATATCCCACCAAACTCTTCTTATTTATATATCCATTCAAATACCTTTGAAATGCTGCAATTGTACAAACTCTCACCACTTTCTCTGGCAGCTCATTCCATCTTCCAAGACCAGTTGTGAATTTCACTGTTTGTTAATTTTCCCCGATGCACTTGGATGTGCAGCGATACTTGAATTCAACTGCAAAGGCAGAAACTGTGCAGATTCACTCTAGTGCCAGTTTCTTTTTCTCTCTCTCTCTCCTGAAGTGACTTCGCCATATGCTTCCTTTGTCTTTTCTTCCTTCTACAACTGCTGTTGCTTTGAATTTTTTTGCCAATGCTCCAAAAGAATGCAGCAGCATATGAAACAGTAATTGCTGCTCCTGGAATTCGAGGAAATCACCCCCAACACCCAAAATACGTCAAAAAAGGAGCAGCTGCTATCGCCATTTTTCTCGTCTTCCATCTTGGATTACCCAGAATCCTTGGTCGACTTAATTATTTTAAGAGAAATTAACGACTGCAGTGACACAGTGACCACTGTTCTTTCCTTAACTATTTGCATCCTATCTGAATGATTTAGATCGATGGAACAATTGTATTTGAACTAAGTTTATCAACAAATCCAAAACAGGTCGGAAACGAACTTTCAAGAGGTGAAAAAGAGCATCGCAACGGATAATCAATGGACAACAATTTGGCAGATGGAATAAAACATAGGCAATTTTGAAAGTGTTAATTTTTCAGAAGAATAAAAAGATGTGTTTAACATAAGTGTGTAGAGATTACACGATTTACGGATACAGGTTGCATTAGAGGGCTCACTCTGATGGCTTAATTTCACTGACGATCTGCTCCCTGATGATCCCAGTGGTCCCATTGCTCTCTGTGCACACAGGATATGTCAATGTGATTGGTTGGTGATGGGGAATGGTGAGGGGGATGGTGTGTTGAGTTGCGTATCAACGGTCATCCTTGATCCGAGATGCCTTCTTTTCTTTGCACACGAAGATGCACAACAATGGAAAATCCTAAAACCAGCCGAGAGAACCAGCCAAAACATGTAAACATGGACGAGATTTCTGTCCAGCACCACCACAACAGATCACAACAGTGCATTGATCGATAAACTTGGACTGGATACCTGTCCAGCACGGAAATCTGTGCGGACCATAACAGCACATTTAAATTCCGCCCACTTTGAGTGAAGCATTTTGGAAGATGTTGCAATTAATTTTATTGCACTTCTAAGTTCAATATTTTGTGAGACTGTATTGGAAGGAAACCAAATGGAAGCATACAGACCAGTAAGAAACATTCCCATCTCCTTCTGTTAATATCTCGGGAGAAAGTGAGGACTGCAGATGCTGGAGATCAGAGTTTAAAAACGTGTTGCTGGAAAAGCGCAGCAGGTCAGGCAGCATCAAAGGAACAGGGGAACGGACGTTTCGGGCATAAGCCCTTCTTCAGGAATGAGGAGGGTGTGCCAAGCAGGCTCAGATAAAAGGTAGGGAGGAGGGACTTGGGGGAGTGGCGTTGGGAATGCGATAGGTGGAAGGAGGTTAAGGTGAGGGTGATAGACCGGAGAGGGGGTGGGGGCGGAGAGGTCGGTAAGAAGATTGCAGGTCAAGAAGGCGGTGCTGGGTCTGAGAGTGAGGACTGAGAAAAGATGGGGTGAGGGGAAATGAGAAAGCTGGAGAAATTTGCATTCATCCCTTGTGGTTGGAGGGTTCCTAGGCGGAAGATGAGGTGCTCTTCCTCCAGGCGTCGTGTTGCCATGGTCTGGCGATGGAGGAGGCCAAGGACCTGCATGTCCTTGGTGGAGTGGGAGGGGGAGCTAAGTGTTCAGCAAAGGGGGTTGGTTGGTGCGGGTTTCCCAGAGGTGTTCTCTGAAATGTTCCGCAAGTAAGCATTGCAAGGAACCGGACAAAACTGCTTTGAGTGTCCACCTGCATTATTTGAAAGAGCGACCAGCCATGAAATGTCCTAAAGGTGGTGGAAGAGTCGGAATGTACAGCTCGACATTCTTTACTCCCTGTGTTCTTTCTGTTTCTCTTTTGTGTCATGTTTTTTGAAGTGCTTTTCTACAAGCTGATAACTTTATAAAGTTACTCGGGCGGGAATGGAGGAGGTGAATCCCATACTGGAGGCTGATGCGGGGAGGCAAGGCCTCGAAATTAAAAATGTAGTGTGGAGTGGAGACTGGTCCCAGTGCAGTCTGGAGAGTCCACCCGTTTCGGAATGGAAACTGGAGACTCAGTAATGCCAGATACTGGGAGAAAGGCTTGCAAATCAAATTCAGTCGTTTTTTTTTACCACTTTTATTCATCTGGTGGACATACATTCTTTAATCTTTAATTTTTGTACCAAATAGATGCCTATCTGTACCTTGGTACCATTTTACCTCAAAATTGAGCCATGATTGACGACTTTGCAAACTTTTAACTATCATCATTAGAGTGCACGCGACAATTCAAATGTGAGAGAGTCTTTCATGCCTTTTCCAAACAAAGCTGCTTCTTGTGCAGTCGCATAGGATGGCCAGCAAACGGTGATATCACTTTGAACACAAGAGTGAGAGTGGCAGAGACAGAGTGAGAGATTGCAGAGAGACATGCTGCTTTCCATTTTAATGGATTCACTCCCAAAACAGCTGAAAGCAAATGCTCAGAGATGAAGATATACACCCATTAGTACACTTTCGCACATACAAAGATAGAGGCATAAACTCTAACCCTATCAAGCACACGAGCATGTACACACACACACACATACACACACTCAACCAGAAACACAGAGGTATATATAGACTTCCTATCCCTCAAGCCTGCCATGCCATTCAATACTATCATGGCTGATCAGATCTAGAAATCATTTTTTTTTCTTGAGAAATAAAGCAGGTCCGCTCAGGATGTGGGATCAATTTGGGAGCAGTGATCTTTCTTCCATTAGTTTGAAAGTATTTCTGGAAAAGAACAGGACTGATCAACGTTTAATTGAGGCAAGGTAAATTGTGATGGTATTAGGCATGAATTTTCAAAATTTTACTGAAGGAAGTTGTTCTCAGGCAATGGAACGTATTGCAAGTCGGAGACTTTGAAAAGCGAGATAATCAAAGTTTAGGGACAGCAATTTCCCGTTAGAGTGAACAGTAATGCTCCCAGTGCTGGGGGACAGGACATGACAGAGATATTAAATCTCTGGTCAAGAGAAAGGACGGAGGTATATTTCAGGTGTCTTCAGCAGGGATCAAGTAAATTCCTTGAGGAGCATATGTAGATGTGTAGATGCACACCTACAAGGAATATCGGAAGATAAAATGGCATGAGATCGTTTTGGCTAGTTATCTTAAGGAGTGTCGAAATTGAATTGGCAAGCATGTCAAAGGCTGGGAAAGAATACGACACCTTAATATTTTAACAGCTGTCTATGCGTGAACCACCAGTAGGTGAATTATGTTTATTAGTTTTATTGTCACATGTAGTCATATGAGGACAGTGAAAAGTTTGCAAGTAGCCATATGTGACACAATCTTATATACAAAGGTACACCCAGCTAGAGAAACTTGCTGCAAAGCGGAATGTAAAACATTAAAATTCCTTCCTGTAAAAGTAGGGAAAAACACGGAAACACAGCTAAAATTTCCACAACACAGTCTATAAGCGCCTTGTCATGCTGGGGTCCCACTCCCACAAGGATCTGATCACCCACATGCCGCTGCCTTCAAGCCTGCTCCCTCTCAGTCAGTGGGATTCCACATAAATGCATCGCGCCAGTATTCACTGTAGAGAAATACATGTAAGCGAGGGAACTCCGGGCAACAAACAAAATGTGATGTCTTGAAGTGGGGGCGCATTACAGAAGAGGAAGTGCTGGAGATCTTAAAATCATAAAAGTAGAATCATAGAGGTTTATGAAATCATGAGGGGCATGGATGGAATGAATAGCCAAGCTATTTACCCTAGTTTGGGTCGTCAAAAATGACAGGCTAAAATGTTAAGGTGATAAGGAAGACATTTATAAGGAAACGCAGAGAAAGCTGTTTGTCACAGAGTTGGTGTGTATATGAAACGAGCTAGTGTATATGAAACCAGAGGCAGTGGTGCAGGTGAGTACAGATACAACATTTAAATGACAGTTGGGTGCATACATGAATCGGAAGTGTTTGCAACGGTCTGTGCCAAAAGCAGGAAAAATTGGATCAGCTCAGATTAGGAAAGCTGGAGATCATGGATGAGTTGGACTGAATGGTCTGTCTGTATTGTATGAGTCTAAGATTCTATGAATCCATAACTCCTCTTTCATCACCAATTCTTCATTGATCTCAATTCATTTCCAGCTGAAAATCTTCTGAAAATACTGTCGATGCTCAATCTCTCCTAACTTTTTTAAATAGAGAATTCCTGACACTGTGATGTGATCACGGCAGCAGCAGCAGAAGCCGAATAATATTAATACACTGCCTAAAACATCTTTCTCCAGGATAATCTGTCACTTGACCATGACGATCAAGACAATCTGTGGTTCAGTGACGAGGGTGAGTGAACATGCCTGGGGCAGAACCATATGTACATAAAACTGATGACATTCCATTAAAGCTACCGCATTTGAATGCTTACATTTCAAACAGCAGAACTAACATCAGATAGAGAGATTGAAATGATCCCAAAGCCAAGAGACAAACAGTCCTGTCGCATCCAGTAAATAATGTTGATGGATGATTAAACAACACACTGAAGGAGAGGGCTCCACAAATATCCCCGTCCTGAAAAGTGGAATAACTCTGGACATCAGTGATAAAGACTTTGCATCCTAAGCCAGAAGTGTTGAGTCTGTGATACACCTCCTTCTCGTCATGATGCTCCCAGAATCAGAGATGCCACCTTTAATCAATTCGATTCGATACACGTGACATCAAGAAACAGTGAGACACAGTAGATACGACAAAGATAGTGGGCCCTGACACAATTCCTGCAATAGATCTGAAGGCTTGTGCTGCCCAAGAATCCATCTCCCTTTCTAAAATGTTTCTTTCCAGTTCCAACTCTGTCATCTACCTGGAAATGTGGAAACTGTGTCCAGTCCTCTCAGAGGTGAATAAGTGCAATCTGAACAATTACTACACTGTCGACCTCATCACGATAGGCAAATTGCTGAAAGTTCTTTTGGACAGACCTGTGGTTTCTGATCGGTCTCATTTGGACTTCGTTCTGTGTGGAAAAGTTACTAGATTACCAATCCAGACCAGACGATTGTTATGGCAGCTGTTGGAAGTCAGTAACAATGTAATATCAAAATTTATAATCCGGTGTCAGTAAAAGTGACCTTGAGGCCAATGTCGATTTTAAACACCAATCTGCTTCCGAACATACTTTCAGGAAGCAAATCACTCATGCTTTCATGGTCGGGCCTGAAGGTGACTCCAAACATACAGGTATGTGGTAAAAGCTTCTCTGGTCTCTGAAACGGCCAAGCATGACACTCAATTTTATCAAACAGTTTCGTGGTCTTAAAGGAAAATGCCAAGTAGTACACATTGCATCAGCCTCGTTATTGGAAAAGGTAACGGGAAGCACAGTCCTTTCGAACCCGCAAAGACCAATTTTCTGACATCTCAGAGCTGGTGGCAATATTTACAGAACTTTCCGACAGAGTTCACTGAAACATCGTGAAAGGGATAGGCGATTTAACGTACTGAGCCTCGTCACTCTACTTCATGGCCAAATATCTGGACCATCCATGTCTTCCCTCACAATAGGAATTTCACTTAATGTGAGAAACCACCGGAAATATTTAATAAACGAAGGGCAGTTGTCCCTTCGGTTCATTGACTTTTCTCCCTCATTCAATATAATGCTGGCTGAACTTGTGTGACACACTATACTGCTGCTCGATCCTCGTCCTTATAGTTTCTAGAAATCGTTATTCATATTCAATGTTTTGGCTTCCACAGACTTGTGTGAGAGAGAATTCCCCAATTTCACCGGTCTCAGAGTGTAGGCATTTATTATCATCACAATGCACTGTGGCCTGCCTGTACATAATGTTCTGGACCTTTGTGTTCGAGTTTCAGCAGGGGAATTATCATCACTGCTTACAATCTGTTTCGCCCTGGCAGAGTGTTTTAGATTTCACTGATATTTCCAAGCATTTTCCTAATTTCCATGAAATACAGGCGCAGGCTATACAAACTCTGCTCCACACAAAAGCCTGTCATGATTTCAGTGACCTGTGTATAAAGATATGAAGATCTTTTTCAATGTGACCCTTACCGACTTGATGGGTCCATGTACACTGGCCAGAATTTCAAATGCCATTCCAAGAATTGTCTTCAGGCTTCAGACCTCACTGCCCTGCGACAGACTCGGAGGTCTGTCGAGAAGATAATAAAACAAAAAGCAGCTAAATTCCCTTTATAGTACTTTTTCCAGCAATCACTTTTCGAATGGTAAACTGCCTTTCTATTTTTCCCACAAGTGCAAAACGTCACATGTACCCACATTGCTGTTCATCTGCCACGTATTTGACCATTCAATCCACATGTCCCAATCACCTTGGACCTTTCTTCATCCTCCTCACTTGATCACCATCCGACATAGTTTGGTGCCGTCAGCAGGCTTTAAAATATCGAATTTGATTCCCTCAACCAAACGTTTGAGATTTATTGGGAGTTATTGGTGCCAAAAGCATAACTTCTATGATACTCCACGAGTCTTCATCTTCAATAAATGGATGCCTTTATTCTGATGCTTCAAGTCCAAGGGCTCCTATGCTGAAGTTTGTATGCTGTGACTTCTTCCTTTTTTATTTTCTCCCCCTTCTTTTCTTTCTTTATCTTATGAGCATTGTGGCTTGGACAACATTGGCAGCAGCGAATGCCAAACGTGTGGACTTTGAGTGGACTCAGTGTGTGACCCTCGATAGGTCTCAACTGGTTCTAAGGATGTGGAATTTGAGATGGGCCCAGTGGAGATGGAGCCAGCACAGAAAGTGACATCGGCGGTTGTTACTTTGGCAGAGGCAAAGTGGGCAAGATAGGCCCAGGAGAAGAAGATGATGTCTGAGGATCGGAGATTTCATTGTTGGTTGAGTTCTGCACTGGCGCTGACGAAATGGATGTTAGAAGGACATCATGTCCACACCGATCAGGTCGGCCCAGCAGTAAGAGATGTGTATTTCATTATAGGATCTGACGCAGGGGTGGACGAGGAGAGGATGGAGGAGTATTGGATCAGCAACAAATATAGCACAGGAGGATCAGTAACGTTGATGGTGGTAGGTACGATGTAGATGCTGATAATGTATTTATAGACGACAGGGATGCAGGCATCGCCAATGGTGATGAGCTGGCTCAGGACCGATGGACTCTTCTTCACCTTATTTCTTTTAGTTTTTCTACATACTTGATTCTTGTTTCAAAACAGTGCGGCTTTAAAATTCTTTACTCTGTTTTATTGTATATAATCTGTAAATTACATTTGATAATAAAATTAAGTTCAAAAATTGAAAGGCTCTCCTCACTGTTTCTTGCCAGCCCTCCCATTCTAAATCCATGCCTATTTCTTAGCTCCAATTCCATAAGATTTTAATTTGCACACTAGGCTTTGAGACTTTATCATATATATTTCAGAGAATTTAGTACATTGAATGCATTGCTTCTGCATAACTTTTCTACCAGTCAGTTTCTCAAATATGATAACCATTTCATACATCTATGTTGACGTCGCTGATGCCCCTTACTTTCAGTCCTAAATAGTTCTCCAAACCATGCATTACTAATTTTATTCTATTGCCTTTTTCTGATCAGAATTAGGTTTCCTGTTCTTACTGGGTCGTTTCTTTTTTGTTTTGATTTTATGTTTTCTGCTATGATGATAGAACTAAAGTATTTACTTCATACTTCTGCCATTTCCATGCTCTTCGTTCTGCATTCTCTATATTCAGACTGCAAGAAACTGCATTTGTTTTCACTTTTGGAATACATACTTTTAGACGGTATTGAAGTTCACTCATAAACATAAGTTAATACATGTATTCAGTAATCTAGCAATTTCTGATTTGAGCTGCTAATTGATTAATCTTCCAGAATCATACAATAACAGGGACTCTGTACTGTCAGAAATACAGCTCGATCTCCATTGAGTCCACTGCCTCCACGAACCCTGCAGCCATGAACGCTACGACAATGGTCCATTTTTTTTAACAATTGTGAGGTTACCCACGATAACTGTACTTTTTGCAAAAGCATTCCAGATTCCAACACCGTATGAGTGAAAAAAATACTCAAATCCTCTCCAATTTTCAAACCCTGCACTTTAAAAGTATACTTCCTTGTTCTTGGCCCTTGGACTAATTGAAACAGTTGCTGTATATCCGACCAGTCTTTACCCTTCGTACTTTTACATTTCTGAATCATGTCCCCCACCCCCACCCCCGCCTTCTCCGAAACAAACAATCTGAGTTTATCGAGTCTATCTTCATAGCTGATATCCTCCATACCAGGAAACATACTCATGAATTTCCGCTGTACTCTTTCCTGTAAAATCACACCCTTCCTGTAATGTGGTGCCAGATCTGGACATGGTTTTTGAACTTGACGTAAGCAAAGTCATAGATAACTATCATAATTTATGCCTTGATGAATAATCGCTATGCCTGCTGTCATGTGTACCTTCTTAACTAACATATTACCGTGTTCAGTTTCCTTCAGGGATCTGTGGAGAATCCCCCTCTGTGCTGCCAATCTTTCTGTACTCCCCCTCTGATTCCTTTTCCCAAAGTGCATTGCATCATAACTACCAGACTTAAATTCCATCTGTCAATGAACTGCCCATCTGATCATTCCATTTGTATCTTCCTCTAATGTAAGACCATCCTCCTCACTGCCAACCACCCTGTCAACCTTTGTGTCAAACACAAACTTAGTTCTCACACTCCCCACAACACCACACCCGCACATTCACATCTATATCCTTTATGAATACTCCAAATACTCCAAATCCACACTTATCAGTATGATATACCTGGGGACACTGGTCTGAAATAAATTGCCATTGACCACCATGGGCTGTCTCCTGACAATAAGACAACGTTGGATGTCAAGTTAATGCCATGCTACTTTACTTTCTTTATCAGTTTCCCATGTGGGGCTGAAAAACCACATGAACGACCTCCTTGAAAAAAATAATCAAATACGATGGAAATGAATTCACCCTGATAAGATCATGCTGACTATTCATGATCAAGCGTTGCCTTTCTGGATGGAGATGAATTTTCTCCCTCCTTATTTTATCCAATAGTTTCCCTAACATTGATCCGATTTGCACTGGTCTATAGTGCACTGGTCTCGTTCCACCACCCCTCCTGTGAAGCGGGACCAGATAAGCTATTCTGCAGCTTTCTGCCACCACTCCTTTGTCCAGATTCTACTGAAACATTTGTGTCAGGCACTTCCCTCCCCGTCAACCATAATTGCCTGAGAGACTTCTCATCTGGACCAGAGAATCAGACTAATTTTATACCATCCAAAGCCTCCAATCCCTGCTCGCCGCTTGTGTTAAACTGCTCCAGAGCTTAGTAGCCCTTCTTCTAGAACTCTGTATCTGCATCCAGCTCCCAAATAAAACAGATGAAATGCACTCTTGCAAAAATCTACCGAAGTTGTCCAGCTTCATGCACAGATTCCCCTTATGTTTCAAATTTTCCTTAATTATTCCATAGTTATTCTGTTCTGCTTAATGGTAATAGATATCTTAAGATTGTCTCTTATCTTGCCTACCTGCACTTCTCCATCACCCTGTTTTAATCAGTCCCCTCTGAGTGAATTTCCAAAGTTTCACTTTGATTACTCCTAATTCTTTTGAAAGTCGAAAGAACACAAACGAAGTTCCCCACCAAATAATCGTGCCTCTGCGAAGACAGAAATGGAAGTAATTGTTTAGTTTAGCTGTAGTTTCTCAGTTTTCAGAAGAAGTTATCATGCTCGGATGTTCAACATTCAACGTTTGAACTTCTCTCACTTTCTTTTCAAGTATCAAAAGAAATGCTTGGTCATCTTTATACTTGTCATTTTGCATTCTAGTTCTTTTTCGTTTGCTTATCAGTTCATTTCTCCTCATTGAGTGGGTCCAAAATGCTTCTAAGTCCATAGCTTACCATAAAATCTGTAAATTTTCTGAATCACTTCTTTCATCTAATGCATTCGTTAATTTATTTTGTTAACAATCCAGTCATAGAGTCATAGAGATGCACAGCATAGAAACAGTCGCTTTGGTCCAACCCGTCCATACCGACCAGATATCCCAACTTAATCTAGTCCCATCTGCCAGCACCGGGCCTATATCCCTCCAACGCTTTTTATTCATATACCCATTCAGATTCCTTTTAAATGTTGGAAGTGGTGGAAGTGCCTCCACCATTTCCTCTGGCAGCTCATTCCATATACGTATTTTTCTCTGAGTGAAAAAGTTGCCCTTAAGGTTCCTTTTGTAATTTCCCTTTCTTATCCTAAATCTATGCCTTCTACTTCTGCACTCCCGCACTCAAGGGAAAAGACCCTCATATTTTTGTAAATCCCTCAGGCTCCGACGCTCCAGAGAAAATAGCCACAGCCTGTTCAGCTTCTCCCCGTAGCTCAAATACTCCAACACTGGCAATATCCTTCTAAAACCTTTCTGAGCCATTTCATGTTTCACAACATTTTTCCGACAAGAAGAAGACAAGAATTGCACACAATAATCCAACAGTGTTCTAATCAATGCCCTGCCCTGCTGCAATATGATCTCCCAACTCCTGTACTCAATATTCTGACCAATAAGAGATAACATATCAAACGCCATTTTCACTATTCAATTTATCTGCGACTCCACTTTCAAGGAGCTATGAACCTGAACTCCAAGGTCTCTTTTTTCAGCAACACTCTCTAGGACCTTACCATTAAGTGTATAATTCCTACTAGAATTTGCTTTCCCAAAATGTAGCACCACGCATTTATCAGAATTCAACTCCATCTGCTACGTCTCAGCCCATTGGCTGATCTGATCAAGATCCAGTTGTAATCTGATGTAACCTTATTCATTGTCCACTACACCTGTAATTTTGGCGTCATCTGCAAACTTACTAACTGTACTTCTTATGGTCGCATGCAAATCATTTATGTACATGTCAAAATGTCGAGGACCCAGCACCGATCCTGGTGGCAGATTGGCCGCAGGCTTCCAATCTGAAAAACAACAATCCACCACCACCCTCTGCCTTTAACCTTTGAGCTAATTCTGTATCCAAATGGCCACTCCTCCCTTTATTCCGTGAGGTGTAACCTGTTAACCAGTCTTCCATGAAAATCTTGTCGAATGTCTTACTGAAGTCTATATAGATCACATCTACCGCTCTGCCCTCATCAATCCTCTTTGGTACTTCTTCAAAAAACTCAATTAAGATGGTGAAACATGAGTTCCCACGCATAAAACCGTGATGACTATCACTAATCAGTCCTTGCCTCTCCAAATACTGGTATATCGTGTCCCTCCGGATTCTCTCCAACAATATGCTCACCACCGACGTCAGGCTCACTGGTCGATAGTTCCCTGGCTTGTCCTTACCACCCTTCTTAAACAGTGGCACCACGTTAGCTAACCTGCAGTCTTCTGGCACCTCACCTGTGACGATGCAGGATACAACTATCTCAGCAAGAGGGTCAGCAATCATTGCTCTAGCTTCCCACAGAGTTCTAGGGTACACCTGATCAGGTCCTGGGGGTTAATCCACCTTTACGTGTTTCAAAATATCCAGCACTTCCTCCTCTGTAATATGGACATTTTGCAAGTTGTCACCATCTATTTCGCAACTTGCTATGTCTTCCATTGCTACTGTTTTCCGCAGTAAATACTGATGCAAAATACTTGTTAAGTATCTCTCCCATTTTCTGCGGCTAAAGACGAGGGCATTCTGGATTAGTGGTGCTGGAAGAGCACAGCAGTTCAGGCAGCATCCAAGTAGCTTCGAAATCGACGTTTCGGGCAAAAGCCCTTCATCAGGAATAAAGGCAGTGAGCCTGAAGAGTGGAGAGACAAGGGCTGTCTTGCTGAACTTTGAGGGGCCCTATTCTCGCCATAGTTAGCCTTTTGTCCTTAACTTTTTTGTAAATATTGTGTGACGTTAACCTTTTGCTGTTTACACTGTGGTGGGAAGATGCATATTGCACATTTTACAGTCTTTGTTTAGACAAAAGATAAAGCCCATCGAACGTAAAATACTTTTCAAGTACATTTCTAATTCATTGAATCCGAAACATCTCTCATAAGTTCATGTCTTACATGACCTTGGATCATAACTGAAATTTCGAAAACAAAATTATATCTAATCTCTTTTGCACTATACGTCATATACAATTCAATATATCATGATCACTGTTGCCAAAAGCTCCTTGATAGCAAGGTTTTCAATTCACTCTTCTGATCACATAACATCAGTTACAAAACTTTCTGATCTCTAACTTGGTGCTCAACGTAATACTAAAGCAAACCATCTTATACACCCTCATGAAATCCATTTTGCACCAAATTTATATTCACTTGGGTCAACACAGTTGAGATATACCTTGAAGCTGTTGTCTATTCCTGACTTATCCACAAACGATTAATTCTAATTTCCTGTTTTGAAACACCCCCCAAATCTCTATCACAGTTTTCACTTTTATATGTAACTGTCAACTCTGTTTGCTTCACCTTGCTGTTGATGATCGCTACGTTAGCAGATTATATCTAATCTTAGCAACGTGGACCCAGGAGACATTAATAGTAGATTCAAGCGAGATAGTTGATACGGCATGCCTGGACAGTGAGATCATCTCAGAAAATTTTCTTCCTTCTTCTCAAATGTCATTGTGACATTTTTAGCTGGTCTCTCGTTATGTTAGTGGTGTAGAGAAGGACAATGATCTTTGAACAATGTTGTGAATTCTTCCAGACAGCTGAGACTACTCTAACCTGGGTGGAAACCAAACAGCAGGCTGGCAAAGTGTTGCTGCGGCTGTACAGAATCATAGCAAGATCATATCTAGAGAAGTGTGTACAGATTTAGTGTCCTTACTGATGAAAGGGTATTGTTGAATTGGAAGCAGCTCAGAGATGATTCCCTAATAGATTCTTGCAGTGAAGGTGGTAACCTGTCAGGAAAGGATGATCAGAATGATCCAACACCCATTGCATCTTTCAAGAATGAAACCCGATCTTATTTTTACATACAAAACCAAGGAATTATCAACAGAAACCAATTACATAACAAATGGAAAAATCTATTCTGCTTCTGCAGTCCGGGACACAGGAACAGCAGAAGTATATTCAGCTTTTGAGCATGCTACACGAGAACATGAGGAGTCTGTTCTGACTCTGGAGCCTGATGTACTGTGACAGGAGGAGTAAAATCACCCCTCAAGCTGATAAAAGTACATTGAGAGAAAGACCATGCAGCACCACTGTAATATTGCATAGCAACAGGACCAGTGCATTCAACCGCCTTAAGACTGTACGATAGGAACGGGAAGAGATTGGAACAGAGTAGTAAGAGGCGACAATTGAGTCCATTGAGCCTGTTACATGGGAATTGGAGATGGATAGAAAATTATCTGAGACTTTTAATGTGAACAGAAGAGCGACGTCTGATATGTGTCTGTTGCATGAGAGCAGGAGAAGACCAAACCTATTACAGTGATAGAAGAGTGGACAATTGAGTATTTCAAACCTGTTATGGAGGGCCACAAGATGTCCTTCAGCCCCTCAAATTGTTACATAGCAAGAGATAGTTTCCATAAACCCTTTAACCTCTGAAGCATCATTAAGAGGAGGTGATGCAGACCTTGAATCTCTTATTCAGGACATTCCTGAAATCGAAACTGTAATCTGGTGACACCAAGCGGACATACAGCCCAACAACTGTCTTAACCAGGAACAGAATGTGTCTAAAGAGGCAATCATGCCTCGTACACAGGAAACAGTGTAGTATTTTCTTTAAAGTCTTGTGTCTGTTGCACAGGAGCTGAAATGGAACACACAGGATAAAGAAAAGGGAGGATATTCACAAGTGAATATTTTACATAAGCAAACATTTCGGATGTCAGTTATTAGAACCTAGTGTTAATTAATACATAATTCAAATTCAAAACAAAATTTATCAGGGTCAACATGTTTTTATTAAAAGTTATTTTCTCGATTTCTTTAAAAATGTGACAAGCAAACAATGGGGACCCTGGAAATGTAAAGTACCTGGAGTTCTAGAAAGCATTGATTACAATGCTGCATAAAAGATGAACTTTAAAATAAGAGCACATGGATGTAAGTTTGCTCGCTGAGCTAGAAGGTTCTCTTGCAGACATTTCATCACCATCATAAGTGAGCCTCCGGTATGTCCCACATTTTATATACGTGTTAAGATTTCCTTGGACGGTAATATCATTTCCTGCGATGATGGTAATTCCTGTGTTGATGTCCTTTGCTGTGGTTATGTCATTAGCTGTCATGATGCCATTTCCTGTTTTTTTTCTCTCAGTCTATGCACATTTACTTGGTTCCCATATGCCACCCCCGAGGAAAAGAACAGGAAAGACAACGGAAATGACATCACCACAGGAACTGACGTCACAAACCCACGGAAACGTAAACATCACACGTTCACACCACCAGTGCTACACCAGAGGCTC
This sequence comes from Chiloscyllium punctatum, assembly GCF_047496795.1. NCBI lineage: Eukaryota > Metazoa > Chordata > Chondrichthyes > Orectolobiformes > Hemiscylliidae > Chiloscyllium > Chiloscyllium punctatum. Next base: position 32,676,866 of record NC_092771.1, read on the forward strand.
TCTGATGATGACTTCACGTCTGAAAACGAGAATGCCAAGTCAGCGAGCATACTTACAACTAGAACTGCAACATGAGCTACAAATCCTCTGAAAACTCGTGCAGGGCAGATGGGTTTATTTGGACTTTATTCACTTGAATAGAGGGTTAGTGAACCACCAAAATGCAGACAGATATAATAGATGGGGTTGTTTTATGGTTAGTAACTTTTGAAGTGCAATAGAGTTCAGAATACAATTATTTAATTTGCAAATATTAAAATAGTTGAATGCTGGGATAGAATGAAAAGATGATAGGAAAGTAGGTGAAAAAATGGATTGATGCAACAAAGATGTAAAAGAAAATGTACAAATGGACGTGAATAGTTTAGTTGAATGCACCACCAATTGGCAGACAATGCTGAACATGAGTATGTATGTGGTGGTCCATTTTGATCAGGGTAATTGGAGGACAAATTTGTTATGCAGTTGGAGAGAACCGTCAGAGCGTTTATGTACACTCGATGAGAGGAGTTCAGAAGACATCGTGTATATCACAAAACTTCAGAAGCGTGTACTGAAAGAAATATCAAAGTCAAGTGCAATTTCAGCATTGAGTTGTAAAAGAATAGAGTATAAATGAGAGTACATCTGCTGCAACTCTGCAAGATATTAGTGAGACAGCAACTGGACATTTGCGCAAAGTTTTGGCGTGCTGACTGTAGGAGGGCTTTAGTTGCATTGGAGACAGTTTAGAAGGGTTTACTTGATTGCCTCCAGAAATGAGGAGTTTGTCTTTTCGAGGGTGGTTGAACATTTTGGCTGATACTCCCTGGAATTAAGGAGAATGAGATGAGATCTCATAGATGTCTGTATCTTCAAAAAGATGATTGATGATGTCGATTTGCAGTGGATCTTTCCACATATGGGCCAATCCAGAACAACAGACCAGATATTTGGCGTATGGCAGAGCAGATTTAAAGCAGGGGTGAGGAGAACTTACTCCTCTTAAATTGATGTGATTCAGTGTCATTCAATATATGAGAGGGCAGTGGATGCTGAGACGTTGGATAAATGAAGTGATAAGAATACAGGGAAAGTGGAAAAGGAGCCCAGATAACATCAGCCATGATAAGATCAAATTGGGGAGCAGGATCGAGGGACTAAATCTACCAACTAATGCTTCTCGTTCTTTTGAAGTCCCTCCAATGTGCTACGCAGGAATGGGGAGGATTGGTTTTCAGACAGATTCGGGATGAATCTGTCTTAATCAGTTTGACAGAACGTAGCACATGGAGCCACAGAATGACAAGTGTTGAGACCTCAAACATTTTCAATCAGTATCAATGATCAGGAGGAGTGGAACACATTTAGCAAAACATATTTTGTGAAGTCACTACGTTAAACAGGAAATTATATTGTCAACAGAGGCTGGAGTCTGCAATGGACACTGACAGGCAGGGTCAATGAATAATCATGGGACAGGTGGAATATTATGTGTTGTATAATCTGTCAAGTTTAAGGAAGAATGGAAGGTGGTATGATACTGAAATAGAATGAGACTACAGAACTTAGTGATTACAGTGAGTAATGGACAATTCACGTTTATCAATTTAAACATCAGAAGCGTAGTTCCATCTCCCTGATGCTCGATTCCCTGATGATCCCAATGGCACCATTGCTCTGAGTACACACAGGATATTATGAAGTGCTTGTTTGGTGGTGGGGAGTGGTGAGGAGGCATGAATATCAAGAGGGCAGCCTTTATTCCAGAGCCATTCTTTCCTTCGACGTGGAGTCCTCAACACGTTTGAATGGCTAACTGCTTTAGAATGAACAGGCTGTAGCTGCTTTCAGAACAGTGGATATTCACCAACATGACAAATATACAGAGTTACATTGCACTTTGCTCAAAAACTGCATGCATTCATGTAGAACTCTGAGCTCAAAAACTGCATGAATTTATGTAAAACTATGTTATCTCACTTTTTAGATTAGAATCAATCTAAACATCAGGACAGAGAATACAGGGGGCTAACACCTTCAACATATTGTCTAGCTATCACCATTGTTAACAGCTAACCCGAGAATGCAACTTTAAAAAAAAGATTTTGTGATTTACACATGAAAGATGTGAAACTATCACTGTATTCTAACAGATGAAAGGCTTAACAGACAATCAATTTTTCAAAGTATAATTTCAGTTACATCACACTGCAGATTTTTGCTATAAATTCTGTGTTACGATCGAGCCCTCCACTATCATCTGAGGAAGGAGTGTCACTCTGAAAACTAGTGTTCTTCCAATTAAACCTGTTGGACTATAACCTGGTGTTGTGTGATTTTTAACTAACTCACTGAAATATTAATGGAGTGACAGTTCCTTTTCCTCTCCCATTGGCATGAGGACCCCACAGAGCCACGTACACAAACGGGAATCTCGCTATACTGAGAAAATAAGGATACACTCCACATCACCCTGCTGTGGGAGGAACCATTATATTCACCTCATCCATCACATATGTCCTGTGTCACTGAGTGGTGACACTGATATTGATATAGTGGGAGATGATGATTATGTCACCAAATCCTACCTGGAATGTTCTCGATCATAGAAGCTAAATGAAACTCTAACCCTAGCAGTCACTGCCAACACCGTCCTCCCACTTGTTGAAGGTGCAGGTCGTGTTGAATGAGGTGAAACCACTCTCCCACTAGCTACTTGTTAAGTCACGGTACCCTCACACTCTGTTCCTTGGTTATCTGGAGCTTGGGGAACTGTTCATCAAAAGGCTGGGGTGGATACGGCACATCGCTTTTCCCCACATACACGCTCCATCGTTCCAAAAGATTGACTTTGTGCAGTCTCTGCTCCATTGGCTGTTCATTTTGCAGACCCAGATGCTGAAACCGTAGTTCCTTTTCACCAGCCAGTGTTGGGTCACCAAAATCCTAAAGTCTCCATGAATGCCTGAGGCTGCTTACAGCACTTCATTCAGCAAACCACCTGCAAAACAGCCACTAACTTTGCAATAACAGGAGCCAGTCAGAAGGCCCTCAGTATTATGCACCAGGCAGAAGCCCTCACGATATTTCAACAAAGTAACCTGGACCCTGTTATTTCCGTATATTAAACGTAGATGTGAATTGAGTGTTCAGGATTTGTTGTCACTAATCAAACTAGATATGAAGCGAAATATAATCGCATTAGTCAATCGAGTTAAAATGCAAAGAAAGGAACGAACTATTTACAATAACTTATATATTGCAACACTGACACAAAATTTGACATGGCAACTTCTACTAATTAATTTTCTAACACAGTGACATAGCACCTAAGCAACCCCTCGCAAAAAGGTAGATTCAAACACAGCTTCTTACGTGCAGTTCTCCAATCCACGAAGAAGCAACAAAAGGAGAGATTTCACAGACAATCGGATCTAGAGGTCATGTGTTAAAGCTTCCACCGCTTCTGAGCCCCCAAGCAGCTGCTGAATGCAGCAGCTAAAGAAACCAACAAGACCTCGTCTGTGAGAGCTGGCCACTGCCCTTCCATTATTACCGCCGTTTCAATTAAACCTCAATGCCTCCTAATTTATTTGGCCTATTCCGATTTCAAATGACAGGAGAGCCTCTCTGCCTTTCAGAACTCTCTTAAAAAAACCCAGGCGAAAAGAACCTTTAGAAAGTTACAGCATCATCACAGCTCCACCTTTAAATGTGAACCATCAGTATACAATGACGGCTGTATTTTAAACCCCTTAATCATCATCTGTTATTATACTACGCTATATACATTATTGATGTGTGTGTGTGTGTATATATATATATATATAATGCAAACATTCACAACTACCTTCTATTTCAGTTTATTTTTGCCAGTGAACGACTACATCTTCTTTTCATGCAAGTCTTAACAAAGCATCAGAAATTATATTTGTTTTCATCCAGTACCTGTAGAATTTTCAAATTGTTTGGTAGCACAGGTAAACTGTACTTAACCAGCTGGATATTTTCTCATTAAATTTCGTTTAAAAATTAAAGTGCTATAATCAATTTATACTTTTGACTCAGATAAGTTACCGGTATTTTAAATGGTGAAATGATTTCACGCCAACACCAAGTCTAATGCATTATTTTCAATTGTGGAACTTTTCTATTGATGATTTCATCGGACCACTGGAACCTCACTTTACGTAATGGAGCACTTTTCATCTCTCGAATAGTCCTTCTGAGTAACACATCTCCTCATGTCTCAGCATCAAAGACTTATGTGCTTCTGTATCTCTTAATACTTTAATCTACTCACCTGCTACTCCCTTCCTATGCCAGTAAACCTTCCTTTCGCAAATATATATTTTTTGAAGATCTCGTACATTCTTCTTAGTCCCTCATAGAAAATTAACTTTGATTTTTGGAGCAGCTCATAATCATTAGCCGTTTCAATTTTTGAACTTGCCGTTTACATCTCCATTCTTCCATGAGTTTTCATGATCTCAGGAAAGTGAAATTTTCAACTCTCCAAAACATGAATCTCTCAATTAAGGTCATGTGCTGGATCTATTTTCAACGTGTTTATCCACGTATCAATAGCACTTTGTTTGATCCTTTCAAACTCAAAGTTTTCTTGAACAGGGTCGCTTCTTGGATTCCTGAAACGTTGTCTTTAGGATTCTGGCACAAGCTTATATGTACTTGAGATGGCTTTCCTCAACTCCTCAACCAACGCAGGTACCACCTCTGAGAGTGATGCTAATACCTCACTCGCTGCCAATCAGCTTTGTTTGGGTCAACTAACTGACTGGCCAGTTCATTTGTTTTGTCACTTCAATAAATTAAATGAAAAATAATGCTTCCAAATTCTTAATATCAACTTTTGGCGAAATTTGATTACACTTAAAAAAGACCCTGTCAGGCTTCTGACTACAGTGGGTTTGCATATCCTCACTATCCTGTTCATTCAGCCCACCTCTTCCTTCATCTAACCCCTTCTAAGTCGACTTTTCTCCCTAATTGCCGATTTTTGAGGTTGAATTGCTCTCCATCTGATTTCTACTCTTTGTTACTCTCCATCTTTGTCTGCTTTTCTTGTCTCTTCTTTTGATCATGACTTAAATTGTTTCAATTCACTTTTATGTTCAACTGATTTATCCACAATTACGTTTTAGGGATTTCGAAAGACGAGGATGATGTTTCCACCAATTATAAATTCTGAACTATTGCTGTGGTCACTCTGCCTTTCTTACAGACAAAGGCAACCCAAACTCCAGCTTACCTGTCGATTCTAACAGTTTGTCTCACTTATCTTTTATCATGAAGTCACTTCTTCTACCCTGAGAAAAGTCTAAGAGACTGAAAGAGTCGTTACTGCATGAATCGGTATTTAAAAGAACAAAACACAGTGTCACCTGCCACACGCCGCTTTGGAGCACAACAATCTTGGAATTATGTATTTAGAACCTTATCAGGGCCCCCAGGTTGAGAAGGTACCGACCGCACCGCCTCAAAATATTTCAACAAGTTATCCAAACTCTTCTTTTTTTAAAAATTGATGTGAAGTGGATTTTCCTGATGTCATGCGACTGGTCAAAGAACTTAGCTTTTGGAAAAACTCAATTTATGTAAACACTCTATTCAAAATACAAAAAAAAGGAAGGGAAATTTAGAACAACGTAACTTTTACAACACTTGACCAACTAAAGGATAGATTACCGTCCAATAATTAAATGTTCTATTATCCTAACATCCCACAAACGCACCCCTTGGCAAAAAGACATACCTTCTTGCATGAAGTTCTCCAATCCAAGCGGAAGAAAAGATCATCAAGACAGCTGTCAGAAAGAATACGACATAGCTATCATTTACTGAAGCTTCTAACCCTTCTGGGAACCCAAGTACTTGGTGAGAGTTACAAGAAACAAAAATTAATCTAGAAAGCCTTGTCTGCGAGAACTGTTCACTCACTTTCATTGTTATTTAAAAAAGTAAAAACATCTTATGTTATCTACTTCAGCCATCTTAAGCAGCCAGGCTACCACCCCGGACTCTCAGAACTCGCTTCAAAAATACCCAAGGAGCCAATAACCTTTATAAAAGTGACAGAACTGTGTTTCAACATGGCCGTGAATCCCGCTGTTAATTAAACCGAATACCCAGAAAAGGTCAACCCTTCTCAAATTCTGTTAAAATACGAGTGACAGAGAACTTCCAAATTCCACTGAATAAAGAAACCTAAAATCAATTTATTCCATAATTCTAAAAAGAAAATTAATTCCTTGTTATCTGCTTCAAAATTATAGCCATATACTGTTCCAGTAAGACAAAAAAAAAATTAGTGAAATTGCATCAACTTAATGACAAAACAATTGAGCTGTTGTCGTCTTTGGTGCCTATTTCCGTTCGGTTAAAGATAGTTCGTCTCCTTTCTTTTTACTGTGAAAATGTTTTGCATGAAAACGATACATTGTTAGAAAGTGCCGAAAATATTACTTTCAAATTCTATTGCATTTTACTATCCTGGGGAATAATTTAAACTGATTCATTAAATGCGAATTGCTGACAGAACAGCAACCAACCTCAAGTATTCGTTTCACAATGAAATATTGCATATTTTCAATTTTCCATGGCACTCTGAGACGGCGAGTAAGTCATGGGATAGCACGGTGGTTCCGTGGTTAGCACTGCTGAATCACAGTGCCAGGGACCTGGGACAGCGTGGGTTGTTCTTTGGAAGGTGGATGTTCACTTGTTGGGCCGAATGACCTGTTTCCCTACTGTAGGAATTCTAATGTAACCATATGACGGATGCTTGTCTGTTCTCAGTGCAAGGAGAAAGTGAGGACTGCAGATGCTGGAGATCAGAGCTGAAAATGTGTTGCTGGAAAAGCGCAGCAGGTCAGGCAGCATCCAAGGAACAGGAGAATCGACTTTTTGGGCATAAGCCCTTCTTCTCCTGTTCCTTGGATGCTGCCTGACCTGCTGCGCTTTTCCAGCAACACATTTTCAGCTCTGATCTCTAGCATCTGCAGTCCTCACTTTCTCCTCGTAGATTTTAATCTACTGCGCATCCTCTTAAAAGGATGCCTTCCTTGGAGAAGCTCTCTTCCTCCCTCGACAAGGATTTCAGTGAGTCCCTCTCTCACTGCACACCCCAGGTCATCTCCTCTGCATTCATGAAGAAGGGCTTATGCCCGAAACGTCGATTCTCCTGTTCTTTGGATGCTGCCTGATCTGCTGCGCTTTTCCAGCAACACATTTCCAGCTCTGTTCTCAGTGCAAAACAGTATTAATTTCCTCTTAAATGCATGGGACATGCCTTCAACTTCATAACATCTCCAACCCACATAGAAAAAAAATAAACAGTATAATGAAAAGGTAGCTTTTTTTTTCTCCAAATTCCTAACTCCCATTACAAAAAATAAACAGAGGACATCAATCTGACTTCAGACTAATATTTGCACGTGGAAGAAAATGACATTGTTATGGGTTCAATCTTATCTAAACTTCATCCTTTAAGTCTGTGATAATGCTTCTGTTACCACATTTTGGCTACTCACAGCTTGTATTATAGCACAGTGGTTAGCCCTGCTGCCTCACAGCACCAGAGACCCGGGTTCAATTCCCCCCTCAGGCGACTGACTGTGTGGAGTTTGCACATTCTCCCCGTGTCAGCGTGGGTTTGCTCCGGTTTCCTCCCACAGTCCAAAGATGTGCAGGGCAGGTGAATTGGCCATGCTAAATTGTCCGTAGTGTTAGGTAAGGGGCAGATGTAGGGGTATGGGTGGGTTGCGCTTCGGCGGGGCGGTGTGGACTTGTTGGGCCGAAGGGCCTGTTTCCACACTGTAAGTAATCTAATCTAAAATTTTGTAACAAAAGAGTCCAATGAGATAGTTTCATATTCTTGTCTTTAAAATCGTGCGGTGCATGTAAAAGAATTGTGATTTGTGAAAACAACTGTCTCCAATACACAGTTCATCAAATCATCATTAAAATGTTGTAAGGGCAGTTTTAAGCACAATAATTCCATATCGATGGTAAGTATTTTCTCTGGTCGATGTTGAATTTTTTGAAGAATAGTCAATTCCCAGTTGAATTCCATCGTCACCTTCCTCCAACAGTGCAGCTCTAACTAGCATCGAATGTAACGTTGATGAGTTTCAAATAATATATAGATAAATCTGGTGCGGTGGTAAATATTGCTTTGAAATTGTCAATTTTTTCCTGGCATTGTTTTGTCCACCAAAATAGTGTGCTCTTTCTCGATAAATCCATTCGTGGTGCCCGTGCACTGCTTACGTTTGAAACAATCTTTCAGTAGAAATCGCTTAGCCCCAAAAATCGAAACACCTCTTTCTTAGAGTTTGTTCATGGAAATTCCTGGCTGTTCTTTGACTTGACATTCCTTGGGGTCTTTGTTATATCTGAAGAACATCATGGCTACCTTCGCGAATTCTGTTTTATTTATGGTTATTAACAGTTTTGCTTCTCTTAATTGTTCAAAGAATTCTGCCAACTGTACGATGTGATCGTTCCAAGACTCACAGTCATCCAGATAAAACTCACAATTTGTTAACTCAGCCTCAACGCTGTTCCTGAGTAATTGCAATGTGCCTAATGCGTTCTTTATTCCAAAGGGCATCAGTTTGAATTCATATAGCCCATTTGCGATTACAAACGCAGAAAACTATTTCATTATCTCTGAGAAACTGACCTGCCAATAACCACGCAGTAAGTCCAAATTTGTGATGTAAATGGCTTTGCCATCTTTCACAATACACTCCTCCCACCTGGGTAATTGTCGAATTCTGTTACAACATTGACCTTCCAATTGCCCACACAAAGTTGTTGAATCATGTCAGGTTTGGAACGAGCATGAACGGCGGACTCCATTCACTTTGACTCGGTTCAATAATATCTTCATTGAGCATTCCATCCACTTCCTTCTGGATCTCTGTGACGTGGAAAGGATTATGTCTCTATGGGTTTTGTTTTATCAGGACACCATTGCCTACATCCAGCTCATGCACAATAGCAATAGTCCTCCCCATCTTACGTTTTGCATATGTCCTCATATTGCTGCAACAAATCTTTGAGTTGGGTTCGTTGCTCCTGAGATAGATAGATCACCATCCTATCGAACTCCTCAAAAGATTCCTCATTGATAAACATATTTTGAGACACGTCAAACACAATGATATCAGGATTTGAATACGCACTCTAAAGGCCAGTAAGTAACACGTGTTTCTCCAATTCGCTCTCACTATTACAATAAGGTTAAAACGCATTTGCATGACATACCAGATACCTTTCGTGTCTTACGCAACATCTTTACCAGTTAGTTTGACTGATTTACTTTCCCGCAATTTGATAAGGACAAAAAAACCCTGCATTTCAAGGGATCTTTCACCACAGGGTACGATATTGATACGTCATCACCACGGGAAAACGTCCGACTTTTAGAGGCTTTATCTGCCATCTGTTTCATTCTGTGCTGGGCCATCATCAGGATCTGTTGAGCTAACTTTCCTACCAGATTAACTATATCCATCACTGCTGATACACAATCCAAATGTGAGGTCTCAGAATTGTCAATTACTGTTTAATTAATTTCAAATACCCTCTCATATCATGTCCAAATATTAATTGAACTAAGATGAGTAGATAACATTGGGGCATCTTTCACGGCAAACAACACAAATAGGTTTCCATTATCCTAATCATTTGGGTATTCCTGACAGCACGCTGTTGTGTGTTTCACGATCTGATGCCACCTTTCCAAAGCTCCCTGGGGTTCAAGATGGCTACACAATTGAAATAAAGTGCTGTGTGCCTAACATGTCAATGGCTTCTTAATACAGCCTAGCAGTAAAATAGGACTCCTTAGACTTTTTGGAACTTTCCAGATATCCCATACCACTTGAAGAAAAGTGGCTGTGCAATCTCGTGAAACTCTTCAACTTTTCTTGGGGTTTCCTTTACTGCTTACATTAATGCCCCAGGCTCAGGTTGTTTTACGACATTTTCCCAATGAGCCTTTCGTTAACATGGAGCATTGTGATATTATGTGTCCAAATTTGCCACAGTGGAAGCAACTGATGCCTTTCATCTTACTTTGATTCTCTTGAACATTTTTATAGCAAGTGCTCAACTATTAACGGTGTGCCCGTCACTTTGTTTTAACATGTTCGTTCTCGCCCTCACCCAAATTTTAATCATGACAGAATATGTCTCCCACGAGGTGCAAAACTCGATTGCCGCCTCTGCCGCTCTTCTTATTTCTTTTTAATTTCTGTTCATGCACGTGAAGTATTTTCAACACTGAAAGTGAGTTTTCAATCTCCTCCAGCAGAATTGATCTTAATCGGTTTATCTATTTTTAAGGCCCCGCTGTCATCTATCAAAATTAGTATGTTGAATTCTTTCAAACTCAACATAAGTCTGACCTGGTTTCTTCTTTCTGTTTCTGAACAGCTGTGCATATGCCTCTGCTACAAATTCATAAGCATCCGAAACAGCCTGTTTGACATCTGCATCACCTTTTGACGTGGCATCTGCTGCAACTTGTGTGTATGAGCTGAGTTAGAATGACCATGACCCAGGAGTTCTTTGGCTACTCTATCTGCCGAGCCAATCATTTAAATTAAACAATAACGGAAGTCTCAGGAACGTTCTCATCAAAATGTGGCATTATATTAACATATTTGTATATATCACTATCTTAATTCTCTTTCTCTTTCGTTCCTTCATCTTTGCTCAGCTGAACCTGCTCTCCGTTTCTCTTTCTATCTTCATTCTCTCTCTCTTTCTGACTCTTCTCTCTATTTCCCTTGCATTACTCTGCCCATCTCTCTCTCTCACACACACTTCGTTTATTCTTTCATGTCTCTTCCTTCCCTTTTTTATCTTATTACTCCATTTTCCTCAATTCAAGTTTCAGTTTTTCCAGCACTACGGTGCTTGTATTGGACAGATCAAACGCTTGCCTAACTCCGAATGCAATTTCCGATTTACTTTTGTGTCTGGTTAGACTCAATTCTCATTAATTTGATAATACTAAAAGGTAACCTTGTTAGGTCATTCTAGGCCCTTTTGGAAAATGGGGGAGTCATTTCGAAATCCCAGAACCACTTTCACAAATTTAAGAGCAATTTCATTCATTTTCAATTTAACCAACCACAAGCATCTGAAGCTAAACGATATGTCTAATTTGAAATTTCTTAATGATTCAGGAGATCTCTCAACATATGTTTAAATCTGCCGGGCTCTTTCGTGCACCAAATCTGCTCAAATCTGGTCAAATCATAGACTGAATCTACCTAAATCAAGCACCCAGAAAAGAGCACCACACCACATAATCTGGTAAAATATGATTGACCACGAACTCCCAAATTCCACTACTTAAGGAAAATAATATGAATTAATTCCTTAAGTCTAAAAGTGAACATTAATTACTTGTTATCTGCCTCTAACGCTATAACAATATACTGGGCCAGGTAAGAATAATTTATTAAAATTACATCAACTTAATTTCAAAACCATATAGCGGTTATCGATGTTGGTGTCTATCTTTTTTTGTTTGAACATCTCCCTGGGTTGTCTTCTTTGTTTTTACTATGAAGATCTTTTATATGAAAAAAAAATCTTTTATACAGAGTATTTCGAATGTCAGTTTGTCTCGATGGCAGTAAGTCTTCTTGACATTCAATATATCTATTTTTATATCCAAAACATTGTGTCCTCTCGTTAGTTCGAGGTTACCAAAAAATAAATTCAAACTCAATTGAGTTTTAGCATCCTGGGATATAATTAAAACTGATTAGTTAAATTCGAATTTTTGTCAAAATAGCAATCAGCTCAGGTATCCATTTCGCAGAGAAATGTTACATAATTCCAATCTTCCAGTACATTCTAAGACTGCTAATTAGTCACATGACAGGTGCTTGTAAGCTCTTACCTTTCACTCTCTTAAATGTGCTGTACACGCCATCAGCTTCATAACATTTGTCAAACAAGTTAGAAGTCTCGTTCTCTATAACAATACTGAAGGGGCTTCATTGTACTGCTGACCACACGATCAGTTCAGGCAGACAAACAAAGACATTCAGATGAAACGCACACACCAAGTTTAAAGATGTGTCTCAATGCAGGTGGAACCCCCTGGTCCAAATGAAGCACGACCAGGGACGCACCTACAAGTGAACAACAACCTGATCTGGACCATGTCATTGCTTTTGATCAGCATAAGTTCAGCACTCGATTCTCTGGAATGCAAAATTCCGAGGGCAGGGAAATGTACAGAGAGACAGAAAGATTCGCATTAAAGATAGAAACAGACAATTAATTAACTGAGAACATTTTGATGAAATGAGTGAAAAAAACGACGGGATTAACTGGAGGATTGAGAACTTCGAGACAATGAAAACATTGAAAAAAAGGCATCGCCAGACCAGTTGAAATGTCTTGTTACATGACATTATGAATCAGCCTCAAAGAACACCTCAAACCTGGGACAAAGTGACAACAAGAAGTGGAGACATGTGCAGAGTATGCTCTTGTGTTATTGAACAATCCGCCGAGTATGAGGAATACTGCAAACCTTTACGAGCACATCAGTACGTTACTCACATCAGATTACTTTCTGGCATAGGAAGATATGCTGCCCTTGTTGTGAGTAACAGTAAATGACGTTCCCATAAATTAATGTCTCTCTACACAAGGGAATTGTGTGTGTGTATGTTTGTGTGTGTTCGCGCGCACCCTGATGGTTCAGTGTGAAAAACATTGCCTGAGAGAGAATGTACACTAAGAAAACCCGTTAAGTCTGAATAACTGGCAGGGTTTTGGATAAAGGACAGAGAAATACTGAGGTACTTTTCATGGACAGATGAGATACAGTGCTTGAGAATATTAACATGAAGGCATTACAAGACACAGTAAAGATATAGATGAGAGTGCGCAGGAATGATGGATAGATGGGATTTCGTGTGAGTTTGGATGCAAACCGTGGAGTATTGATTCAGATTTGCTTCAGCAGGTTTGAAGTTGAGAGTGTCAATAGCATATTATTAGCATTATTAATTCAATTTTCCATAGCTCAGGATGCAAAAGGCAGATTGGATGAGCCATTGAAGTATATTCTGAAGGCATCAGTCGTTACAATTAGGCATGGACCGAGCGCGGTGTCAGAATTCAGTTCATGGCTAAGAGGATCACCATACATTTGACTCATTTGTTGCATACTCAGATATTGGCTAGGGATAGGATGGAGAAGAAATGCAGTTTGTAAGCAGAACAGAAGAAAGTGTCATGCATGCTACCAGCATTGAAATAACAAGGGCAGTTATACAACAATTTGTGTTTCACAGGTGAAACTGTGTAGGTCAACATAGAGACGCATGAGGAAAGAGGGTCGCAGTGAATGAAAAAGTTCACTGATGTGCAAGTACTTGCTTCTCGTGTGAATATTAGGATTCATAATCACATCAGGAACAACAATTGAGGCAAGGAGTGAAGAGGAAATGAAAGAACTGTCATGCAATCATAACTTGATTATAGAAATAAACAAGATGACAAAGCATATTGGATAACACGAACGGCTTAATAGATATGCCATGATAACAACAATCAACAAAACCGGACAAACTCTTGTCTATTGTTAGAAAATTTCACTCTATTGTTTTGAGAATTGGACCCATTATTCAAACTTTCCGGTCTGTTATTATCAGATTCTGTCCATTGTTTGAACATTCCACTCTCATGTTCTCAGATTCGATTCTGCTTTTAGCCCATACCAGTCTGGTACTCTCTGATTCTGATTTTCCTGCGCTTATCTCGGAAACTGCTGATCCCTGTTAGTTTTATCTGTGCTGTTCCTGCTTAAATTATGTGAAAGCACTTTGAACGGAGCACGTTTATCGTTAATTGATGGCAGTCCTCCACTGTGAAAGTTGGGATTCCCAGATATAATTATTAACTGCAGTGAGCAAACAAACACGTTCAGTTAAACTCTTCCTAACAGCACTTTTCATGTCAAAATGGAAAGGAATATTTACTCAATCTGGATGGAATATGTGAGGTTTGCTGAGGAATGAACCAGAAATCTTTCAATCTTTTTAACCTTTCTTCATGCATGTGGGAGTCGTTCCTAGAATATTGCAGGATCGCATATGCTCCACCCTGTTCATAAAATGAGACAGTGATAAAATAACAGACCATCTCCATAAACAACTGAAGGGAATATTTCGAGAGAACTTCAGCCACGTTACGATACTTATTTCCCATGGACTTGATGTGACGATGCTCCTGCTTTAATGTGCCCTGGTGTCAAATCATTTCACCACCTTGAGACAGAACATTCAGAATGCTGCTCATGAACACGGGAAACAATTATGTCCCTGTGGACCAGTTACAGAGTCAGAGGAGGAGGCCACATTAACCTATCAACACTTGAAGAGGCAGAGAGCAGGGATCTTGTTACATTGGAAGGGAATCATTCAGAACATACTGAATTGTTACTGCAACTCTCCGAGGTGTTACTGGGAAGACACTTGGAGTACATTGTGTGGGTTGTGTTTCTGTAAATGCGAAGAGAGAGACCATAAGATGCAGCACCCCAGCCCCTCAAAATGCATTGGTTGCAGGCCCTTTATAAAAGGAAAGCAGGAGATCATTTGGCCTCGCGAAACATCTTACAGAGGGACAGCTGAAAGCACTTCAGCACCTCGAGCCTGTTACAGAAAGACAGAAGGAGATCATCCAGCTCTGGATCGTCTTACAAAGGGACGGGAAGAGGCCATCAGCCTGTCAGGCCTGATTCAGAGAGACATAAAGTGGGCTTTCAGCCACTTGGGTCTGCTGCAGAGGGACAGCAACTGGCCATTCAGCCAATCAAGACTTTTACAGAGAGGCAGGAGGAGACCATTTAACATGTCAAATTTCTTCTGCATTAAATATTGGTTTTTAATTTAGTTATGGAAAAGGATAGAACAGAAATAAACGTTAAAGAGACAATAGAGACAATAGAGAATAGGTGCAGGAGTAGGCTGTTCAGCCCTTCGAGCCTGTACCAACATTAATTACGATCATGGCTGATCATCCTCAAGCAATATCCTGTTCCTGCCTAATCTCCATAACCCTTGATTCCACTATCCTGGAGAGCTCTATCCAACTCTTTCTTAAATGAATCCAGAGACTGGGCCTCCACTGCCTTCTGGGGAAGACTATTCCACACACCCACCACTCTCTGGGTGAAGAAGTTTCTCCTTATCTCTGTCCTAAATGGCCTACTCCTTATTTTTAGCCTGTGTCCTCTGGTTTGGCACTCACCCATCTGTGAAAACATGTTTCCTGCCTCCAGAGTGTCCAATCCTTTAATAGTCTTATACGTCTCAATCAGATCCCCTCTCAGTCTTCTAAACTCAAAGGTATGCAAGCCTAGACGCTCCAATCCTTCAACATAAGATAGCCCCGCCATTCCAGGAATTGACCTCGTGAACCTTTGCTGCACTCCCTCAATAGCCAGAATGTCTTTCCTCAAATTTGGAGGCCAAACCTGCACACAATATTTCAGGTGCGGTCTGACCAGGGCCCAGTACACCGGCAGAAGAACCTCTTTTCTTCAATACTCAATCCCTCTTGTTATGAAAGCCAGCATGCTATTAGCTTTCTTCACTAGCTGCTGTACCTGCATGCTTGCCTTCATTGACCGGTGTACAAGAACACCTAGATCTCTTTGTACTTCCCCTTTACCTAACTTGACTCCATTTTGGTAGTAATCTGCCTTACTGTTCTTGCCACCAAAGTGGATAGAGCTTAAAAAATATGTTGCTGGAAAAGCGCAGCAGGTCAGGCAGCATCAAAGGAACAGGAGAATCGACGTTTCAGGCATAAGCCCTTCTTCAGGAAGAGCTTATGCCCGAAACGTCGATTCTCCTGTTCCTTGGATGCTGCCTGACCTGCTGCGCTTTTCCAGCAACACATTTTTAAACTCTGATCTCCAGCATCTGCAGTCCTAACTTTCTCCTTTTTACCAAAGTGGATAACCATACATTTATCCACATTAAACTGCATCTGCCATGCATCTGTCCACTCAACTAACCTGTCCAGGTCATCCTGTAATCTCCTAACATCCTCCTCAAATTTCACCCTGCCACCCAGCTTTGTATCATCAGCAAATTTGCTCTTGTAACTATTAATACCATCTTCCATATCATTAATGTACATTGTAAAAAGCTGCGGTCCCAGCACTGATCCCTGCGGTACCCCACTGGTCACTGCCTGCTATTCCGAAAGGGAGCCGTTTATCACTACTCTATTGTACTAAATTGTAGTAAGGCCAATGTTTAATGTGTTAGACAAGCCCTTTGAAAGGCTGATGGGAAATGGCTATTCACAGACAAAGGCATGATTTGAAAATGGAAGACTGTCAACACCGGAATAAGTGAGTCCAGAGAGACTGTATTCCTGTTAACAAGCCGGTCAATTCAGGTCGTTGCAGGGAATGGTGAATGACAAGCAATATTGATGCCTAGTGAAGAAAAGGAAGGAAGCATATTCAGGTAAATGGAGCTGCCATCGAGTGAATCCTAGAGAACTATCAGGGCAGTAGAATACATTCTCTAAGTATGTTAATAGTAAAAGAGTAGCTTGGGAGATAACAGGTCCCTAAAAGGCCAGCCAAGCTGTGTATGTGTGGAACAACAGGAGATGGGTGAGATTCTAAACGAGTATTTATCCTCAATATTTACCGTGGAGATGGCTAGGCGAATGAGAGAACACGGAGAAATATATAGTGATATCTTGAAAATTGTTTCTATTGCAAGGAGGTGTTATGAATGTTCTAAAATGCATAAAGGGTAATAAATTCCTTAACCAAATCAAAAGTATCGCAGTACTTTGTGGGAATCAAGCGAGGTGATTGCTTAGTCCATTGGTGATATATTTGTAACATCGATTGCCACGTAAGAGTTGTCAAAAAGACTGGACAGTAGCTAATTTTGTGTTATTATTTCTGAAAGTAAGGAAAACCACAAACTATAGACCAACGAGCCTGATATGAATGGAGGCTAATTTTTTGGAAGGGATTTTTACCGAACCGTTTTATCTGCAATTTGGAACACCAAGGACTGAAGAGGGCTTTGCATCTGGGAAATTGTGTTTCACTGACTTGATGGACTTTATAAGTTTTTTTTTTAAAAAAGTGATGAATCAAACTGATAAAGCAGAGCAGTGAATGTTGCCCCTATGAAATTCAGCAGCACGTCAGGCAAGATTCCAAATGGTAAACGGTTCAACAAGGTTAGATTGGCTTGATCCAGGGAGATCTTGCAATTTGGACACAAAATTACCTCGAAGGTTGGGGGCAGAGCGTGATGGTGTAGGCTTGGTTATCTGACTGGAGGCCTGTGACCAGGGGTTTGCTGCAAGGATCGCTAATGGGTCCACTGCCTTTTGTCACTTCGATAAATGAAAATACGAGGTACAGGTCGTAAGTTTGTTGATAATTGTGAAATTAGTGAGACAGTTGACAGGGAAGAAGGTGTTTTTCAGAGTACAACGGGGCATTGATTTTTTGAGTTGATGAATGGCAGGCTGAAATTATTTTAAGTAGATGTGGGGTGTTGCATTTTGGTAAGACAAGTGCGGGTAAGGCATATATAGACGGTTCTGTCGAGTGTTGCATAGAAATTACAGGGTCTCTATAGTATGGAAACAGAACAGTCAGCCTAAAGAGTCCACACTGACCCTTTGAAGACCATCTCACCCCTACCAGAACATACCCCTACCCGTTCCTGTGACCTTAGATTTCCCGAGTTTATCCACCTAGCCTGCAAATTCATGAAAACTTTGTGTAATTTAACATGACCAGTCAACCGCAAACTGCATATCTTTGGAACATGGGAAGAAACCGAAGCATCTGGAGGAGACTCAGGCAGAAATGTGAAGGATGTACAAAATCCACACAGACAGTCATCAACGGGTGCAATCAAACACAGATCCCTGGCGATGTGAGGCCGCGATGTTAACCAAAGAGCTACCATGTCACCTTGTACAGAGTTCATCGAAGGTGCCTTCACTGGTAGACAAGATAGTGAAGAAGGCATTTAGAACAATTGCCTTTATTGATCAGCGCTGTGAAGATCAGCGTTTGCTTGCCTTATTGCAGGGCATTGATTCAGCCACTTTTAAAAATACTGCCTGAAAAGCAGATCTCCCCGCTGTAGGAGAGGTTTGTTAAACTTGAAAGGGTGCTGCAAAAAAAGGTTCACAAGGATGTTGCCGCTGCTGGATTCTTCTTTTTTGCACTCCAGCGAGAGTTTGAATAGACTGGCAGGATTTTCCCTGAAGTTTTAAGGCTGAGGACAGTCGTAAACGACGTTTAAAAATCATTAGGGGCATAGATAATGTAAATTTACTGAAGCTAGTGGAGTTTCAACCTCGAGGGAAAAGTTTGCGGTGAGAGTGGTAAGATTTGAAAGGGACCTGAGGGACAACATTTTCATGCGGAGGGTGGTGGAGTCTGGCACAATTACAACATTGAAAAGATATCTGGATGGTTATATGAAGAGGAAGTCTTTGGATGGATATTGGCCAAATGCTGGCACACCAGACGAGATTAATTTGGGATATCTCATCGGCATGGACGAATTGAACTGGATGGTCTGCATCTGTGTCTCTGTGCTGTACATCTCGAAGACTCTATTGCCACTTGAGTATGCAACACCGGAACAAGCGGACGCCATTCAGCTTCTGAATTCTGTCATACAAAAGTATACACAGTCAGCTTGCTTGCTTAGTAACAGGGAGTAAATACATACATTTATGACGCAGGTTTGAGGATGTTTTACAGAAACAGGAGACAGGTTTTCAGTAAATAGAAGCTGCAAGGCAAGTGAAGAGCCCATTCAGTCCCTCGATTCAATTCCGCAGCAGCAGGAGAGCAGACAGTTATTGCAGAATGTTACTCAGGAATAGGAGAAGTATATGTATATTCAAAGGAACATTAAAATACTCGAGACTGGTACAAAGCAAAATCTGACAGTGAGTCCGCCACCAGTATCCTGTTACTTAGGAACAGCGGAAGGTGACTCACTTCTCACGAGTATGGGACACTGGGAGAGTAGGAGAATTGTCCTTTTATATAAGACAAATACATGAATAATTTCGATGTGAGGCATTCAATCCTGCCGCACCATTCAACAAGATCATGTCTGATCTGATTCAAATTCCTCATTCCATTTACAGCAACAGCAGAGCGGTGAGAATGGGGACCAAGGAACTATGGGAAGCTAAATTTCCCTGTAAAAGAACTTACATCGAGAGTCATCGGCCTCTATTTTCGTAGCAGTTGCGAAAGTGGTGAGAGCAAGGAGCTGAGACGGAGTGGTCGAAATGAACTCTGGGATGGTAAGTGAATTGACTTGTGTAGTGGCTCCATCCGAGACACCCCACATTTAGACACATATAGTGCCCTCGCCAAACCTGCTCCTCAAAACAAATCGACTGTAATGTGTTGATAAGGTGAATTGTCTTTTTTTGTCATATGATTTGTATATTGGTTTTCTTTTCCATTCATCTTTTAATCGATATTATGCTTAGTCTAAGTTTAGCTTAAGTTTAAAAATGGCAGGAGATCCCAGGTCCGAGTTACTCTCCTCTTGCTCAATGTGGAAGCTTATAGACGTGGCGGAATCCCTAACTCCTTAACGTGTAGGGAGTACGTGAAGCTGCAGCAATTGTTAGACCACACATGAGCTCTGGAGCTACAGATGGACTCACTTTGGAGCATCTGCGATGTTGAGGTAGTCGTGGATAGTACATTTTGTGAAGTGGTCACACCGCAGGTTAGGATTGATGAAGGAAAGAAATGGGCGACAAAACGGCAGAGTAAGTGTAGGAAGACAGTACAGGCGTCCCCTGCGACCATCTCTCTCCAAAAGCAGGTATACCGTTTTAGATACTGTGAGGGGAGATGGCAGCAGCAGCCAGATTCATGGCGTCATGGTTAACTCTGCTGCAGAGAACGGCGAGTCAAAAAGCGTGGAAGAGTGACAGTCGCAGCGGATTCAAATGTAATGGTAGTAAATAGGCATTTCATTAATGATCATGAGACTTCCGAATGGTATATTGTCTCCCAACTGAACGGGTCAAGGATGTTTCAGATCGGCTTGTAGGACGTTCTGAACAGGGAGAAAAAGCCAGCTGTTGTGGTGCATGTAGCATCAATGGTTTAGATTAGATTAGATTACTTACAGTGTGAAAACAGGCCCTTCGGCCCAACAAGTCCACACCGCCCCACCGAAGCGTAACCCATCCATACCCCTACATCTACCCCTTACCTAACACTATGGGCAATTTAGCATGGCCAATTCACCTAACCTGCACATCTTTGGACTGTGGGAGGAAACCGGAGCACCCGGATGAAACCCACGCAGACACGGGGAGAACGTGCAAACTCCACACAGTCAGTCGCCTAAGGTTGGAATTGAACCCAAGTCTCTGACGCTGTGAGGCAGCAGTGCTAACCACTGTGCCACCGTGCCGCCCTTTTTTCAGGCCCTTCCACACCGCCCTGCCGAAGCGCAACCACCCATAACCCTACATCTACCCCTTACCTAACACTACGGGTAATTTAGCATAGCCAATTCACCTGACCTGCACATCTTTGGACTATGGGAGGAAACCCACGCAGACACGGGGAGAATGTGCAAACTCCACACAGTCAGTCGCCTGAGGCGGGAATTGAACCCGGGTCTCTGGCGCTGTGAGGCAGCAGTGCTAACCACTGTGCCACCATACAATTGTGCCATGGTGTAGACTTATACCTATACGTATGTTAGTATAGGTACAAAAAAGGAATGAGGTCCTGCAAGCTGAATTCAGGTAGTTAGAAGCCAAGTTGTAAACTCAGATCTCAGATATAGCGGTCTCATGATTGCGACCAGATTAGAAATGAAAGAACCGGCAGGATGAATGAATGACAGGAGAAATGAGGCAGCAGGGAGGGTTTCCGAAATCTGCGACATTGGGACAGATTCTGGGGAAGGCGTGGCTGTTATAAATTTTACAGTCTAAACCTGGACAAGACGACAACTAATATTCCAGTTGGTGTTTTGCGAATGCTGTTGGGGAGAATTGAAACTAATGTGACCGGGTATGGGAACCAAGTATGCAGGTTATTGTAACGCGGATTAACTAGGCCTGCAAGGAAGTACTTAATGAAGTCACCGTGAATAAGGGCAAGAGTAGGCAGGGAGCAGATGATGAATGCAATTGGGACGAGTGATGCATTTTTGTAATGTGAGGAGTATACTAGGTAATGCAGCGGAACATAGGGCTTGACGTTATTGCTATTACAGAGACATGGTTAAGAGAAAGGCAAGACTGACAACTAAATTGTACAGGATATAAATGCTTCACGTTAGATAGAAAGGAAAGTAAAATGGGTGGAAGAGTTGCATTACTGGTCAGAGTGGAAATCTGAGCTGCGATGAAGGAATGTTCTCTGAATAACTCGAGAAGTTAAGCAATAGTCAGAAATAGGAAGGGTGGCGTAAAAACGTTCAGGCTTGACTACAGGCCGCGCAACAGCGAGCCTGGGATAGATATACCAATATGTAAACTGATTATGTAAAGATTTAGGTACAACAGAGTAGTGACGATAGGAGATTTTAATTTTCCCAACATAGAGTTGAATTCATTTAGTGCTAGATGTGTGGATGGAGCAAAATTTGTGAGGAACTTTCAGGAGTGTTTGTTAGTGCAGTATGTGAATAGGCAAACCTTCGCAGCCCTTGCAGGCCCTATCCCGGCAGATACAAGCTGAAGAGAGATGCAGAATTCAACTCACTCTGCGCAGTCTACCTTACAAACACCAATAGTGCAAATGGAATGACTTCACAAATTCTACACTTGCTCTTTGTTTGATTCAATCTGTTCTCTTCTGATTTCCTATTGAGTGATTAATTCTGAACATCCGAATCCAATGTGAAATGTCCTGTTCCCAAATACAGAAAGAGTGTCATTACTATTGTAGATTGAGTTAGTGATAGCAGTACAGTCGAAGGCTCTGATGCGGTTTGCATATTGCGTCTTTGATACTGCGGAGTGGGGTACAGAGTAGAATCTAATTTTGGGGTGTTTATCAATAAAATGACGGATACTCTGGAGTAAAATACAAACTGAACAATCATAGAATGTTTCGGGGTGGTTTCGATATGCAACAGCAGACAATTGGAAGTCGGTTACACACTTAACTTGATCGAGATGGTCATGGTGGCGTATTCATAGAAAAGCAGATCCCCATAATGAGTTATAGACTGGAATTATTTGAGGTAGTCGGGTTGATTTATACATAGCTGAAAATATGTTGCTGGAACAGCGCAGCAGGTCAGGCAGCATCCAAGGAACAGGAGAATCGACGTTTCAGGCATCAGTCCTTCTTCAGGAAAGGTTGATTTATACATAGATTACCAAAACTCTGGGAGTGAGTTATAGACGGGAATCGAATCGATGAAAATGAGTGACTGAAATCCAGAGCAACCGGACTTGAGGTTGACAAATAAGGGAATATAGCAAAGAGGTAATGGCATTGGAGACATTTCAGAAGAGGTTCATTCGATTGATCCCAGAGTCAGAACATAGAACATGGCACCTTCAACCCTCGATGTTGTGCCGACCCTTTATCCTACTCTCAGTTCAAACCAACACACTTAGCCTTCATTATATCATCTTCGATATGACTTTCCTCGAGTCACCTCAATGTCTATAATGTATCTGACATTTCCCAGATGTGGACAGTGACATACGAAGACAGTTTTAACACTTCAGGCATATACTGTGGAATTTAAAGAACGAGGGGAGATCAAAACGAGGCGATAAAAGGTATGGATACTTCCTCTTACGTGACATTCTTGGATGACAGGTAATAATAGTAGGATAAGGGGTAGCAAAGATAATAGACTTGATGAGAAACAGCTTCTCCAAAATGGTTGTGAGTCTGTCGAATTCACACGGCAAATTGCGGTGGATACAGTTACAGTGGTAACTTTGTGGAGGAGTGAGACATATTTTTCATTGAAAACAAGTTGTAGGGCTTGGGAAGTGGGCAGGGAAATGGGGGTGAGGAACATATCAGTTTTGAACGTATGGCAGGGAAGACTCGATGGGCCGAATAATCTAAATCTGATCCTATTCCTGAGGAACTTATGAACTCGGGAAGGGCCCATATTGGACATGTTGTTGGGGAATGTGCCTGAGCCATTGGTTGAATTTTCAGTAGCTGACTGCTTTGCGAATACTGATCACAATTCCAGATGTTTGAGAAACTTATGGACAAAGACGACAGAAATTCTAAACCAACAACACATAATTGGAGAAGCCTAACGATAGCAATGTATGTTCGGAGCTAGGGAATGTGGATTGGAAACAGCTATTTGAATGTAAATCCACATTTTATGTGTGGGAGACTTTTCAAGAGAGTTTGATGAGAGTTTAGGGCAGATATGCCCCAGTGGAAATGAGAGAAAGAAATTGAAAGCTTAGAGAAGAATGAAATAGTGAGACGAGCTAACAGTAAAAAGGAAGAATGCATAAGATCTAGGCGACTGAAAACAGAAAAAGTTTTGGAAATATATCAGAAATTTGGGACCAACCTCAAATGAGGAGTTCAGAAGATTAAAAATGGGTCATGAAATATCTTGAAAAAAGGTGTTAAGGAAAATCTGAAACCTTTCATTCGTAGCAAGAGAGTAACTAGAGAAAGGGTTGGCCCACTCAAAGAGGACTGTTATACATGGAGGTAGAGTCAATGGCTGACATTCTTAATGAGTATTCTGCATTTGTATTCAGCGAGGAGATGGACATGACGGCTGGAGAGAATCGGGATCGATGTTGATTATTCGAAGTCAAATCAGTGTACAGAGCGAGGAAGTGTTGGTTATTTGAAAATACATTAAGTTGGACAAGTCCCCAGGTCCGAATGAGATCTGCCGGATGTTGTTGAGGGAAGAGAGAGAGGAAATAGCTGTGCCTTAACAAATATCTTTGCAGCGCCCTTCAACATGAGTGATGTCCCAGAAGACTAGAGGATAGCTAACATTGTTCCGTTGATTAAAAAGTGTCTCAAGGATAATCCAGGTAATTATAGACCGCTGATTCTGATGTCAGTGTTAGGGAAGTTGCTGAAGACGATACTGAGTGGCAGGATCTATTCTAATTTGGAAGGGAATGTTGTCTTGAGTGACAGACAATAGTGTTTTGTTGTGCGGAGGTCATGTCTTGCCAACATAATGGAATTGTTTTCAGGGAAAAAAAGCTATGTGAGTCGGTTGACAGGTGTTTCGTTTCATGTTTCATTTTTCCAGTTGTCTATTTGGGAATTTGGAACAGTGCAAATGGAGGTTAGAGGAGTAGAATGTTTCTCTCTCAGTATGTTGGGTGTAGGGGGCACCTCTATTGCCACTGCTGATTTGATTTGTGGAAAGTGCACACAACTCCAGCTCCTTGAGAACCGCATGATGGAACTGGAGTTGAAGCTGCAAGAACTTTAGATCATTCGCAGGTGGAGGGAATAATTGAGAGGAATTACAGGGATATATTTACTCCTGAAGAAGGGCTCATGACCGAAACGTCAATTTTGCTGCTCCTTGGACGCTGCCTGACCTGCTGCGCTTTTCCAGCAACACATTTTCAGTTCTGATCTCCAGCATCTGTAGTCCTCACTTTCTTATGTGAGGATGAGGCATGAAGGCTCAGTTAGGAGACATAAAATAAAGCAAAACTCAAAAAACGGCAGCACGGAGCCTCCATAGTTTGCCCTATGTCCTCAAAGCGCCAGTGACCCAGGTTCGGATTCCCGCCTCAGCCGACTGACAGTCTGGAGATTGTACATTCTCCCCGTGTTTGTGTGGGTTTCCTCCGAGTGCTTCAGTTTCCTCACAGAATCCAAAGATATGCAAGTAAGGTGAATTAGCCATGCTAAATTGCTTATAGCGTGAAGTCCATTAGACAGTGTTAAATATAGGGTTGGGGAATGCGTCTGGGTGGAGTACTCTTTGGAGTTTCGATGTGGAATTCTTGAGTCAAATTGCCGGTTGCTACACCGTATGGAATTTAATCTGGTCTAAAAAAGTGGCAACATTGATTGATGAGGTCAGTGCCGAAAATAGCTAAACTTAAGTAATGCCTTAAATAAGGTTCCCGATGGTAATCTGGTGGAGAATGTTACGTTGCATGGACTTCAGTGTTTCCCAGTTACATGAATAGAGAACTTGCTGGACAGGAGAGATAGAGCGTAGAAGTGAAGGGGAGTTTCTCAAAATGCAGAAATGTGTACAGTGGTGTTCAACAGGGATGCCAGCTGGACCACTGTTTTTTGTGATATACATAAATGATCTGGAGGAAGTATTGGTTGCAGATGACACTCAGAGTCGTGGAGAAGCAGATACAGAAGGGGACTATCAGCGAACGCAGGAGATCATAAATAGATCGGTGAGTTGTGCTCAGAAGAAGCAGATGGCGTTCAATCCGGGCAAATGTGAGGTGATGCATTTTGAAAGGTCCAATTGTAGAGCAAACACTACGGTAAATTGAAAAGTTGTGGCAAAGAATGATGTGCTGAGAGACGTAGGTATTCAAGTGGATTTTACACTGAAGGTGACAACACAGGCCAACAGAATGGTCAAGATGGCATATGGCATGCTTTCCTTCATTGGATGGGGTATTGAGTACGAAAGTTGGCAGGGCACGTTACCGTTGTATGGGAATTTGGTTCGGTCGCATTAAGAATACTTCATTGAGTTCTAGTTGCCATGTTTTGAAAAGAACGTGGCTGCTTTGGAGAGGGTGCAGAGCAGGTCCACCAGAAGCTTTCCTTGTATGGAGAACACTGGATATGAAGACCTGTTGAACAGATTAGAATTATTCTCATGAGAAAGATAAAGGTTGAGCGGGGACCTGCTTGATATCGATAAATTCATGAGATGGATAGATCGGGTGGATCGCAATACTGTTTTTTTTCCACAGACTGAGGGACTCAATTACATGTGGTCATGAGTCCAAAATGAGAGGGGAAAAGCTTAAGGGAAATATGTGTAGAAAGAACTTTACGCAGAGTGTGGTGGGTGCCTGGAACGCATGAACAAATGAGTGGTAGAGGCGGGCATGATAGTGTCATTTAAGATCTATCTAGATAGATATAAAATGGATGCAGATTTTTGAAAATTAGTTGTACGTTTAGACAGAAGATGTAGATTGTTGCAGGCTTGGGGGACCGAAGGGCCTTTCCCTTTGCTGCAATTTTCTTTGTTTTTCATTCATTTTTTTGCAGGGATTCCCCTCTTTGCAGGCTCTACTCTCTGTATTGTTCATGTTGTAGACCCAGATGTTATAACTACAGTCACCATGACTCATCGAGAGTGTGTTCACAAAGCGTCTGGTCTTCCTGAAAGTTCACAGCATCTTAAAATTCAGCCCGCAGGAAACCACCGCAGCATTTGGAGTAACTATTCTATTCAATTATCAACTGCACGTGAGAATCCTGGTCTAAACCAATAACAGTCGCGGGGGTCCGCATGTTACTCAACGCATAATGAGAAGAGCGAGAGTAACATCGGAATTCAGTTGGCAGGCAAAGATCATGTCCCGAAGATGCGTTTCAAAGTTGTTGAAAATACGTGTCTAACATGCAGTACCGCGCAGGACACAGGGAAGTGAAGGAAAGTGTGATGCATGCTTTTATATAAAATTGTCTCTGAGCGTCTTAATGGTGGAACCCGTTAATCCAGAGTGAGAAATAGGAATGGCCAGGGAAAGATACAGGACAGTTTTTTTTCTCGTATTAAAATTGATAATGACTGAAAGGTCAGCAAATTTCAAAAATATACGTGTTCACATGGGATGTGACCAACTGGAAGAATCATATTTTGGAAAGTGTAATCATAAGAACATGAATTAACTGCATTGCCAAATCAGCTGCCATGGTTAGTTTTATTACATTCGCAATCCACCTCGCAGAAATAGACCAGGCATCATAAACCCAGATGAGATAAATGTACTCATGGAGTATTGTGCAGATCAGTCTGGTGTACTGCATAATCGAACACAGCAACGTCGTCAGAGTGGAATGTTGTGCCAAACACAATGGTACATATATCTATAAACACATACTGGTTATCCTCCCAGCATGCAGAGGTGTATACAGCATGCAAGCGTATTGCTCAATAACACAGTGTTAAGATCTCTGCCCAGGGTTGGGAAACTTACAAACCATACTGCACGTAGCAGAATGTGCAGCTCCCATCCATAGATCTATCTCTTCATTGTGCCATGACAATTGGTGCTGCGGCTGTGAACATCATTGCACAGAGAGAGATTTTATAATACCAACAATTGGGATTAGATTGGGAAAGAGACAAGTGGGGTGGGGGAAAGACAGTGTCATGGAAATATATGTCTACATATTTCACAATGCTGAAATGAAGACATTTTGACAGCATCTTGCAGCATGAGCCAGGGATTCCTGGAATATCCGGGGAAGGGGATGCTCGTGTGATTACAGATGATGGAGAGTATTTGATGAACGTTTGTTCTGTAGCTTTGTAACTGGTGGTGGGTCAGCAAGTTCTTCGACTCATTGAACTGAATCTAATAATAATTTGTCTCAGTGTCATTTTCTTTGAGTGTGACAAAGGAATCATCCGCACAATGCCGAGCACATTTCCTGGTGCAATCTTAGCGAACTTACCTCACGAACTACCGATACCACACCATGGTGTCCGTCTCATTCAATGCCACTCAATTTTCCAATCTGTCATGGCCTTCATCATCCCCAGGATGCCCCGGGAAATTCTGTGACACCTGTCGCGATTGGGCACATGTTGAGGTTTTTCAGTCCGAATTTGCCCTGCACAATTTTCTTCAAGCATAGCAAACAAGGGGCAATTTCACCACGATTGTCACCAGTGGCACGGTGGTACTGGTGGATGGGCTATTACAGAGGAAAACAATTCTCTTCTGAAAAGTTATCACTACATGAGTTACATAGAACATAGTCTGCGCTCATCACCCAGCTCAGTGAGATCTGATGAAACGTCCAGGAACACAGGACAAGCATCATTAACTTTCCCAGCGCTGTCATGATAAGTGTCACTGTATTTTTTCTGCTCCCTCACACTCACTGTATTTCTGTTCTCGCACATCTGTATACCACTACTGTACATATCACTACTGTATACCACGACTGCTTGTTTTTTTTTCTCTCTTACTCTATAATGTATATGTGTGTGTATATGTATTCATACACCATCTCCATTTTCACCAGACACAACAACACTGCATGGATTCAACACTGTGGACTGACTGATTTGGAACACCTCACCATTTCCCCCCCCCATACTACACCAGCACTACCAACCAGGTCCACCAACTCCCATCATCACTCTTTCCCTCCCTTCCTCCCATTCCAGGAGAGACAGCCTGGATTAGGACAGAAAGCGCCAAGAGGGTGGTGGAGTGCCCGATATCCCTTCCCTCACCGACTCACCATGCCATGTGGGGAGGATCTTGACGTGTGTTGTAGAGGACCGGGACTACTAATGTGAAGATTCTGAAACTTCCATATTCCACTAGCCGGGTAAGGAGCAATATTCAGCTCGGGGTATTTCTCACTTTCAACCGACTGTCAGTTCAGTTTTTCCAACTCAACATTGAAGCTGTGGACCTGCCATCTCCCTTTTGTGTCGAGGTAGAACAATGGAATCTCCCATGTCTCGGTGGGCAGGAGTCTAGGCTCCCAACACATTGTCTCCTTCACCTCCCAAGAATGGAGAACGGAAGCTCTCTCGTACACCTTCTCCCATTAACAGCTCAGATACTGAAATCTAGTAATCTAAGATATTCACTGCTCACCCCACTTTTTCTGACATTTTGAATCATCTGCGCTCATATTCACCATTAACCTTTGCTCCTGAACCCCGCTTAAAATGGTACAGCCTGTTTTGTATTGTCTTTCGATGTTCATCTGACCAAAGAGCATTACCTCACACTGTTCTGTTTTGATACTGCTCTGCAATGTACCTGAACACTGCCCGAATGTTCTCCTTTTGGAGTTCCACACTGTCCTCCACATACTTTACAATTCTTCCACTTTTGATATCTGTTAACATTGAAATTGTACGACAGTCAGAGTCCACACAAAAAAACACTGACACACTCCCTAGAGTGAACAAGTGCAATGTTCATTCATTCCGCACAGACAAACGCAAATACGACACATACCAGACAGACCGAGTGAAATATTGACAAGCTCACCATGGAGCAAGCGAAATAGTGGTACTCTCCATGACTGTATTAGTGTCATGCATTAGTGAGTATCCCTACATACCTGAATTGCTGTTTGTGTATGTATGTGAATCTATGTGGGGCGGGTCTGAAAGTCTCTGCGATATTTCAATTGATGCATTATCTCTTATCCTGAGTTCTGAGGAAAGGTCACTCGGCCCGAAGCGTTAACTTTCTTTTCTCTTCAGATGTGCTGCCAGACCTGTTGAGCTTTATGTTCTTGTTAATCACTACCTTCAGAAGTGCAATCCATCACGACCTCTATGCTAAGCAAAAAAAGTACCTCATGGGTTATGATCAAAACATACCCGAGAAACTTGTGGGAGACTAGGAAAGAGGTTGTTGGACACCTTGCAGAATTTTTTTAAAAATCATCAATCGGCACAAGTGAGGTGCTGGAAGACATGCAATTGACTGACTTTGTGCCATTGTTAAAGAAATGGGTAAGGAAAACCGAGGGAACATCAGACTGATATGAGCAGTGGGTAAGTTGTTGAAGGGAATACTGAGAACAGGATTTGCATGTATTTGGAAAGGCAAGGACTGATTAGAAATAAACAGCATGGCTTTTGCATGAGAATGCGTGTCTCACTTACTTGATTAATTTATTTTTGAAGAAGTTTTTAAAACGATCCATGAAGGCAGGTCAGACAACGTGATCTTTATAGAATCCCTAGAGTGCAGAAACAAGCCGAAACGGACCCTCCGAAGAGTACGCCAGTCAGACAAATTCCCTTACTCTATTTACACTTACCTCTGATTAATACACTGAACACTATGGATAATTTAACATGGCCAACCCTCCTAACCTGCACATTTTCAGAATGTGGGAAGAAACTGGAACACCAGGAGAAAACTCACTCAGACACGAGGAGAATGTGCAAAGTCCACACAGGAGAAAGTGAGGACTCCAGATGCTGGAGATCAGAGCTGAAAATGTGTTGCTGGAAAAGCGCAGCAGGTCAGGCAGCATCCAAGGTTTCCTGAAGAAGGGCTCATGCCCGAAACGTCGATTCTCCTGCTCCTTGGATGCTGCTTGACCTGCTGCGCATTTCCAGCAACACATCTTCAGTAAGGTCCACACAGTCAGCCGAGACTGAAATCAAACCTTCTTCCCTGACACTGTGAAGCAGCAATAATATCTGCTGAGCCTCCTTACCTCACTGCGTTTCAACAATGCATTTCCAAAGGTTTCTCATGGCAGAGTGGTTAGCTTCGATCATGTGGAATGCAGGGAAACTAGCCATTTGATTACCGAACTGGCTTGAAGTTGCAAGACAGATGTGTTAGGTGGTGGGTTGCCAATCGAGGACTGTGCATAACAGTGTGCCACAATAATCGGTAGTGAGACCACTGCTTTTTGTCAATTATACAAATGACTTTGTGGAAACATACGAGGTGTAGTTAGTAAGTTTGCATTGACACAAAAATTAGATGCGTAGTGGACAGCAGAGATAAATAGAAAGGATAATACCAATTTGATTAGACCGGCCAAAGTGCTGAGGAGTGACAGATGGTGGTTATTTTAGGTGCTTCATTTTGTGAAGGCAAGTCAGGTCAGAACATATGCACTGAATTTTAACATCCAGCGGAGTGTGGCTGAACAAAGAGACCTAGAAGTGCAGGTTCACATTTTGTTGAAATTGGAGGTTTAGGTCGATAGGACAGTGAAGAAGGTGATTGATATGCTTGCATTCATTGGTCAGTGCATTTAATATATGAGTTGCGAGGTAATGTTGTGTCTGCACAGGACATTGGTTAGGCCGCTTTTGGAATACTGTGTGCAATTACAATCTCCCTGTTATTGGACGGATCTTGCGATACTTGAAAAGGTTCAGGAAAGATTGACAAGGATGTTGCTGGGGCTAGAGTTTTTAAGATATAGGGAGACGCAGAACAAGCCGTGGTGATTTTCCCTGTTGTTCCAGAATTTGAGGAGCGACCATACAGAGGTTTATGAAATCGTGAGGGATATGGATAAAGTGAACAGTCAAAGTCTTTATTTTTAACCAGGTAGCGCAGTACAGAACTCGAAGGTATAGGTTTAAGATGAGAGGGGAGAAATAAAAGTGATCTCACTGCCAACTTCTTCATACAGAGAGTGGTGAATGTGTAACAAACCAACAAGGGACGTTTTGGAGACTGGTACAATTACAACATTTAAAAGGCATTTGGGTGGGCACATGAATTGTGAGGGTTTTGATAGATATGGTCCAAGTGCTGGCAAATGAATTTAGTATATCCAGTCGGCAGGGACGCATTGGACTGGAGGTTGCCTTTCTATGCTTAAGTGCATTATGATTCTATGTCTTTTCTGAAACTTTCTCCTCCCCTCTTAAAACTATCCCCCTCGTCTTGAAATTCCCACAATTGAGGGAAAAGACAACCATATGTGGATTTTTATGAAAACGTTTCAAAAGGCCTTGGACAAGGTGATGCTTAACAGAGTTTTGCGAAAGATAAAGATGCCTGGCATTAAGGGTAAAGTTTTAGAATGGACAGAGGATTGGTTGACGAACAAAGCGTGGGATACGTGAGCGCTAATTTGGTTAGAAATCAATAAATAATGTTGTGCCTCAATGATCAGTGTTGGGACCGCAATTATTCAAAGTTTGTACGTATGATTTGCAGTTGGGAAATTGCATGTAGTGTGTCACTAAAATGAATGCCAGAGCAAACTGTGCACCGGAAAGTGAAACTTTGCAGAGGAACAAACTCACTTTAAGTGAGTGGCTAAATGAAGGACTACTGATGCTGGAGCTTATATTCGAGAGAGTGGTGTTGAAAAGGCACAGCAGGTCAGGCAACATTTGAGGGAGCTGGAGGATCGATTCAGGCAAAACTTGTCATCAAGGCATTTCTGATGAGGGTTTTTGTCGAAGCGTCGATTCTCCTGCTCCTCAGATGCTTCCTAACCTGCATGCTTTTCCAGCACTGCACTGTCGATTTTAAGTCAGTGGGCAAAGGTCTGGCAAACGGAATATAATGTTACCAAATATGGAGTCATTCATTTTGTTGGGAGGAACAGAAAAAAAGGCTCCTACTTGAATGCTAACAAGTTGCAGCATGCTGCTATGCACAGGGTACCTTCTTGTCTTTGTGCAGGAATCACAGAAGTTTGTTCTGCAGGTACAACAGGGTAGTTTAGAAGGTAGATAGAATTTTGTCCTTCATTGCCAAAGTGATTGAGTTTTCAAGCAGGGAGGTTTATGTTCCAGCTCTATATAGTGCTTGTGAGGCCACAACTGAGTACTGCGTGCAGTTTTAGTTTCTGTGCTTGAGAAAGGATTTTTGGCACTGGATTGAGTAGAGAGGAAATTCACTAAGTTGATTTAGTGTTTGAATAAGTTGTCTTATGAGGAGAGACTAAGTAGACTGGGATTATGTTCATTTCAAATTTAGAAGAATGGGGGATCTTGTAGAAACATATAAAATTATGACATGAATGAATAATATAGACATAGAGATCACGTTTTCACTAGCAGGTGAAAATAGGATGAGAGGGAATATCCTCAACATTTGGCGGAACAGAGTTAGGGCTGAATTGAGAAGGAACTCCTCATACAAAGCGTGTGAACCTGTGGAATTTCCTGCCCAGTGAAGTAGTTAACGGTAGTTCCGTCAATTTTTCCAAAGCCAAAATAGATTTTCTTTTTCAAAACAAAATAAATAAGGAATACAGTGAGAGGGCTGGTAAGTGGAACCGAGGCCACAAAACGATGAGCCATGATCTAATTCAATGATGGAGCAGTCGCGAAGGACCAGGTGGCCTACCATTGCTCCTACCTCTTCCGCCATTAAGTTCAAGTTCTCTATATTCCTTACTGTTTCATGAAACTCTATAATATCGACTCTCAAATTCCTACAGTCCAGTGGAAAATACAACCCATGTTATCCAGGCTCTCTTTATGACTCAAACGCTCAATTTCGAGCAGTATCCTGATAAATCTCTTCTGAACTCTCTCCAGCTCAATAATATCCTCTGTATAACAAGGTGAACAGAACTGCTCACGAATGTCCGTGCAACCTAAACATGACGTCCGACCTGCTGTACTCAGAGGACTGAGCAATGAAGGCCAGCATGTCAAATGTCTTCTTAAGGATTCTGACGATACGTGACGCAAACTTCAAAGAATAATGCCTGAAACCCGAGTTCCCGCTGTTGTACAACACTGCCAATGTCCTGAATTTTAATTGCATGTGTCCTCCTTTTGTCTGTTTTCCCAAAGTGCAATATCTTCCATGAAAACAAAATTCATCTCCTATTTTTAAGTCCAGTAAGTGATATTACAAAAAAGGAGAAGCTAAAAAGTAATCAGCTACCTTGTATCATTTCATGCTTTTATGGTGAGGCCAGTATCACTTTACAGGCTGGGAAAAGTGATCGGTGTTTGAGGTGAGAAATAATTCCCTACTTCTGTCTATGCTATTCAGTGATAATATCTATTCAAGATTGTTCATAGCGTAGAGTGCTCAGGATTTCTTTCCTTAATATTGTAGACTTCAGATGATAGCCATTTAAGCTGGAAAATATAGCTAAACAAAGTTTTTTTTTGTTTATCTCGATGACGGAGCATGTGAAATCAATATCCTGCAATTGCATATTTTCTCCTGGAGTGTCTTACACCCTTTAATGATGCTATTCTTTTAAATGTGTAATTGAGCTCAGTTAACAAATTTTAATGAATTCATGCTGCGCTTTAAGTGTCACACAAAATCAGACGCATCATGACTTGCCAAAATATGGACACCGCTTAGGTCTTATATTGTGGGTAGTGCCCCTGCATCTGGGCTAGAATTTTGGATTCGATGCCAGTACCTGAGTTTTTGTCGTAATGCCCATAGTTCTGGACCAGAACTAGGTCAATTCCTGCTGTTGTGGAGGTGTGCCACAGCATGCCAGAACAGACTGTTGAACGAACCGCAGTAGACTGATGTTGCGGCTTTATTGGCTATGACAAAGGGTGGTAGTGTCCCTACCGCTGAGTATGAAAGTCTAGTTTCGCATTCCGCAAAGCTATTTCAGAATTTGTCTGAACACGTTGATGACATTGATTTTACAATTTTGACTTGATGAAGAAGAAAGAGGTGTAAGTATTTAATATTAGAATTAGGCCTTGGAAGACTGAAATTACAGCCATTCTTGTCGATTGGAGTCAAATATGCATCTTCTAGAGATTTATAAAATCATGAGTGACATGGAGTGATCAAGGTCCTTTTTCCAAGAGTATTGGCATCCAAAACTAAATGGCATAGATTTAAGGTGGGAGAGGAAAGTTTTAAAAGCGACCTAAGGGTCAATAGAGTGTGATGTTTGAATGTAATGAGCTGCCAAATGAAATGGAGACTGTTAAAATAATAAAACTTAAAGGTTATCTTGATGGGTACATGAACATGAAGGGTTAACAGAAATGTCATCGAAATGCTGGAATTTAGCACTAGATTAACTTACGATGAGTGTTTGGCACAGATGTGTAGGACAAAAGTCTGTTTTCATGCTCGACGATGCATTTAACATTAGAACTGTACGATTCTTTGATCCAATTGATCAAAATCTCTTTTTAATCTTATCTAATTTTCTTCGCTGTCATCCGTAAACATATTAGTCATGACATCTAAAATTCTCATCAAAATCATTGATATAAATGACAACCAAAACTGGACCCAACACCAATCCAGTGGAACACCTCTGGACAAACAGCTTACAGTCCAAAAGACAACCTTCCTGGACCACCCTGCCTGTTGCCATTAAACAGAAATGTGCAAGTGCGCATGCATATACTCACAAACACATACACAGGCGGGCATACACACACACCACAAACATTCGGATTCACAGGTACAGTTCTGTCGTTCGGACAGAGACATAAGAATTTAATAATATCGTGATCAAAGGTTAGGGTGAGAATGCAGGGGAATTGTGTTGAGGAATGTTAGCAATGATCAAACAGCAGACTTGATTGGCGAAATGAGATAATTCTGTCTCCAATTTCTTATGTTCGTTGGGCTTTTCGTATCGGAAATGTCTTCCAAGTGAGCAATGGAGGCTGATGTTGATAAATCGATAACTACTTTACTAAACCCAGTCGATGGGAACATTTGGATCACATGTAAAAGATTGAATAGTCTACATCTGTTCATGTTTGTTGTGCCATTATTTCTCAAAACATAAAGTGATTTGTTGTGAAGTTAACTGAATTTAAACTTAAGTGTTCTCCCATTTAAGATTGAGGCATGTAGTCTCCTTTCTCCGGAGAGTTAGTCTGTCTGTTGTGTTCTCATCCCCACTGATCTGTGAAGACTTGGTCACCGAAGCAGAGAATCTCTGCAGTGTAGAAATTAGCCATTTATTTCATTTATTCAGATCCCAACCTTAAGATCCCGATTCACCTCCCCATGTCTGTCCGTAACTCTCATTTCCCAAATTTAATCCAGCTAGTCGACATATCCATGGACTCCATAGGCAATCCTCCATGGCCAATCCAAATAACCTGCATATATTTGTGCTGTGGGTGGAAACTCATTCTAACATGAAGAGAACGTGCAAACCCAGCAAGGAGAGACGCCCAAGGCTGGAATTAAACCTAGTTGTCTGGCGCTGTGAGGCAGCAGTGCTGATCACATAGACACTGAAATACCCATTCCATTGAAGTCATTTAAGGCAGAGCCGCACGGATATTTGATCGAGAAATGAATCAATGTCTATTGGGAAGAGACAGGAAAGTATGATCAGCCACAATCAGTCCAGCTATGAATTCGAATTTGTGCAGCAGGCGAGTGGAACCAAACTGCTACTCCTATCCCGTGTCTTGTTCTCTCAATCTGCCGCTCAATGTTGTTACAAAGTTAGAGGTATATCTGATTCAGCCAGTTAGGAACGTTTCAATGAAACGGGGAGAACCTCCTGCCGGCCTAAGTAGTTTTAAAGACGCAGAATAAAGTATTCAGTCATTTAGACAAATTACAATGCACAGAAGAAGAGAATTGCGAATGTAATTTACTGTCACGTGTATCGAGGCACAGTGAAAAGCTTTGTATTGCGAGCAACACAGGCAGATCACGCCGTTAATGAGCATAGAAAAGTAAATGATAAGTAAACAGCGGCCAAAAAAAACACAGGGGCAGGCGAATGTTATGAGTTTGTGAGTTTATTCAGTATCCTAAGAACTGTCGGATGGAAACTGTTTCAAAACGAGCTGGTTCCTGTGTTCAGGCTTCTGTACAGTTTCCCCGGTGGTAGAGAAAAA
Source organism: Chiloscyllium punctatum (assembly GCF_047496795.1). Taxonomy (NCBI): domain Eukaryota; kingdom Metazoa; phylum Chordata; class Chondrichthyes; order Orectolobiformes; family Hemiscylliidae; genus Chiloscyllium; species Chiloscyllium punctatum. Next base: position 32,713,426 of record NC_092771.1, read on the forward strand.
GCCAGAGTGGGATGGATCTTTAAGAATGCTGCCGGTCTTTTTTCAGCGGGCCAGTTAAATGGATTCTACAGTTGTAACATTGTACTTTGTTGAAAAATGTGGTGCTGGAAAAACACAGCAGGCCAGACAGCATCCGAGGAGCAGGAGAATTGACATTTCGGCAATAACCCCTTTTACAGAAAGGGCTTATGCCCGAAACGTCGATTCTCCTGTTTTTTGGATGCTGCCTGGCCTGCTGTGTTTTTCGAGCACCACATTTTTCAACTCTGGTCTCCAGCATCTGCAGTCCTCACTTTTTCCACATTGTACTTTGTGATTGACAGGGCCAAGCTCACCACTCTTTGTAACCTTGTCCCATCGTGAATGTTACATGAAGAGGCCATATAAACCTTCTGCTATTCTACGTCTGGAACAGGGGAGCCCTGGTTAGCTACCAGGAAATATAGAGTGAATATCATGACTGATTTTAAGTTTGGAAAGCCATAACTAGTGGAATTCCTTATCGATCAGTCTGTGGTATCTAGATTAATGATTTGGATGAAGGGGTTGGAAGGTTAGAGCTCAATTTACTGATACACCAGGATAGTCATACAAGAAGCTGTCAGGTAGAGACAGAATATCTGCAGTGGGATATTAGTAGGCGAGATTAGTGAGCAAACCGCAGAAAAAATAAGTGCATTGTGAATCATTAGAAGCTTGTATTTCAGGAAATGATAAAATAACTGTCAATTATTGATATATAAAGAGAATGTCGAGGAGTTTTATATCCTCATACAGGAATCACATCAAGTTATTCTGCAAATGTAGACTGTATTTTTGGCTGGTAAGTGGAAAGATGATGCTTCATGCAAGGGGTGTCAGGTATCATCTTTGACATGTTTATTACACATCACTACAGACTTTTGCATCAGTATGTGCAGTAATAATACCATTAACTGGAAAATAAAACACAATTACGTTCGAAACTTTTGAAAGATGATTCTTTTTACTTGTTCTTGGGATGAAGACGTTACCTTATGAAGGATTAACTGGTTAGACCTCCGAATGAGAGATGTTCTTGTTGGCCACATGAGATGTGGAGGAGAATGTATCTGATGAATACCTGTTGAATATTTCTTCCTTTATGGGAGAATACATGTGGAGATGTAATTTAAGAGTAAGACGCATTTATTTTCAGATAGATGTTGGAAACTCATGAGTCGTTCTATCTCTAAATTACGTCGACACATGAAACATTATCTTACCCATGATGTGACTCTGTTGCATAACAGCAAGGATGTAACAACATGGAGCAGAGAATATGATAAAGTACATGTCTGGCAATGTTAAATGAGACCTCACTTCGTCCGGTTTGCTGTCAGAAAAAAAAAACATTTTTTGCGTGATTCAACTTGGAAGGTCGAAAGTGCAACCTTCCTGAGAGGAAACGGCCAATTGCTCCCTGTTTTTCTGTTTTCCTCCTTTCAATAACATATGCAAACTGAAACCTAGTCATTCATCTTTACTACTCATGGAGGATTCTGATGAAGTTTCATTGGCATCTGTCGACTGCCTGAAACAAAGGGATTTCAGCCAATGTCAACTCTTCCACGAAATAATCCCATTCCTTGCCGGTATGTCCATAATCCTTTCGGGGTTGGGACGAGGAGGGAGGGCGTTTGGAAAGTGTGTGTGTGTGCATTTGTGTGTGTGTGCTTGCACGCACGTGTGTTGCAATATTGATGTACATATCTGCATTATCTGAGCTGATTCTCTGCTTGAGCTATTCTGTTTTGTATATAACCTTGTTATCTTCGCAGATTACAGAAACCAGCCTCATTTGTTCCAAATACAGACCCTCATCCAGTGTGAGACCTATTTCCTCGGCCCTATAAATAACCTGGATGCATTTATGAAAAGGAAAGAGTGGTCCAAAGGGAAGTTGTTGCAGGGGATTCTGAGGGATTTGCAAAGGCAACGTCTATTATGGAAAGTCAACATAACTTTGTGCGTACTAAATTATGTCTCACTAAATTGATTGATTTTTTAAAAGAAGCGACAAAGATGATTGTTGAAGTCAGTTTGGTAGACGTTATCTATATCGACATCATCAAGATGTTCAACAAGATTCAGCATGGCAGACAAGTTAGTAGGGTCGGATAATACACCGATCGAGAATGAGTGAGACAATTGACTACAAAATTGAATTAAAGGTGGGAGATGGAGTGTGATGTACTAGATAGCTTTTCAGCTTGCAAGTCTATGACCAGCGGTATGCCGCAAGGATCAGTTCTGAGTCTGCTGCTTTTCATTATTCACATAAATGATTTGATTCTAAATATGTGAATGCTTCGTAAGTTTGCAGATGACATCAAAATACGTAGTGAGATGGAAAGTGAAGAAGATTATCTCAGAGTACAACGGGACCTTGATCAGCTGCACTAAGGAGTTACAGATGGAGTCTAATTTACACAAACATAGGTGTTACATTTTGGTCAGGTAAAGCAGGGCCGGACATATTCAATTAATGCTGAGAATTGTGGAATTTCTTTTGAATACAGATACCTTGGGGTTCATCCCCATAGTTCCTTCGAAATGAAGTCAGAGGTATGTAGGACACTGAAAGGCACCTTGGACACCTGACTTTATTGTTCAGGAGATTGAGTACAGGAGTTGGGATGTCATGTTGTGATTGTCCTGGATGTTTGTGGGGTCACATTTCGAACATTGTGAATAATTTGTTTCGCCCTGATACAGAAAGGATGTCATTAAACTTGAGAGTGAGCGGAACACATTTCCAAGGATGTTTCCAGCACTGGAGAGTTTGATATAAAGGAATGGGTTGCACAGGCTGGGAAATTCTTTTTTAGTCTTGAGCAACGGAAGCAGTGGTCTAACGTTACTGAGGTTTATAAAATCATGAGGGTAATAGATAGCATGAATTGCCCAATTCATTTTTGCCAAGATAGCGGAGTCTATAAGCAGAGGACAAAGGCCTCAGATGAAAAGGCCAAGACTTTACAAAAGCCTTAGGCACACCGTTTTCACGCAGAGGGTGGTCCATGTGTGGAGTGGCCTGTCAGAGGAAGTGGTGGAAGCTGGAAATATTTCAACATTTTCAAGGCATTGGGATTGGTATGTGAATGGGAAGGATTGAGCGAGATTTGGGCTCATCACTGGTAAATCTCCCTAAAGTAGATTGGTATTTCTGGCCCACGTGGACAAACTTACTGAACGAGTCTGTTTCCATGCTGCGTGACCTGAAGAGAAGGATGTGGACAATTTCGTGCGAATGCTTTTCCCATGAAGTCTATGGTGCCTCTCTGTTTATGATTATACAAAGTGGAGTTAATAAAGTATTTGAAGCAGAATTGGATCACGTATGATTAGATACAGAGAGGACAGTGGGGCTGAGACATCAACCTGTCAGCCACAACCTTAGTGCTGATTGGAGAAATCTCAAAGTGTACTAGGAAACACTCCTGCTCCACAATCCTAACATCATTAGTCCCATTCTGCTGAGTAAGAACATTTGTAGGCCACTTACTACAATAAACTAGCACACAAAGCAGAGAATATCATCCAGTGTCTCGACTGCCACATGCAATTTGCAGAGGTATGGAAACTATAACTGAATAACCCAAGATGAGTATGAAAAAGGTATCTCTTCAGAGTATCTCTTCAGAGCTTTACCTCTCTGCAATTTGTGCTTCGTTTGTTGATCATGTTGTGCACCCAGGTTCATTGTGAATATCGCCCGACTGCGCTTTCCAGCTCGCCCAGAAATGGCGTGCACAATCCTCTGTTATTCCTCACTGTGACATTTACGAAAAGAAATTCCAGGAAAGTAAGTTCCACTAACTTTTCAATAAAAGAATGGGAGAACACTAGAAACTGAAGTCGGTAAATCAACCCGCAAGCGAGCCTTGCCGTTCAACAAGATCATAACTGGTCTAATGTAGATCTCAAATCTTCTTTAATGGCCAAATCTTCGAAGCCCTCGACTCTGTGGCTGGTCAAAATGTATGTACCTCCTCGTGAAATGTATTTAGTTATTCGTTGAATTAACACTTTGGAATAGAGAATTCTTTTCATTCTCTACGGTCTGCTTGAAGAAATATTTCCCTGCTCCTGCACTATGATCTTTTTTCTGAGCAAAAGAGGTGAAGAGAAGGATTCAGGTAAAAGTGTCTTACCTTGATGTCAAGCATTGGTTGAATAAGGATGATATCAAGAAGCTAAACCACATTGGACATATTGGGAATTAGAGCAATCTCCCCACTGTTTGGAGCCAATCGTCGCACAAAGGAAGATGTTTTTGGTTTTGTGGATAAACAACATCTCAGTTTTGGGATATTGCTGTGGGAGATCTTTAGGGCAGTGTCCATGGCACAAGCATCTTTGGCTGCTTCATCAATGTATTTCCCCATCATAAGATCAGACGTGGGGATGTTCAATGAGGGTCACATAATGTTCAGAAAAATCTGTCACCCTTAGCTCCTGAAGCCTTTTTTTATTCACATACAGTAAGTCCTTGCAATATTCAAGCTTGTGCTGTTAAACTGCATGTAATATTTTTGTAACACTGCTGCTACGCACTGCACAATTCCACAGTTTAAAATGAAGAGTTCATTCAGCATCTCACTCTGCATTCGTAGAAATATGATGAAGTCATTCAGCCCACGGAAATTATTGGAGAAGAACAGGGATACTCTATTCAGTCCCTTCAGCAGATTAAACAGGATGAAAAGGAGTCTGGTCTTATAGATCAGACCAGAGACCCTCAAAAACGTTTCAAGGTGGCATCCTAGAGCCTAATATTTTCTTATTTTAAAGGTGAATGTGAAGTGCCTGATCCAGATGCAATGAGACTTAATCTCTGTTAAGATAACCAAGACTTATTTCATCATACAGTTATGTTGCCATACAGGAACATGGCAGAAACAGACTCCTTGGCAATAAAAGGCAATTCAGACACAGATTTTCAGAAGCGCTTCTCGTATCCAGGAGGAGAAAAAAAATCGAGTGAAAATTCAGAGACAGTAGCAACCAGGAGACATTCACTGAAACGCCCAACTCTGTTGAGAGACCAACAGCTTCTGATATTACTGAGAAAACAAAACACAGACATCCAAGTCTGTGGGAGCTGGCCACACTCAATCAGGCTGCATTAAAATAAACCCAAGCCCACCTAAGCTCTTTACTCAAGTGGTCTTAAATAAGTATCGTGGCATCTCCCATTCAATCTTCATCTTAAAAGAAACCAAGATAAATTAACATATTGAAGCCGATTGTCACACCAGTCAACACATATCGCCATTAAACAGGAACCGGCGTAACCCAATTGGATCTTTAACCTTTTTCAATTCGAAGAGAAAGAAACCATTCAGTACCTTGATGCGCTTACACAGGAACAGGAGGAGGCAATTCAGCACCTTGAGTCATTTATACAGGGACAGAGTCAACTAATTGATGCTCCATCTGGACAATAAACAAACAGAGCCGAGGCTGCATAGATTGACTGATCCATGTTATTCCAAGTGCCTCCATTGTTCATGGTGCACACGTTGCACTTTGACACGTTTTTCTAGGGCGGAAAGAAAATGTCCTCTATGAAATCACAATGCGGCATCTTCCATGTGTGAGAAGACAGACTTTTTTTTATTTACTCTCTGGACGTCAGAAATTGGGGGGGGGGGGGGGGGGGGGGTTTGGGGGAATAATGGCTAATTGGTTCAGAAGGAAGCTATTGCTGCTGCTGTCGGGGGGGGGGGGGGGGGTGTGGTTATGAACAACATGAATTTGACTGAACGGTCACAAACTGACTACACATTAATGTGGGGAAAGTTCATTCGGAGCCTCAACCAACCTGGGGTTCTGCAGTGGCACAAAAACTATCGCGAGTGCACTATGAGTTTGATGAATGTACTATTTAATTTCAACTACTGCTGATCTTGCTCATGTTGATCTTGCCTCCAGCACAGTCTGTGCAGTGTAATCTGTATGCCTTACTCTGTCCAAGTTAATGTCCACCTTATGATCTGTATGTCCTTGCTTACTACAATGTGGCTGTAATTCTCACAAACAAAGCTTTCCCCTGAACATCAGAACACGTGAAAATAAATCAAATCATTCAATCCTGGATCATGAAAGGATTACCTCACGTTTTACTCTTCTCTCTACGAAATACGTGAACGCTGCCGACCATTAAATTTCAGCATAACAATCTGTTCTTCTTTCACAGCTCTCCAGATACAACACTCAGTTCCCTCACTTTCTCCTTATGGTACCATCATCATTTCCGTGTCAAGTCCATACAAAAGAAATGAAATCAGTATACCGTACCACAACTACTGTCTCAGCAATCGTCTACGACTGGAGGAAGATGGCTTTACAAAGTTACTTGAGTCATTTTAGGATGAAGCGCAACATGCTATCTACTGCCCTCATTTCTTGCACATGGTTTGACGAGGAGCCGTCAGCACGCCTTTATGAGTGGAGGATCACACCTCACAATTTTGATAAGTCTTCTTTGATGAAGTTACTGGAAGTTTGCCAAGGGCAAGGTGGTAGATGTGGTCTACATGGATTTCAGTAAGATGTTTGATAAGACTCTGCAGTAGGCTGCTCTGGAACATCAGATCGATCAGATTGCAGGAGAGGTGGAAACCTGGATACACAATTGGCTTGATGGTAGGAAGCAAATCGTCATAGTGGAAGGAGGCTTGTTAAACTGGAGAACTATGACTAGTGGAGTGTGATGCTTGGCCCAATAATGCTTGCTGTCTATATCAAAGATTGGGATGAGAATCTACTCGTTACGATTAGTAAGTTTGCAGATAATAATATAATACATGGTAACGTGGACAGTCTGGAATGTTATCAAAAATGAAACAGGGCATTACTGAGCAAGCGATGGGGACTGAGAAATGGTAAATCGAGACCAATATAGTTAAGTATAAGGTCTTGCATTTTGGAAAGTTAAATCAAGGTCGGAAAATCCTGATGAATGTTTGTGCCTTCATTGTACAGTGGAACCGAGGGACCAAGGAGTTCTGGTGTATAGTTCTCTGAAAGTGGTGTCAAAGGTATATAGGGCAAGGAGGAAGGGCATACGAGCACGGCCACCTTCATCAGTCAGTGCACTCATTATAGATTTTGGGAAGCTATGTTGCAGTTAAACAGGACATTGGTGAAGCCACATTTGGGTATTGTACCCAGTTTAGTTTACCTTGCTATAAGAAGCATGCTATAAAACTGAAGAGTGCAGACGAAATTTACAAGGATGTTGACAGCACTCAATAATCTGAGTTATAGGAAGAGTTTGGATAAGCTAGGACTTTGTTCTTTGGAAAGTATGCGACTGATTGTGGAACTTATAGAGATGTACAAGATCATGAGAGGCAGGCAAAGCGTGGATATATTCAGAATTTTTCCAAGTGTTGGAGAATCGAGGAAGAGGGCACATCAGCTTAAGGTTAGAAGGCAAAGAATAAAAGGGAAACTGAGAGGCAACATTTCAACACAGATAGTGGTATGCACATGGAATGAGCCGCCAGTGGAAGTGGTTTAGGCTGACGCATTATGAAAATTTAAGACATGGAGTGGAAGGGATGAGAAGAGAGGTGTGAATGCATGGGATGTGTTGCCAGCAGTGGTGGTGGAAGCAGAGTCATTGGGGACATTTAAGCAACTGCAAGACATGCGCATGGATAAAAGTGAGTTGAGGAGTTAAGTTACTATATTTTACATTAGGATTAAACCTCGGCACAATATCGTTGGCCAAATGGTTTCTTCTGTGTTGTACTTTTCTACTTTCTATGTTCAACCTACGTCAAACATTTTCTGTAAATTCAAATACACATCTCTCACTGCTTCTCATTTGTGGATGTCAAAACAACCACAAATTCCACAGGTTTCGCAAAGATAACTTTCTTTCTTGCAACTAAGCTGACTCTAACAAGTCATATCATGATTGCACAGTGTCTAATTATTACATTCCTTACAAAAGGTTTGTTTTGTCCTCAGCACAACATCAGGTTGTTCAATATTTTGAGTTTAGTATTTTACTCTCCTTCCCCTTTTAAATATGTACGGTTACAAAAGAACTTCCTAGTCAATAGTAACCAGAATTCACATTCGAAATAATTTGAAGGATATTCAATGATTCTCTCTCGTATATACAATATTTCAAAGACATGAATGGGAAATGTTTGGAGGGATAAAGGCAAGCATGAGTAGGTAGAACTAGCTAACTGAAGGTTATATTTCCCCTCTCGTAAACTGTATAACTCTTTTCGTCACTCTATTACAATCTATCTGAATACCTTGGGATGGGTTTCGCCTGTTGAAGCAAATTATGAACCCTCAAATCAATTCTTAACATTTTTTGAAGAAGTTCTCTTTATTAGTTCCTAATTTTCAAAGTTTCTCATTTCCACCAGTTACTCTGGCTCGGAGTGTTTCTGAAAGATGCTCTGCATCTTCATCTTTGGAGAAATAATTAATGTATCCCCGCGGCAGGGATCAGAGACGGTCTCCATCACTGAGTGAGTATATTGGAGCACGACACTTGGCAGATATTGGACATCGCAATCGCTCCTGCTTAGAAATTTCCTGAATCAGAAGAGTTCAATGTAACTGTCACTTTTTTGTCATTGACAGCACAGTCCCATCCCTTGTGTGACTTTACAGGCTGCAGAACATCGAATGTTATAGCAGGACAGGCCCTTCGACCCTCGACGTTGCACCAACTTGTGTAAATAATCTGAAGTATACACTATTCCATTTACATCCATATATTTCTCCAATGACCATTTAAATGTCCACAAATTTCCTGAGTCTACTACTGATGCAGGCAATGCCTTCCATGCACCGACTACTCTCTGGGTAAAGAAACTATCTCGGCATCTGCCCTATCTCTATCACCCTTTAATTTAAAGTTATGTCCCTTCATGCTAGCCATCCCCATCCGAGAAAAAAAAGCTCTTGCTGTCAATCATATCTCGCACTGTGATTACCTTATAAGTCTCAAATTAGTGTCCTGACAAATTTCTTCTCTCTCGCAAAAACAACCTCAAGTCCCTTAGTCTTTCCCCATGAGACCTTCCCTTCACAAAAGGCAAAATCTGACTAAATCTCATCTAAAGGTATTCGAAAGCTTCTGATAGTGCACTGATCAGAACTGTACACAAGATACCAAGTGAAGCTGCACCAGAGCTTTGTACAACTGCGTAATGACCACGTTGCTCCGAAATTCAATCCTGACAGCAATTAACGTTAACTATCTCCAAGGTTTCTCAACAATCCTATCAACTTGGGTGACAACTTTAAGTTATCTATATATATTTACGCCGAGATCTGTCCGATCATCTGCACTGTCAAGTATCTGACGATTTGCCCAGTACTCTTTATTCCTGATGCTCCTTCCAAAGTGAATTGCTTCAGACATTTCTGTTTTGAAATTCATTTGATTCTTCTACAGCTTATCTATGTCTCTCTGTCACCTGCAATATTCTTCACCACTATCCACAATTCGACCGGCCGTCCTGTCATCCGCAGTTTTACAAAATCATTCTTCTACGCTCTCATATAGGTCTTTGATAAAAACGACGAACAGTAGTGTCCCCTTTGAGTACACCACTAGTAACCGAATTCCAGGATTAGCATTTCACATCAACCAACACGCTCTGTCTTTTTTCAGCTTGGGAATTTATTATCCAAACCATCAAATCACGCTCAATCCCATGCCTCCGTATTTTGTGCAGTAGCCACCTGTGGGGAACATTATCAAACGCCTTACTGAAATTCATATACACCACATCAACCGCTTTACCCCCATCCATCTGTTTGGTCAGCATCTCAACAGAACTCCCTAAGTTTTGTCAGACACGACCTACCCTTCAGGAAAACGTGTTGACTACCCTTAATCAACTTATTTATCTCGAGCGGATTATAACTTCTACCGCTTATAACATTCTTAACACTTTACTCACAAATGAAGTAAGGTTCACAGACCCATAATTACCAGGGTGGAGTCTATTCCCCTTTTTGAACAAAGACACACCATTTGCTACTGCCTAGTCTGTCTTCTGGCACTCTCCCAGGAGAAAATGACGACATAAATATTAAAGTTATACTGAAAGATTTGGTTCAAAGCTGTGGCCAACTCATATGCAATCAAACTGGCTTTCGACTTTGCACGTGGCATAAGTCTAGGTAGAGACAAGAATAAGTTTTCAGTCAAAATATTTGTAAAAGTATGAGCGGCCACAAGAGAGCTACAAGCAGAAAGGTGTAGATAATAGTTTAGTCAGAAACATCATTTAGTCAATGTGAATACTGGAGATATTATGGAGGTGCGAGTGTACAAGTCTGGTGGTCGATAGAATATTAAAATATAATTGAGCTCAGGACAAAATGGGGCAGATATGGTTATGAATGTTTTTTTCCTCCTCAGATGTTAGCAAGTGATGGATATGAAATTCATGGATTTGGAATGGAGAACTTGTGATTAGAAATGAATACGATATTTGAAGGTTTCAGTCATCAGAAATGGCGAACACACACACGGTGGTTTACACAAAAAATAAATGCATAGAGATAGACTCAACAGGGATATACATAATAACAGGGATCTGATAGCAACCCCCTGAATCATCATCAGTCCACATTTTGTCCGTAAATCTAAACAAACCCAATCGAAAGAAAGATAGTAAAGACCATAGGATAAACTCCTGTCGATTGTTGTAACATTCCAGTCTCATGTTCTCAGATTCTGATCCATTATTGGAACATTCCGATCTAACATTTTCAGATTCTAATCTCTTCCTTGGTCTGGAGCTGCGGATCCCAAGTGTTTTGAGGATGATGCTGCCACTCATACGATGGAAAGTCCCTTATCAATAGAGGAAGGAAATCATCTGGTGACACAGTTAGGATCCATGGCGACTGACATCAATCCCAATCACTGAACAAATAGCTTCAGTTAACCTCTTTCACGAAAACACTTTTACTGTAACAACAATACCGGATCTGGGTGGAATGTCACGCAAAGTTGGTCTTGTTGCCTGTTGCCAAATTTGATGAAGTAAAGGCGGTGCTTTCCCTTTGCAGTCTCTTCAAGACTGCTGCTTTGGAAACGTGCACTGCTCAATATATCCCTGTTCCTAAGAGCCAGTCGAGATTGCATTACTACACTGAAGTCTCCTCCACGACTACAGCTGCCAACCTAAAAACTGTCTCTGAAAAAACTGCCCTGAGCACAGAAAGTGCGAAATTTCCCTGGGAGTTTCTCTCAATGCTCTAAAAAGGTAATATTTTTACTTCAGCACAATACATTTCAGTAATTTGTTTCGAAAAATGCAAACGTCTTATTATATAGTTTATATGTCTTTTCGTTTTCATATTTTTTGGCTTTCGCCCAAAAGTAAATGTAACATTTTCAACTGCCTTCTTTATTGGAATTTTAGCGTCAGAGACGCTATCATTAGTTATGAAAAAGAAAGAAATAGGAGACAGCTGTTCTGGAGAATGGAGAGCAATAATGTGATATCCCCACAGTTAGGCAATACCTTCTTGAAAGATGGAATAAAATCAAATGCAGAGAAAAAGGAAACGAAAGCAGGAATCGTGAGTGACAATCTAAACAAAGCAGGATAATTTGAAATGAAGGTAGGAACATTACTTGATATGTAGTATGTAGCATGTGTGCATACATACAAGATTGCTCATATGTATGTAAGACATTTAGACTGACCAACGGCGACACAGTTTGTGATGCAAATGATGAACTAAAATCTATAAAACATTAAACAGTTATTGGCCCCTCAGGTCGGGTGTTGTGTTTCCCCTTATCTCGGCATTCCCCTTTTCTGGGATGACCTGTTCCAGTTTCTCATTCTTCTCAGAATGTGCGATATAAAGTCCTGCTTCCCCAGTGCAACCTATATTCAATTAATCCACTTTCTAATGGGAAATAAATATATTGTCCTGTTGGGTTCTGTCAACAGTTGTTTTCTGTCATTATTTTTGGAGACAAGAGGTTATCAAATTTGCAGCAGTACATGATCAGCTGTGGAAGTGGGCTGAGAAATGGCAAACACCGTTGAATATATATAAAGGTGAGGTCTTGTATTTTGGAAAGTTAAGTTAAAGTAGGAGTTTCATAGCGAATGGCAGGGCCTTAACGAGTGTACTGGTAACAAGGGGTCTTGAAGTTCAGGTTCACAGTTGTCTGAAAGTGAACTCACAGGGAGACACGAACAGTGAAGAAGCCTTATTGGACACTGTCCTTCATGAATCAAGATATTGAGTACAGGAGGTGCTAAGTTATTTTGCAGTTTTACACGATATTGTTCAGGCCGTACTTAGAGTTTATCTTGAAGTTTGAGTTTTGGTCGGATTGTCATACGAAGGATGTTGTTAAATTTTAAAGTTACTAAAGAAATTTACAAGGAATCAGTCTGTACTTAATTGTCTGAGCTTTTCAAAGAGATTAGACAAGCTATGACCTTTTCTTCCATTAGATCCTAGGAGACTGAGGGGTGACTTTACAGGTCATGTATGTGATTATGAGATTCATTTACAGCATGAAAGCACTTTGTCTTTTTCCAGGGACTGACGATTCGAAGACGGGGGTGGGGGGTGGGGGGGCATCTGTTTAAGGTGAGAGGGAAAATAGTAAAAAGGGAATCTGAGGGGCAACTTCTTTACACAGACGATGTACTCACATAGAATGAACCGCCATTGGAAATGGTTAAAATGCATACTTTAGAATTATTTAAAAGACATTTGGACAATTACATGGACCGGAATATTTTGGAGAATATGGACCAAGTGCAGGGAAATGGTGTTAGCGTGGACAGACAGTTTGGTAAGCATAGACCAGTTTGGGGGAAGCAGCATGTTTCTGTACTGTAGGACTTCATAACTCCATGACGCTAAAATGTCTAACATCGGATTCAGCATTTGAACTTATTAAAACATACGCTGTATAAAGTAATACACCATCTAGGAATTCCCAAAACAACGAGGGAAGTACATCGACTTCAATCTATAATCTGATTTTCTTTATGTTTGCATCAACTCATCTAAGTTCTCCCTCTCTTTATCTCTTGCATCTACTTAAGACGTCCTCCAATCATTTTATTTATCCTATTTCTAAAACCGCGCTCATTCAGTTTTTATCTACTCCTCAAATCTCAAAGTTACATGATTATATTTGAATAATGCAACTACAAAGACATGAGAGAGGAGCAGTCCAGTGTTAATTGGAATGAGAGCCCTGCAGAGAAGACTGTGGAGGAGCAAAAGCTGTCGGTTCTGTGGATAATCCGGAGGATATCTGAAATTCAATCCAAAGGATAATCAACACACTCAAGTGAGGATTATGTACTCGTGAGTGATGAAGGAAGTCTGGGACAGCATAAAGCCAGAAGAGAAAATATAAAATGCGAACAAGATTATTTGGAATCCAAAGGATCCAAAGCCTTCAAATACCAGGCCACAATGACTGATAAAAGATGGAATATGACAGAAAGCTTTTTAATATAACAGAATATTGCAAGCGGTTTTTAGATTTAATAAAATCAGAGAGGCGAGGGAGGCAAGAGCAAGCATTACACTGCTGGAAAATGAGGCTTGAGTGGCCAGAGGAAACAATGAAAGGCTAGATTATTTGAAAAGTTACTTCGCATCAGACTTCACTGTGGTACACCTCAGTAGCGTATATAAATTCAAACGAGTCAGGGGGCAGATGTGAGTGAACTAACTACCACTAAGGTGAAGGTGCTGGAGAAACTGAAAGATCTGAACGTCAAAAGGTTACTCAGAGCAGACGAACTGCACCCCATTGCTCTCAGGAGATATCTGAAGAGATTCTCGAAGTGTTACTGTTGATCTCTCAGGAATCACTAATTTCAGGGAGTGAATCGAAGGACTGGCAAGTAAAATCCTCCTGTTTCATAAGAGAAGGATGCAGAAGACAGGAAATTATAGATTTTTTTGGGCAAGTTAAAAAGTTTTTAAGAAGGCCAGGTGGATCCTTGGAGTTATGAATGGAGGTACCGCCTATGAAAACAATGAAGGTATGGAGTATTGAAGATTTTGTGAGCTTTCTACAGTGAAATAAGAGTTAAATTTACAAATGCAATTGCAAAGAACAGAAGCACAAGTTGAATCAAAGGAAATTCGTTTGAAGCAGAAAGGAGCATGCAAACAAGCAAGCTATTGTCTCGACACTGTCATTAGGATATGGAGAATAACGTGCAAATAACTCGACTTAAGTAACTATCAATCTGTTGCCACATAGGTCCAACGTGCAAATGCAACGAAGAAAAGGTAACGCTGGATATTTCAAAAGATCGCGGACTCACCTTCCAGGAAAATCATCATTTCACTTGTACTCTATCAATCTCCTTTCCATTGTCGAGATCAAACAGAGACTGCTTTGAAGAACACTTCCACTCTTTCTGTGGGAATAGCCCTCACATTTTCATTAATTCCCATTTCAATAACTGACCTTTTTCTCATGCAAACATTTCGGTCCTGGACTGCTGCAATTTTCCAGTGAATCACAGCCCAAGCTCGAATATCCCCTCACTTTACACTTTTGTACTTTACAGCATGTAGTATTTAATATTCTTTTCTAAACCTTCACAGCCTGGCCTCATAATAAGTGTTCTCCATACATTCTTCCTCCTGATTTCTCTATGGTGTTATCTGTTTGCTTCTTGGTTACCTCAAAAGGGATAATCCGTTTCTTCTTTGCACAACTTAATTTAAACCACATTTTCACCGACAACTAACAGCCCATCTGTTATTTGCACTGCACCTCCCCGCCCCTTGTTTACTGTCTCCTCTCCACCTCTGTCAAGTTATTAAAAAATCAAATCTTCTTTTTGGTTCTGAAGGAAGCTCACGCTGGATTTAAAACATTAATTCTTTTCCTCTGTCTGTGCAGATGCTGCCAGACATGCTGAGTTTCTGCAGAAACGAAACAGCACGGAACACATTCTCAATGCAAAAAAGAACTGTGAGTGTTGCCAGGACTAGTGGGCCGTAGTTATGCTGACCAGGAAGGTACTTCATTCCTTGGAATGTAGGAGACTAAGTGGCGACTTTATTCAGGTATATAAAATCATGAGCAGCATTGACAAGGTGAATGAAGTTGGCCTTCCTTCCCAGGGATGGGGAATTAAATACAAGATGGCATAGCTTTAAGGTGGGAGAGATATGGTTTGATAAGGACTTGAGGGGCGATTTAATCATCCAGACTTTGAGTGCATGGAATGAGCTGCTAGAGGAACTGGTGCAAGGAGGTACAATGGCAACAGTTCAGGGGTATGTGAACCACATACAGGCAATTGGAACTAGTTGTATGACACCATGGTTAGCATGGAGAATTTGGGCCAAAGGGCCTGATTCCAAGCTGTATTATTCCATGACTCTGTGACTCGATGACGGGCTTCCCCGTGTCACTGACTGCACGATCAAGTGAGAGGAAGAAATAAAGGTATTCTGTGGACAGGCACAGACTAAGTTGGTGAACAGAGAGATATCAGTGTACCTGTGCGTAAGTCCATGAAAGTTGCCAACAAGGTTGATAGAGTTGTTAAGAAGGCATATGGTTGGCGTTTATTCGTGTGGGATAAGGTTTCGGAGCCACGAGGTCATGTGTCAGCTGTGCAAGACATTGATAAGGCCGCACCTAAAGTATTGCGTGCATTTCAGGTCACCACAGTATAAGAAGGATGTGAAAGCTTTCGAAAGAGTCCAGAGGAGATTTACGAGGATATTGCCTTGTATGGAAGGAAGGTCTGACGGGGAAAGGCTGAAGAAAATGCGACTGATTTCGTTGGAGGGAAGATGATAGAGTGGTAGATTAATCAAGACGTATAATATAATTGAGGTTAGATAGGGCAGACAGTGAGAGACTTTTTCCTGTGATGATGAAGCGTAAAATGAGGGTGCACAGCTTTAAATTGAGCGGTGATAGTTTTAGGATAGGGATTAGTGGTATTTTCTTCACTCAGAGAGTAGTAAGGGCGTGGAATGGCCGGCCTGCAACACTAGAAGACTCGCCGAAGTTAAGGGCTTTGAAATAGGCATTGGACATATCTATGTATTACCATTGAACAGTAAGATGGACATCAGGTTATTTTGCCATGTCAATGCAACATTGAGTGTCGAAGGCCATGGACTCCACTGTGATGTTCTATGCTCTAACTGGCAAGGGTTTGATGAATCGACATGTCTCATGGATAGCTGTGATGCCATCTTTCAGAAAAATACAATAAAGGCATTGCCAGATCCAATAACAACATAGATCAGTGCATACGGGAATGGTGGAATTTTGGGTGTGAGTTTGAATTTGTGCTCTGAGTGTCAACGCAGATTTGCTTCTGTGGGTTTGAAGCGGGGAATGAAGGCTGCAGATTATTGGCATCTTTAGGAGTCTATTTCATAGATCAAGGTTAAATAGCAGATGGGATGAGACAGTGAACTACATTCTGGAGGAATCAGTATGTACAGTTTGATTTTGTTAGAGTATGGTGTCAAGAATCATCTCGCAGCCAAAGGGATGACCACAGCTGTGTTTCGTCTATTTCAGCATCAGATATTGTGCAGGGGTGGGACAGGATCAGATGAAGGAAATGGAGTTTGTAACCAGAACAGAAGATATTGATCTCAATGCTCCCATAACTTAAATAACAAGGGCAGTGACACCATGAATCATGTTTCACTGCTGAAACTGAGTAGGTTAACATAGAGATACTGAAGGGTGCTCACTGGAGCTGACCACAGTCGCTGCCAGTTCAAGAGGGCCAACAGTATTCCTGTGCCTAAGAATTTTCCTGCAGCATGTCTCAATGACTACTTCCCAGTGGCACTAACGTTGGTGGTCATGACATGCTTTGACTGGTTGGTCATGGCATTAATCCACTCCAGCCTCTCCACTACTCTTGACCCAGTCCAATATGCCTTTTGTACCAACAGATCCACATCAGATGCCATATCAGATGCCCTTCACTCCTCCCAAGAATCATTTGAAACCAAGAGCAGCTATGTAAGAAGTCTACTCAATGGCTACAGTGCAGTCTTCAACACTATTATCCACTCGAGACTGATTACTCAACTTAGTGACTCTGACTAAGCCCTACTCTCTGCAACTGGATCCTCAGTTTCCTGACCCACAGGCCACAGTCAGCGAGGATTGACGGCAATTTTCGTCCTCACTAACACTGAACACTGCCCCCCAGGTGTACGCACTCAACCACTACTGTACTCCCTGCATGCCTAAGACTGCATCGACAAATACCAGGCTAATGTCATGTACAAGTTCGTTGATTACGCTATCACAGTTGGTCGAAGCTCAGATGGCGCCAAAACTGAGGTGGAAGACCTGGAAAAATGTTGCACTGAGAACAACCTAGCTCTCCATGCCCCCAAAATCAAGGAAATCATTATTGACTTTCGGCAGCATGTTACTCATGTCCCGCTATACATTAACAGCTCAGAAGTGGAAGGAGTGGCTTTTGTGTCAAACTCCTGGAAGTGCTCATCCACAGCAAGCCTTCTTGGGCTCTTCAAATGGACGCACTGGTTACAAAGGCTCAACAAATTCTCTCATTCTTCAGACAGCTGTGGAAGATTAGCATGACGGCGAGATCTGAATGTATCACTACCTGGTATGGCATCTGTGCCATTCAAGAATTAAGATGGTGTCAATGAAAGGCCGCCAGCATTCCCAAAGATCCATCCCACCCTCGCAACGTTTTATACGTTCTCTACCAGGAGAATGTACAGAAGCCTGAACACACACCAGTCGCTTTCAAAATATATTCTACCCTACCGTTTTTAGAACACTAAATTTTCTCAAAAAGCCTGAACATTCGCTTGTACTTGTGTTTTTGTTTTTGCCGCTGTTTACCTATTATTTCCTGATCTTTTCGACTTAACTCTGGGATCTGCCTACATTCTTCGCAAGACTAAACTTTTCTCTGTGTCTCGGTACATATGACAATAAATTCAATTCAATTCAGAAGCAAAGAGCGCGAAAGTGAATGAACACTTCCTCTGATGCAGTTAGTGGTCGTTTGTGGAGTGAATATCTGGACTCAGAGGCTCAGTCAGAACAATAACACCGCCAAGAATTGCAGAATAAACAAGAATTGTTTTATAGTCATATATTGTTTAAAGTAGTAGTTACTGAACAGTGAGACCTACCAGGGACACCAACGATGGCCAGGATTGGATAATAAAAATATTTAAGAATCAGAAGTACAGACAAGATACGTGAAGATAATGAAATTCGCTTATAATATGTAGAAAAATACGAAACATCCTCGGATAAACTCCTGTGCATTGTCGTAACATTGCAGTCAATTTTTCTCTGAATTTGACCCATTGCTGTAAGGTTCCAATCTGATGTTCTCAGATTCTCATCCATTGTTGTAACATTCTAGTCCAAAGTTCTTAGATGCTGACCTCTCCTTCCCCTTTCTCTGACGCTACTGATCCCAATTAATGCTGTCAGCGCTTCTCCCGCTCATTCTATAGGATAACACTTTGAAGCGAGTCGTTCATCATTAAAAAAACATATCTCCACTGGGATAATTGATTTCTGTGGAGACTGACAATAATCACAGTCAGTGAACAAACAACCTCAGTTAACTCCTTCCTCACATTACTTTTCATATCACAATAAAAACAAACATTTACTTGGTCTGGATGGAATGGATGAGGGTTACTGAGTGATGGACAATAAATCTTTCAGTCTTTTTAAACTTACTTCCTTGTATAAAGGAGTAGTTACAGAGCACTGCAGGCTTTCATATTCCCAACCTGTTTAGAAAAGGAGACTGGGTTAAAATTATACACTAGAACATAGAACATAGAAAATAGAAGAATACAGCGCAGTACAGGCCCTTCGGCCCTCGAAGTTGCGCCGATCAAAGCCCACCTAACCTACACTAACCCACTATCCTCCATATACCTATCCAATGCCCGCTTAAATACCCATAAAGAAGGAGAGTCCACCACTGCTACTGGCAGGGCATTCCATGAACTTACGACTCGCTGAGTGAAGAACCTACCCCTAACATCAGTCCTATATCTACTCCCCCTTAATTTAAAGCTATGCCCCCTTGTAATAGCTGACTCCATACGTGGAAAAAGGTTCTCACTGTCAATCCTATCTAACCCCCAATCATCTTGTACACCTCTATCAAGTCACCCCTAAACCTTCTTTTCTCCAATGAAAACAGCCCCAAGTGCCTCAGCCTTTCCTCATAGGATCTTCCTACCATACCAGGCAACATCCTGGTAAACTTCCTCTGCACCCGTTCCAGTGCCTCCACATGGCGACCAAAACTGCACACAATATTCCAGATGCGGCCGCACCAGAGTCTTATACAACTGCAGCATGATCTCAGGACTCCGGAACTCAATTCCTCTACCAATAAAAGCCAGTACGCCATATGCCTTCTTCACTGCACTATTTACCTGGGTGGCAACTTTCAGAGATCTGTGTACATGGACACCAAGATCCCTCTGCTCTTCCACACTACCAAGTATCCGACCATTAGCCCAGTACCCCATCTTTTTGTTACTCTTACCAAAGTGAATCACCTCACACTTGGCTACATTGAACAAAACCAAGACAGAACTGAAGGCATCATGTGCAGAAGGATGGGAGAATACAATGCCGAATCAGACAGTGTCCAGGGTGAAAGAAACAGAGATCGTTCGTGGAAGTCTAGTCATATGGATTGCGTACTCTCACAGCCATGGCCTGAAAATCGTTAGCATTTCTAGTTGCCAACATGAAATGCTGCGTTGTCCTTAAAAGTAAAATTATGACCTGGACATACACACGTAAGTTGTGAAATTAATAAAAATTGGTCTGATTTTTAATTCCATATTTAGGCAGAAAGGGTAATATGTAAGTTCTTAGATTATCATTAAAATCCAATATCAAACCCAGTTAGTGTTTCCACAAAATTACAAAAGCAGAGGAAGAGCTGGGAGTTGCATGACTGAAGGAGGCGTCTGCTCCTGCTTTCGACGCGCAAATTTCATCCCTATCGTCCCAAGAACAAATGCAGAAGCAAAATACTAGTAATCTGATATAGATTAAAATAAAAACAAAAAACGTTGGAAATATTCAACTTGTCTGGCAGCTTCTGAAAGTGTGGCCGAGGTCAATGCCGTCACAACCTGATAGTCTTTAGTTTGTATTCATGATAACTAATGCTCAAGTCACAACTCATTCAGACACATTTCCTCATCTTTAAAAGGGATGCACGCTTTTAGATTGCCATGAGAAACGTTTTGTCAATTAATTCGGTACAACTGTGTAAAGCTGTATGAAACATGTTACAAACGGTCAAACAAGACAAAATGAGGTGCCACGTGAAGAAAGATGTGTTTCATTCAGGAAAGCTGAAATAGAACTGTCTGCCGATGTTTTTTGATGAGGTAAGAAGAAGTCTTGATGATGATAATCCAAAACGATCAGGTAAATGTAGATTGGGGGAAAAAATGGCAAAAGTTCTGTGAGACCGCTGTGCATGAAAACTGGGGATGAAGGAATATAAGAGTAAGGAGCAATATTGATCATACATTGGCTGCATGAAAGGTTACTGATGAAGGGTGCCTGCCTGAAACTTCGATTCTCATGCTCCTCGGATGCTGCGTGACCTGCTGTGCTTTTTGAGCACCACTCTAATGCTGACTCTGATCTCCAGCATCTAAAGTCCTCACTTTCGCCTACGGGAAAGGGAACAGAGTCATCATTAACAATTGCCTTTTGAACTGGAACACTGTTTCAAGTAAAGTTTGATTGAGCGTTGGGATGTGGAATTTCTGTTTAGATTAGTTTAGCCCAACAGCATTCTCTGGTTTACCAGAACCCCCAGCACGCCCAGGAATTTCTCTGATTGGTTGGAGGACCAGTGTCTCCCGCTTGGTCCTGTGTGGCCGCTTTTCTTCGCTGTTAGCCATTATATGTCAACAGTTGGGATGGGTCCTGCAGCATGCACAGGGTTAACGTGAACTGTGAGCATGCTTACGGCAAGTGATCATTGGAACGAAATGTTGTTGTCTCTAATCGACAGTCGGTGAGTGAAGGATGAAGGGGAGGGAAGCGCCAGGTGTTATTGCCGAGTTAGAGAATTTATGTTTGGTCATTGTATGATTCTGGACCCAAACATAGTGTATCTGGGGGCGCGATATAAGCCACAGAGAATCTGAGGCTTCTTCCCAGAAACAGGCCCCAGTCAGCGGCCGCTATTCCTGGTGCCGTTATATTTTGTTTGTTTTTTTAATACTCCAGGTTACTGTTTGTTTATCTTTCTTTCGTGTGAATAGAGCTGAAAATAAATGATATTGTTTTCAATCATTGCTGTGGTCCATGAGGATTGTTGATGTTAGGAGACGCTTGAGTGTGTATTAGTGACTGAGATTAATGGAAAGTGAACCCCATGAATATCTCTGTCCCTTACCTTGCTGTAAATGTGACAGAGAAAGAAAGGATGGAGCAGGAACTGGAGGGACAGGACTCCTGAGCAGGATAGCAGGTCGCGGGGTTTTGGAATTTGGGGTCATTCGTTGTCAATCCCAACACAAAAAAAGACCCATTGTTTTACACACTGTTCCCCTTCCCTATCCTATCCTACCACTCCCTCCACCCAGCATCAGCAACATTTAAAGCAACATACTATTTCGCTTTTATCAGAACATTCAGTAATTTGAGAACTGTATTGAAATTGAGAGACAGAGCAGTCAGTGCACGAACATCAAGTCACTTAGCACCTCCACGAACTGCTGAAGTTCATGTGCTAAAATTGCTCCCCGATTACTGTTTAGTCAGTATTTACAGGATTTTTTTTTGTAATCTTGATAATGTGTTACTGATATCATAGTCAGTTGAAAAACAATTGTTTTTTATATCCCACGTTTAACAGAATGGAAATATGAAAAATCAGAACAGGACTGATTGTTGTGATGCTTGATCTTTCTCCATAATTCAGTATGACCTTGGTCGATCATTCCGCACAGTAACCTGCTACCTCTTTTAGGCCGAGACCTTTTGATCCTTCTTGCCATCAAAACTATAGATATCGTCATCTTTCAAACATTCCACGTTCTAGCTTTAATTACTTTCTGTGGCAGCAAATTCCACTGGGTAACCAGGCTTTGATTAAAAAATAAAATCCTCATCTCAGTCTTAAATGGACGACCCTGTATTCTTCGAAGTGATGCCACCTTTCCACCCCTGGGTTATGGACACCCTGGTCATCGAAAGCATCCTTCCTGCATTTACCTTGTTCGTACCTTTTTAGAATTTTATTCGTTTCTGTGACATCCTACTTCATCATTCTAAATTTGAGTAATTTTCATCCTAACGAATCCATTCTTTCCTCATACGTGAGTCCTGCCATCCCATGAATCAGTCTGGTAAACCTTTGCTGTGCAGTCTCCGTATGGAGAACATCTTTGATCAGGTAAGGATTCCAAAACTGCACACAACACTCTGGGTTGTTGTCTCAACAAGACCTTGCACAATTTCAGCAAGTCATCCCTACTCCTGTGTACAAATCCTCTCAGTACAAACGCTAACACACCGTTTGCCTGCTTCACCTGCTGCTGCGCCTGGGTCTTGCGTTCAGCGATTTGTGCACAAGAAGACGAGATCTCTTTTCCTATTTTAGTTTTGTAAAGTTGTGCTGGCTTTGTCCAATCCAGTTACTGTTTTCCCGTGTTAGGCTAACATCTCTGTCATTCCATGTTTTCTCGCTACTTCCTTTTATAAGCAGTCGGGTCACATTAACTGACCTTCAATCTATAGATATTGTTTCAGAGTTGATAGAATATTGAAATATGACAATTAATTTGCTCTACTGACTCCACGCTCTAGTTACACAACGCATTAACTGCATTTAGGGTGACTTTATGTACACTGGTGTTTGATTCGCAGTTGGTGGAATTTATTATCTTTTAATCACATCGATTTCCACAACACCATCTCCCTGATAATGTCTATTTCCTTCAGTTCTTCCCTTTCGTTTTCTTCCCAGCCCTATAGGAATATTACTTGTGTCATTATTCTTGATGACAGAACCAATATACATGTCTGCCATACATTTATCGCACATTATAACATCCTCTGTTTGTCATTGTAAGCGATTTGTTTTGAATAATCTTTTGTTCTCCCATCATATACCTTCAGCAGCTTTAACAATTCATTATATGTTTCTCTGAAGCTTACTTTGTGTTGAAAAATGAACTGCCCTCAGTCTTACTGTCTGCTGCTATTTTCAGCCACTTCGTAAGTCTCTTCCTTGAGTGCACTATTATGCCCTAATATCCCTTATAGGCCATGACATGGCCACGTTTCCCGTTTTCTTTTTGTCAGACAGGAGTGAGAAGCAGTTGCAGTTACTGCAAATGCTTTTCAAGTGCTTGCCATCACTTTAATTTCTGTTCCCCAACTTTTTGTACCCTGCTCACGCTTCTTATCAGTGTCATTTCTTCTATTTAGATTTTGGCTCAGAATCTCAAACAGCTCTGTCACTCTCTACCTTAATGAAGAGTTATCTCACTGTGTTCTTCACTCTTCCATTACAGAACGCATACAGACAGATTTCCAATTATTCCTTGTCATTTATACAAATAAAGCTTTGAAATCAAAGTTGCCATATGCCCAAGCCTGCTCTCTGATTAGAGAGAGAGAGAGAGATAACGCGAGTTTGCTGATGGTGCTTTAACCTGAGTGTCGCTGTGCCTCAGGCAAGGCACAAAATTGAGAATGTGGGAATTTTATTGACCCGGTACAAGAAATTTGCACATGCTGTTGCCGTCATTCTTCATCAAAATCTAGTCGCCCAGCCAAATAAGCTAGCCCGCCAATGGCCATTAAATAGTACGAAATAGAGGATTCCCTATCCCCCATTTGTGTCCTTAATATATGGACGCAGAAAACTATCTCATACATACACCGAGTATATCTTCTCCATAGTATTGTTGTGGA
Organism: Chiloscyllium punctatum; assembly: GCF_047496795.1. Lineage (NCBI taxonomy): Eukaryota > Metazoa > Chordata > Chondrichthyes > Orectolobiformes > Hemiscylliidae > Chiloscyllium > Chiloscyllium punctatum. Next base: position 32,737,439 of record NC_092771.1, read on the forward strand.
TCTGATTTGCTCAATCTATGTGCAGATTGAAGTCACACGCAATAACGATGAAGCTACAAGATAAAGGAGCAGAATTAGGCCATTCAGCCCAATCGAGATCTTCCCACCAGAGATCTTGGTTGATGTGTTTCTTAATCTGATTCTTCAGTTTTCTGCCATCTCCTGTAACTGTTGGTCCCCTCATCAATCAGGGACACATCAATGTCTGTCTTGAATATTCTCAATAACGTGACCGCCACAGCCCGCTACGGCAACGACTTCAAAGAATCACTACCCTCTGGCTGAAGCATCTCACTTCAAAATGGTCATCCTTTCTGTCTGAGGCTGGGCCTCGGAACCTAGTCTCTCCTACGCATTGAAAAACTTTTCCACAGCCACTTTAGTTGCGCCTCCCTGTACTGTATAAGTTTCAATCAAAGTGCTAAACTCCATCAAATACAGATCCCGAGTCTTCAACTGTTCCATTTTATGGCAATTTTTTTTCCTCCGAGGATCATTCTTACAAACTTTCTTTTGACCCCCTCCAATGCCAGCACATTGCCTGGAATATTGTGTACAGTTCTAGTGTCCTTGTTATGAGAAGGATTTTATTAAATTTGAGAGGGTTCCGAACCTATTTACCAAGATGATGTCATTAATGTTGGTGGCACGGTGGCACAGTGGTTAGCACTGATACCTCACAGCACCAGAGACCCGGGTTCAATTCCCACCTCAGGCGATTCTCTGTGTGGAGTTTGCACGTTCTCCCCGTGTCTGCGTGGGTTTCCTCCCACACTCCAAAGATGTGCAGGTCAGGTGAATTGGCCATGCTAAATTCCCCGTAGTATTAGGTAAGGGGTAGATGTAGGGGTATGGGTGGGTTGCGCTTCGGCGGGGTGGTGTGGACTTGTTGGGCCGAAGGGCCTGTTTCCGCACTGTAAGTAATCTAATCTAATTCTAATGGAGGTCTTCCGTTATAAAAATAGGCTTCTGTATTTTTTCACCGGAGCAGATGACTTCGAGATTTGTCCTTTTTAAGATTTGTCAAATCAGAAGGTGCATAAATAAGATCAGTATCAAATGTGAGGGAGATCGTAACTAGTGGTACATTTTTAAGGTACGAGAAGAAAGATTTGGAAAGGACATGAGGGGCACCTTTTGTGGCACTCTGGTCAGTGTGTGCAATGAACCGCTTGAGGAAGTGATGGATGTAGGTACAGTTAAATTGTTTAAAGGTTATTTGGATAAGTACCTGTTTAGGAATGTATTTGAGGTATATAGGCCAAATGCAGGCAGGCGGATCTATTTTAATTTGTCAATATATTCTGCGTGGCATAGATGGATTGAATGGTCTGTTAAAATACTCTATGACTCTGACTCTGACTCTACCCTTAGATATCAAGCCTAACTTGCAATATTCCAAATGCGGTCTGACCACAGCCATATAAACATCCCATTGATGTCTCTTTTCTTGTATTCGAGGTCCCTTGGTATAAATGATAAAATTGCATTTTCCTTCCTTAATACCACCTGAATCTGCCTGATCTAGGACTCCCAAGTCCCTTTGTGCTTCAGATTCCTAAAGGCTTTCCGTGTACAGAAATTAGTTGAGACCTGCATTCTTCCTCACTTTCTGCATAACCTGATATATACCATATTATATTACATTTGCCATTTCTTTGCCACTCTCCGAGCCTGCTCAATTTCTTATGAAGACTCCCGGCTTTCTTGACACGATCTGTCTTTCGAACGACCTTTGTGTCAACTTCAAATGTAGGGATATTCGTCTCTGTTCTTTTGCCCATAACATGAATAGCTATGCTCTCAAAACCGATCCCTGTGGAAGTCTTAAAAGTCACTGGCTACCATCCTTCAAAAGACCTCTCTGTTCTCACTCAGCCAGTCAGCCAATCCCCCCCCCCCGCCCCCCTTGTCATGAACAGCAAGCTGTTACCTTGTTTAGCAGTATACTGTATGGCAGCTCATCACATGCCTTATAAGCATTGAATTAGACAACGTCCACTAGTTCTCCTTTGTCGAACGTCTTTGGGACTTTCTGAAATAAATTTAGAATAGCTGTCAGACATGACCATCCCTTTATCACGCTATGCAGACATTGCTCTATTTTAATATCCTTTTCCAAGTTTGTGATTCAAATTTAACCAAACAGTTTCGATTACGTATCAGTAAACTAAAAGTCAATCAAGTTCGAATTTATTATTCTGCCAACATCGAACCAATGAGATAATCCAATTTTGTAGATATAAGAAAGGCAGGCATTTTGAGCATCCGACAAAGTTACTGCCGTCAAGAGAGACCCAAAGGAGAAAGGGAGTGAAAGAGACCAGCCGAAAAAAACAAAAATACAGGTTGTGAAATGAGTGGAATGACTCTGGTCACATGCGCAGCTGAAACAAAATAAATCTTAGCATGAAAGCTGCTTAATTGCGCTGCTGCATCACGCTGCTGGATCTGATCATTACTACGATCACATGTTCACCACATGTAGATAATTGATAACTCGCCCGAGTCTCAGTTCATTTGCTGCTGAAAGTCTCACTTTTTCCCCCTTTTATATCATTATAGGGGAGTTTAAATGGAATGTAGGTAAGTGTAGCCATATTTGGTCGAATGAAGAATTGCAGTTATGAAGAATGATGTTTTCAAATGAACATCAAACAAGACGATGAGAATTCAGTGAAGGAACAAAAAAACAATGAATGTCCTGGAAGAGTGCCACAGATCTCCGAACACCATAGGGGTATAAAGGAGCTAATAGGCAGTTAATCTCGAAACAATGATAAAATAACAGGGCCGCAAATAGAAAGGGATTTTCACAACTCCAATTTAATGTGTCACTGTAATATGAGATGATTTTTCAAGTGATTTCAAGAGCACTGTTTTGGACAGTCATGGTAAGACCAACAAGAGGGGTGCAATTGCGGGGCTAGTTTTAAGAAATTAAGCTGGACAGTAGAAGGAATGGCAGTGGGATAGCACCGTTGTGGCAGAGATCATAACCCAGTCAGCTTTAGCATCATACTGAAAACAATCTCTGGTGTATGTTAATTTTACCAAGGGTTTTGATGAAGTCCCACATGGAAAAATGGTTAAATGTTGGACGTTTCTGGCATGAATGGAAACGTGGCAATGAAGGTATTATGCTAGCTTAGTGGCAGGAAATAAGGACGAATTGTTGACAGGTAATCTCTGGTCCATGTCAGTAAAGAGTCTGACACTAGGATCGATCTCACAAACACGCGAATGAAATGTATCATCTAGTTTTAAGGTCCCGATGGTGGGAGGGGACACGTTTACCCAGAAATACTTACAGCATCAGCACAGTGACAACAGTGTCGATATTAGAGTTAGAGTATGGAATGCCGCTGTAAAATGGGATGAGCAACGTAAAGGAGGTTTATTGACCGTGGGAGAGAGAGAAATCTCCGAGAATGGGTGGGTTTGAATTCCGAGATATGGAATGCAGAAGTGTGATATTCCGCAGAAGTAAGCAATGCTGCGGAATATCATATAGTCCCAGCGAACAGGCCCAGAATCAGAGAAATTGAGTGGCGCTGCAGCGAAGATCAAACTGGAAATGTGATGGGGATGAGCCTGCTGTGATGGTATAAAAGTACATGAAACGCTGGGGCTGGGAGCACCAAAATTACCTGAAGTATCTCCTATTGACACGGAGAAGGGAGCATTCGGACATCAGTCTGGGAGCTCCAGTTCACGTGGAACAGCTTCTGTTGGCATGAAGCTGGGGGCATTGCTGCATCACAACTGCCAACCTCTCTTGGAGTAGCTTTTATTGATAAGGAACAGGAAGCAATGGGACATCAAAGTGGGGGAAAAGTTATTCAGTTATTTTATTCTGATTTAAAGTAGTTTTTAGCAGGACACAAATTTGTAGTTTGAGTTAGTAGCTATCCCAGGGAAATCTCTCAACAGGAAGGGAAAATGATGCAAAGGTCGTAGGTCATAGAGGAGATTCTATGCAGGGAGAAACGGAGGTAATCGTTTCTCTTTCTGACTTTTGTCATATGTCTGACTGCAATTCGGTTCATTTGCAGCAAGCGATTTTCAGCTCATATCATGTTATTAAATTTCCTGAAAACCCACCCAAGTCATTAAAGCAATCTAAACGTCCAAAAATTAATGGAATATATGTGGTGTAGCGATATGCTTGAGTTTATCTTGATTTCTGGAGGAAAAACAGGAAACTGATGTTGAAATGTACAAGATCAACGGTGATCCCATTCAATGGCTGAACAGACAGACGGTGAATGGAAGCTTCGTGAGGACAAATATATTTTCTTTGTGAAACTCGCTGATTCACAAAGTGACGACTTTTGGACTGAAGCAGTTATATGACTTTCTTTCTGGTTGTTAAATTTTTGAACATGATTGCTACTTTTCCTTTCCATGTTAACATCACAACTCTGAACCATGAAAGCGTGAAAAACATGTGAGCCAAGTGGCACAAAATGTAACGTGCCTGACACCAGATCAGAACATTGTAAGTTTCACTGCTATCCAGTTCGAGGTTAACGCAGGTATAGTTTACATTTACAACCTAATGTTCCTCATTGTTCTGAAGCTGAGTATAGGTTTAAGTTCCTGATCTGCAGGCGCGAGAATCCCTTTCAGTGAATGTACTGGAGAACATCACTATCAATGTCGCAGCGTCGGCTCATGGACCGACGAGACACTTCACACTTTTTCAGATACTGGGACATTGATTCTGATGTTCGAGGGGAATTAATTGATTTGAAGCATTGAAAATTAACCTATCACAGATGCTCACGCTGTTACTGCGGAACAAAACAGCACTGACTAGGAATTGAACACAGGCCACGGTGGTACAAGTGCGAAATAAAGACCATTACATGACCAGGGACGACTACATCGGTCAGACGAACGGGTTGGATGACAGCATTCAAACTTCTTGGATGTGCTCTTGGCAGAAACAATCGCTTGACTATCCTCATTCCATTTTCCACCCCTTGGTCTTATATGCCCTATCATTACAAATACAGACCTGAATACCTCTGAAGATTGTGTGGATTTCATCACAATGAATTGTAGATTTATCTGGAGAAAGTATTTCCTGCTTATCTACTCAAAACTTACTGCATCTTAAATCAAGTCTACACCCCGTAGTTTTTGACTAAGAGGAAAAATTTCTTTCAGCCTAGCCTGCCTTTATCTCTCATTATTTTGCACGTTTCAATCATGTCTCCTCACAATCTCCCCTTCTCCATGGAAATTAGGTCAGAAACATTGATCGTTTACAACAAAGCATCTTTTGCTGAATATTACACTGTGTCCTTTTCCTGAGACTGATGTTCCAGTGATCTCTGTCACTTATCAGTAAAAGCTGCTCCCTGAGGACTGATCTCCGGGCAGCAGTATGTAAATGGATTGACTGTTTTTAAGATCCAGATTGTGGGATTGGGTCACGTCCACCCAACACCATTGACTGCAGCGGCACAGACTGAACAATATCAACGTGAGTGCTTAATTTTCAAATGCCTCAGTGAAATTGGAGAAAGGACGTAAAGCAGGGTTACTGATCATGGGAGGGAGAGAAATCTCCGAGAGTGGGTGGGTTTAAATTCTGATATATAGAACGCAGAGATGAGAAAGGGCAAGGGTTTGAAGGAGCAAAATCATCATATCGACGAATATTTTCATGTAAAAACGTTTGATTCCCTCCCGCGTTTGTTAAGCATGTATTACTTTTCATAAAACGGTAGAAAATGACAATACTGTAAGTCAAATTCGAGCTGATATTTCTGCTGCTGCAACCCAAAGCACTCACCACTGCACGATATTGGCACCACATGGAATAACATGATGTGAAAAGCAGTAAAGATAGTCATAGAGGATATCATAGAAACAGAACCACATACACAACTGGAACACTTGACAGACAGTGACTGAGGCAGGCAAACTCAGGGTGGGCTGAAACTTTAACTTCGGTATCTTCAAAGCCGGTGAAGATTTCATCACTGTGTTTGCTGAAGGCTAAGATTGATGTACTTCTCCAGAAGATGAAAGGGTTGGGGATATATGCAGGGTATTGGTGGAATGTACTTGCACAAAAAATTGTAGTTTACCATCGGTTACTTTACCAATTTCATCAGACAAGGAAATGACCACTGCTGTGGAATATCATATAGTCCCAGTTCTCAGGCCTGGAATCAGAGAAACTGGTGGCGCAGCAGCGAAGAACAATTAGGAAATGGGGATTGGGATGAGCCAGCGGATGTGGCTTCAGTGCTGAAATCCGTGATTGCGAAGTATTTCTCTGAAATTGTAGATTCACATGAAAAGCTGTAGCTGGGAGCTCTAACCACACCTGCAGCAACTTCCATTGACACGAATAAGGGAGCATTGGGACATCAAGCTTGCAGTTCCAACCTCACCTGGAGCAGCTTCTATTGACATCTGCACAGAGAGAAATGGAGGTCATGTTTTTGCACTCTGACCTTTCTCATATAGCTAACTCTGCTCTCGGTAAAAATGCAGGAAGAGATTTTTTTGCTCCTTTCTTATTATTCAATTTCTAGTAAACTCGCACAGGTCGTTAAGTATTAATTCGAAAATTAGCGGGATTACGATGTTATGATTAGGCACTAGATTACCACGGGTGATGGAGCAAAAGCGTTAAAGTGAATTTGAACATCATCAGATGAGCGGAGGTTCCATTGAATGGCTGACGAGACACAGGGTGAATGGAAACTTCATGAGGATGACTGTGTTTTCGTTACAAAACTTCCCGCTGCACAAAGAGTGGATCATTGGAATGAAGCTGTAACAGTGAATATCTTTCCTCGTTGTTCAACTTGTGAACATGAGTACGATTGCTCATCTCTGCAGCATGCCAACCTCAAGCATGCGCGAACACAGTGTCACAATGGATAATGCGCTTGATTACAGTCCACTTGGTCAAGAGCAAGGCTGGCAGGCTTCAAATCCCCATAAAAGCTAACCTTCCGCATTGTTCTAAAGCCAAGTTGAGGTTTGAATTCTTAACCTGCAGGAGTGAAAGTCATTAAGGAAATGTCCCCAAGAACATCAGAGTCAATGTCCCAGCGTCATCACAAGAAAGGAAGCTGAAATCACACGCTGCTCAAGGGTACCTTTCAATTTTTCAAACCTACCACAGAACAATACCCACAAGAAGAATACTTGGAAAACAGTGACTGAGATGTGGGAACTCAGATCCGGTTGAAGTTTTAATTTCAATGTCCCTCGAGACTGTGGAGATTGCAACACTGAATTTGTCGAAGACTAAGATTGATCGATTTTTTTTTACAAAACTTCCAAGTTTCATCGCATGTTGCAGGGTTTTGTTGAAATGAATTTCTCAATAACAATGTAGGTTAACATCGGTTACTTCTCCAATTTCCTCAATCAATCACTGCTGTGGATTATCAAATAATTATACTTTCAAAGGGTTAGAGTCAGAGAAATTGTGTGACGCATTGGAAATGAGGATAACAATGACTGCGAAGATATGGGTGCAGTGATGAAATCTGTTTGTGTAACGTCCTTCTCTGATGTTCGAGATGTGCATGAAATGTGAGCTCCATCTTCACCTGGAGCAGCTTCTATTGCCATGGAGCAGGGAATATTGGGACATCAGACTAAGGGAAAGGGTGCTCAGCTATTAAAATCTTAAGTGAAGTAGTTTTGTGGCAGAACACATGGTTGCGGATTGAGGGAGTATCTGTCGCAGGGAACTATCTCAATAACAAAGAAAACTTCTGCAAAGATTCAACTCATGGAGGAGCAACTGTGCAGAGAGAAGCAGAGGTAATGTTTGTGCTGTCTGACCATTCCTCTCTGGCAGACTCTAAACTAGGTTAAATTGAATAAAGGCATTTTAAACTCATTTTATAGTATTCAATTTCATGCATAGTTGCACAGGTCGTAAAAGTAATCGAAACCTCCGAAAATTAACTGGCATATACGATGTGGTGGATGGGCTTGTGTTCACTTCAGTTTTGGCAAAAACGCAGGAAAGTGGATTCGAAATTCATCAGATCAACAGTGATCCCATTGAATGGCTGAGCAGACAGAGGGCGAATGGAAACATCATGAGGTCATATGTACTTTCTTTGGAAGACTCACCACTTCGCAAAGTGAGGAACAGTGGACTGAAGCAGTTAAAGTCATTAACTTTTATTGATTTTTCAACTTGTGAACATGACAGCTATTGCGGATGTCAGTGATAACATCACAACTCTGAAGGATAAGCGCCTGCCTGGGGTCAGTGGCGCAATGGATAACGTGCCTAACTATTGCGATTATATGCTCGAATCTTACCTTGCTCGTGGGCAGTGCTGACTTTATCCTCCTCTTCTGTTGTTCTGAGGCTGAAATGCGGTTTCAAATCCTGAAATACAGGAGTAAGATCGCTTTCATTGAATGTGAAGCTGAAGTAGTTGCACACACTGCTCTTCGCACCTTTCTCCTTTCCAAACCCACCTCTGGTTTATGCGGCAGCTAGGCCTGGCAAGGAAAGAGGATAGAGAGCCAAGTATATGCTTTAACAATCTGCGGGAACTCTTTGGGAAGCGGACTCAGAGAAGGATGGAGTGTGAACTGTCTGACTGAGCAGAGGTTTCTGAGGCACCATCCCCTTCTTTAAGAGGCCGTGACATTGACTCTCATGTCCCGAGATTATGAAATGATTAAATGATCTGAGGTATTATAAGCACTCCCATTGCAGGTGCTCTGATTTTGCTGATGTCGCTCTCACGATCAAAACAAACCCCGAGTCCCGGACTGAGAATCAAAACCGTGTCGCAAGTCAGAAAGTGAACAAAATGGAACCGCTAGCCCACCAGAAACAGCCCTCAAACTCGTTGTAAGTGTTCTTGTCAAAAGAAATCGCTTGACGATCTTTATACATTTTCCATCACTTGGCGTTGTATGCATTAGCAGCTCAAAATCACATCCGTGTACTTCTGAAGATTATTTGGGCCAAATGCTGTGAATCCTTGCAGACTGTGAACTCTAGATTCAACCACCCGCTGACTGATGAACATTTTCTGCATATCACCCCACCCTTTCTACCTCTTACTTTAAAGCTACGCCCCCTGTTGATTGGTCAAGATGAACCGTTTCTTTCAGTCTGCATTGTTCATATCCCTCATTATTTATTGCATATCAAACATGTCACCTCATATTCTCCACTGCTCTAAAAGAAACAACCCCAGTCGAACTAATCTCTCTTCATAATGTAAACTCTTCAACGCGACAATAACTTGGTAAATCTTTTCTGCACGTTTTCCAGTGTTATCACGTGCCTTGTATAACGTGAATTGCAGAACAGCATGCAATATTCTCGGGGGAGACGAATGAACAAATGACATAAATGACTGGAGAAAGACACAGAAACTTGCCTTTTTCCAATAAAACATCTTTTGCTCAATACTACGCTCTGTACTTTTCCCGAGCCCATGCTCCAATAATCACTTGTCAGTGTCAGTAAGCGCTGCTATACGAGGATTGATCTCAGAACCACTGCAATTAAATGGATTGAATTGCTAGAAGGTCCCGACCGTAGGATTGGGCCACTTTCACCAAAAACAGTGACCATAGCAGTACAGACTGAACAGTGTCAATATGAGAGTTATATTGTGCAATACCTCAGTGAAATGGGAGGGTGGACGTATAGGAGAGTTAGTGCTTGTGGGAGGGAGATAAATCTGCGATAACGGATGACTATGATATTTGAAACACAAAGATGTGAGAGAGTAGGTGTTTGAAGAAGTAAATTTATCACCACGAAGAGTATTTTAATGTTAAAAAAAATTGATTTTTTTTCCCGCGTTTGCTAAGCACATATCACATGGAGTAAAATGGGAAAAATGCCGATTACTGTCATTGCGATTTGAGCACAATGTTGCCACAATGCTAAGGATGAACCATTTTGTGATTCCGGTGCTACATGGAAAAACACGAATAAAAAAAACCAATAAGGATCACGGCAGAGCTTATATAAGGAACAGAACCACATGCACAAAAGAACACTTGCCAAACAGTGACTGAAAAGTGGGAACTCAGCTTTAACTTTAATGTCCTGAGAGACTGTGCAAATTCCAACACTTGTTTGTAAAAGACTAAGTTTGCTCGATTTCGACAAAACTTCTAAGAGTCATGGGAGACTGCGGGGTGTTGTTGAAATGTAATTCTCAATAACACGTTGTTTAACATCGGTTAGTTCACCAATTTCCTCACTCATTCACATAATTATTGCTGTGGAATATCATATAACCCCAGTTCACAGGAGTGGAGTCAGATAAATTGAGTCGCACAGCCCTGAAAACCAAGTGGAAATGGGGATGGCGATGAGCGCGAGGGAATGGCTGCAGTAATGCAGTTGGTGAGCTGTATGTCGTTCTCTGATAGTGCAGAGGAGCGGGAAATATCGACGCTAAAAGCTCAAACTTCACCTAGAGCAGCTTCTTTTGCTGTGCATGAAGAAGCAGTGGGAAATCAGGCTTGGAGCTCCAATCTTAGCTGGATCACTAGAACATAGAACAGTACAGCACAGAACAGGAACTTCAGTCCACGATGTTCTGCCGACCATTGATCCTCATGTATTTACCCTCAAACGTCTGTGACTATATGCATGTCCAGCAGTCTCTTAAATGTCCCCAATGACCTTGCTTCCACAACTGCTGCTGGCAACGCATTCCATGCTATCTGAACTCTCTGTTTAAAGAACCCACCTCTGACATCCCCTCTATACTTTCCTCCAACCAGCTTAAAACTATGAGCCCTCGTGTTAGCCATTTCTGCCCTGGGAAATAGTCTCTGGCTGTCGACTCTATCCATGCCTCTCATTAGCTTGTATACCTCAATTAGGTCCCTCACCTCCTCCTTTTCTACAATGAAAAATGTTCGAGCTCAGTCAACCTCTCTTCATAAGATAAGGCCCCAGTCCAGCCAGCATCCTGGTAAACCTCCTCTGAACCCTCTCCACAGCATCCACATATTTCCTACAATAGGGCGACCAGAACTGGGCACAGTATTCCAAATGCAGTCTAAGCAAAGTTTTAGAGAGCTAAAACAAGATCTCACGACTCTTAAACTCATTCCCCCCTGTTAATGAAAGCCAAAACATCATATGCTTTCTTCACAACCCTGTCTATTTGGGTGGCCATTTTAAGATGTACTTGCATACCAAGATCCCTCTGTTCCTCCACACTGCCAAGAATCGTATTCTTAATCCTGTACTCAGATTTCAAATTCGACCTTCCAAAATGAATCATCTCGCATTTGTCCAGGTTGAACTCCATCTACCATCTCTCAGCCCATCTCTGCATCCTGTCAATGTCCCGCTGCAGCCTACAACAGCCCTCTATACTGTCAACGACAACTCCAATCTTTGTGTCATCTGCAAACTTGCTGACACATCCTTCAATCCCCTATCCAAGTCATTAATAAAAATTACAAACAGTAGAGGCCCAAGGACAGAGCCCTGTGGAACACCACTCCCCACTGACTTCCAGGCAGAATATTTTCTTTTTACTACCACTCGCTGTCTTCTGTTGGCCAGCCAACTCTGTATCCACACAGCTAAGTTCCCCTGTATCGCATTCCTCCGACCTACTGAATGAGCCTACCATGGGGAACCTTATCAAATGCCTTGCTGAAGTCCATATACACCACATCCACAGCTCGACCCTCATCAACTTTTCTAGTCACATCCTCAAAGAACTCAATAAGTTTTGTGAGGCATGACCTGCCCCTCACAAAGCCGTGAAGACTGCATTTAATCAAGCCATGCTCTTCCAGATGATCATAAATCGTATCCCTCAGAATCTTTTCTAACACCTTGCAGACGACAGACGTGAGACTTACTGGTCTGTAATTGCCAGGGATTTCCCTATTTCCTTTCTTGAAGAGAGGAATTACATTTGCCTCTCTCCAGTCCACAGGTACAAGTCCAGTGGAGAGCAAGGATGCAAAGATCTTCGCAAGTGGTGAAGCAACTGCATTTCTCATTTCCCAAAGCAGCCCAGGACAAATCTGCTCCGGGCCTGTCGACTTGTCAATCTTAATGTTTGACAAAATTTTCAGCACATCAGCTTCCTCTATCTCTATCCATTCCAGCATGCATACCTGCTCTTCAAAGGTTTCATTCAATACAAAGTTAGCTTCTTATGTAAAGACAGAAGCAAAAAACTCATTTAGGGCTTCCTACATTGACATATAGCAGGAAGCCTTGGGAAATCTAGCTGAGAGCTCAGTCTTCATGGGGAAGAGCTTCTATTGGCATGGAGCAGGGAACATTGGGACATCAGCTGGGGGAAAGAATAGTCAACTGTTTTAATCTTAAGTGAAGTAGTTTTCAGCAGGACACATCTTTGTGCATGGAGAGAATATCTCAAATACAAAGAGGAATTCTGCCAATATTCAACTCATGGCGGAGCATCTATGCACAGAGAAGCAGAGGAAAAGTTTACGTTATCTGACCGCCCTTATATGGCTGATTCTGCACTGGATTAATTCGCATGAAGGATTCTTTTTGCTTGGTTTATAGTATTCAATTTCTTTCATACTCACAAAGGTCGCTAAAGTAATCAAAATTTCCAAAAAATGTCTATTATATACAATGTGGTGATCAGTCTCAACTTCACGTCAGTTATGGTGGAGAAGCAAGAAAATTGAACCAAAATTCATCAGATCAGCAGTGATCCCATTGAATGGCTGAGGAGCAACGGGTGAATGGAAGATTCATGATGGCATATGTGATTTCTTTCGGAAATTCGCTGCTTCGCAAGGTGATGAGCATTGGACTGAAGCAGTGACAATGATAATCTTTATTGGCTGTTCAACGTGTGAACATGACTGCTATTACTCATGTCCGTGTTAACATCACAGCTCTGAAACCTGCACTCATCTTTACAAGATGATAAGGGGGTTAGATCGGGTTGACAGTGAGAACCTTTTTCCACGTATGGAGTCAGCTATTACAAGGGGGCGTAGCTTTAAATTAAGGGGGGGTAGATATAGGACTGATGTTAGGGGTAGGTTCTTCACTCAGCGAGTCGTAAGTTCATGGAATGTCCTGCCAGTAGCAGTAGTGGACTCTCCCTCTTTATGGGTATTTAAGCGGGCATTGGATAGGTATATGCAGGATAGTGGCTTAGTGTAGGTTAGGGGTGCTTTGATCGGCGCAACATCGAGGGCCGAAGGGCCTGTACTGCGCTGTAATGTTCTATGTTCTATGTTCTATGTTCTATGCATAAGGCCAGTAACTCAATGGATAACGCCCCTGACTACGGGTCAGGGGATTGTCGGTTCGACTGCTACCTGGCTCGAGGGTAGCCCCCACGGCTTTCACACATACAAACTTTCTGGTTGCTCTGAAGCCGAAATAAGGTATGAGTTCCTTATCTGCAGGAACGAGTATGTTTTCATGAAATATCTTCGAGTACATGAGAGTTTCTGTTCCAGTGTCATCACAGGAGGGGAAGCTGAAATATTCACGCATGTTGCTCATGGGCAGCTTTCCTTTGCACAAACCCACTGATCCCATCACTGCGGCTCGCAGGAATGGTAAAGAAACAATCTAAATCGCCCATTCTCAGCTTGTATAATCTTTGAAAACTCTTAGAACAGGGGAATTAGAGGAGAATGAAGGGTTAACTGTCCAACTGAGCAGGGACTGTCGAGGAACATTCTCCTTCGTTCAAAGGCTGGCATATTGATTCTGATATTCTGGGGGACATTAATGGATCCGAGGCATTGAAAGCACTCCCGTCACAGATGCTTCACTGTTGCACAGCTGTTGTCACTGTGAGGAACGTAAAGGTAAAAAAAAATCCCTATTCGCCTGCTGGGTATCAAACCCAGCCCACGGCAGACAAAAGAGCTGAACCTAACCACTGGAAACAGAAATGATGACCAGAGGTGAGTGCACGGGTGTGTTGACACTCCTCATTCTCCTTATACAAGCTCTTGTCACAAACAACCACATGACTGATTTCACCTCTTTTTCAATCAATTGGCCTTGCATGTTTTAGCGTCACAAATTCACACTGAAATACTTCTGAAAGTTATGTGGGTTTCTACCTCGGTGATCATTCCAGAGAGTGAGTTACAGAGTCTCCCACTCGCTGACTGATAACGTTTTCCTGCAAATCTATTCGACTCTTTCTGCCTCTTATGATGATACAAAGCTGGGTGGTAGGGTGAAATGTGATGAGGATGTTAGGAGATTACAGGGTGACCTGGACAAGTTAGGTGAGTGGGCAGATGCATGGCAGATGCAGTTTAATGTGGATAAATGTCTGGTTATCCACTTTGGTGGCAAGAACAGGAAGGCAGATTACTACCTCAAGGGTATCAAATTAGGTAAAGGGGCTGTTCAGAGAGATCTGGGTGTTCTTGTCCACCAGTCAATGAAGGCAAGCATGCAGGTACAGCAGGTCGTGAAGAAGGCTAATAGCATGCTGGCCTTCATAACAAGAGGAATTGAGTATAGAAGCAAAGAGGTGCTTCTGCAGCTGTACAGGACCCTAGTGAGACCACACCTGGAGTACTGTGTACAGTTCTGGTCTCCAAATTTGAGGAAAGACATTCTGGCTATTGAGGGAGTGCAGCGTAGGTTCACGAGGTCAATTCCTGGAATGGCAGGATTGCCTTACACGGAAAGACTGAAGCGTCTGGGCTTGTATACCCTTGAGTTTAGAATACTGAGAGGGGATCTGATTGAAACGTATAGGATTATGAAAGGATTGGACACTCTGGCAGGAGTAAACATATTTCCGCTGATGGGGGAGAGCCGAACCAGAGGACACAACTTAAAAATACGGGGTAGACCATTTAGGACAGAGATGAGGAGAAACTACTTCACCCAGAGAGTGGTGGCTGTGTGGAATGCTCTGCCCCAGAGGGCAGTGGAGGCCCAGTCTCTGGATTCATTTAAGAAAGAATTGGATAGAGCTCTTAAAGATAGGGGAGTCAAGGGTTATGGAGATAAGGCAGGAACAGGATACTGATTGGGAATGATCAGCCATGATCATATTGAATGGTGGTGCAGGCTCGAAGGGCTGAATGGCCTACTCCTGCATCTATTGTCTATTGTCTATTGTCTTATCTAAAATCTATCCACACTGATGATCCACCTGGAGGAAACGTTTTCTTCAATCGGTAATTCCATGGTCCTCATTCTTTTGTACACCTGAATCATATCTATGACTCTATGTCTCTTCACAATCAACTCTGCTCTGAGAAAAACAATTCCTGTTTTGGCGAGGCCGGACCACTCAAATCATTCTTAGGTAGGCAGTCCAGAGAGTAACTTCGCTATTTATGTCGGTAAATGTACAGTGAAAGTTATTTGGAAAACGTTAGTTAGGTTGACTTCCGGGTTTTCAAA
This sequence comes from Chiloscyllium punctatum, assembly GCF_047496795.1. Lineage (NCBI taxonomy): Eukaryota > Metazoa > Chordata > Chondrichthyes > Orectolobiformes > Hemiscylliidae > Chiloscyllium > Chiloscyllium punctatum. The sequence continues at coordinate 32,752,833 of NC_092771.1, forward strand.
CAGACAAAAAATTATTCACATAATTACGGAATTAAAAACAAGGAACAAAATATAGAATACCCACAGAGCTCACCCACCCAAACTCGACTTAATTATGCTTTTCCAAAAATACTCAACAGTCCCGGTAGCTAAACGCCATAATCACAGAGTAAAAATGAAACAGAGGACACGCACATCACTGGCATCTTGAAAGATTTCGTGTAATTTGATATAGCTGATACTTTGGCAATGGTTAACACAGTATGTAGGCTGTCAATTCCGTTCTGAAAGTCTTGTGTTCACTGAAGCTTCTTGCCTGTTTTTAAAAATTCGTTGAGTGGAGCAGTCCCACTGCTAACATTCAGCAGAAACTTTCAGTGAAACTCACTCAATCCAGGGAACTGTAGTACTGCTCTTTTCGTCAACGGTGTGAAATAGTCCCCTGTAACTTTCGTTTTCGCACCCCCAGAGGCTATTTATCCGTGTTTAATAACATGACCCAGGAAGGTGAATTGGGCTTTGGCAAATTCACTTTCAGCTAGTTTTAGCACTCAGTCTAAGTTCCGAATTCGATCAAACAAGTCCGATAAATGATTTCAAATGTTCAATCCATTAGTGACTGAAAGTCATCACTCACAATATACCCCATTCAGTTGGGTATTCCGGCAATGACCTTGTCAATTAGTTTCTGAAATGTGGCGAAAGTGTTTTTCGTACAAATGGCATTACTTTAAACTGCTGAAGTCCAGTTGGCGTTACAAAAGCTGAAGTTGCCTTTGATCTTTCTGACAAAGTTCACTGCCAGTAACCTTTGAGCAAGTCCGACTTAGAAATGTAAGTTACTCTTTCCATCTTTTCCACACAGTCCTCCAACCGCCGATATGTATATGCATCAGTCTTTCTAATAACATTGACTTCGTGGTAGTCCACACATGACTATCGAGTCTTAACTGGGTTTGGCACGATGATGATGTGTGAACTTCATTCATTGAAACTCACTACGATTATGCCATCCTCGAGCATGTCTTCTATCTCCTTGTGATCTTGTTCCAACTTTAGAGGGTTATGCCCCAAGGATGTTTCGAAATCCCGAAAGCATCTCCTATATTTGCATCATCTATAATTCGGTTAGTAATTCCCAGTTTATTTCTGCATATGTCCGCATGCATGAGTAATAACTCTTTCAGGTCATTTTGATTTTCTTCTGGAAGATAACTGAATAGTTATACCATTTTTGACAACTGTGTTCCATTGTCCAATTTTATTTAAGAAACGTCCAATGCAGAATCCACTGCCATTGGTTCTTCCCACTGTGTTGTGGGCAATAACACATTCTCCTCTTGCGTTATTTCTCTGCCTTAATACCTTTTCAGCATATTCACATGACACACTCTGTGAGCTTTGTTCATTCCTGGAATCCCAATCAAGTAGATAACCTCACTCAATTTCCTCTCAATTTGATAAGGTCTGCTAAACCTTGCTTTGAATGTTCAACTGTTACTGAAAGTTAGACTAATGCATTATTCCCAGTGGGGAAATTGTGATTTTTTGCTTTCTCATTAACTTCCTGCTTCACCATATGCTGCGATACTTTTAAATGCTGTCTCGCCAACTTCCTAGCATTATTTCGTCGAACTCTAAAATTTTGCACATCGTCTCTGAAATCTGACTTATTAATTTCTCCTTAATCAATTTTAATGGTCCTCTTACTTTATGCCCAAAATTCGTTTCAGATGGACTTAATTTGGTGGATTCGTTTTGGTACATCTCTGATCGCAAACAGCACAGACGCAACTCCCTTATGGAAATCATCTGGCTACTCTTTACCATAAAACCTCAGCCTAGTCTTTAATATTTGACGTCACCTTTCTAGTGTTCCTGTGATTCTGAATGGTACACAGTAAATATGAATTGTTTTAGACTCAAGCTATCCATATACTCCTTGAAATGTTTGGATATGAAGATTGACCCTTGATGTCATTGCATCTCTGATGGTAGTCTTAATCTAGTAACAAAGAATGTGTAATTCTTCCACAATCCTTTTAGGTGCAATATCGCATAATTGAGCAACTTTTGGAAATCTCGTCAATACATCCATTAATGTTAAAAAATGCTTATTCCCACTTTTATTGGATGGAGGGAAAATACACAATGAATGAAAGCACTTAAGAAAGATTTCTCGAACGCTGGAATAGATATGAAAGGTGCAGGATTTATTATTGCGCATGGTTTTCCGATTAGTTGAAATGTATGATATGTCTGGCAAAATTCAATTACATCCTTGTGCAGCCCAAGCCAGTAAAAATGTATTTGCATTTTAGCCTGGGTTTTCCTCACGACTAAGTGACCTCCAATTTGCAGCACATGCGGCAATCTGAGCACCAATTTTCCGTATCCTACTGGGAAAAAAAATCCTGCCCATTTCAAATTTGCTTCAATATGTTATGGTTTCCATTTCCTCATTAATATATCATTTGCTAAGTAATATCACACAGGGATGCATTCATGTCCTTCATGTATATGGCTTCTGATCCAACTGCTTTAACTCTTCATCTTTCTGCTGTAACTCAGTAGCAGAGCAGAGATAAAGATGCTTGCATTTTTAACATTTGTCCCTGCTGTGTCCCACTCAACTAATCAAAAATATTTTGTAATCATATTTTAGCTTCTTTGTATGCGCCTTTTGATTTCTCCTGCTTCAGCTAGTGACTCTGTGATCTCGTTAAGACAAAATCTGGGAAAATTCCTTGATAAACGGCCTTCATTGCTTCACTCACTTGCATCTCCATTGGCTTTTCAACTGGAGTAGGCAGCACGCTTTGCGGTGAATGAGCTATATCATTTGCAAGCAAAAATTGTATTCCTGGAAATGAGAGTTTGTCCAGAACTCATGCCACATAGCCTGAACTGTTTTCTGCACACTCCAGTCTCACTTTACATAATTAAGCTATTTTTCATCTCACCATGAATTCCCATAAACAGTACCTTTCTGACAATAGTTCTTCAGGATTACGTAATTAAGCATCACAGACTGAGAGGATCCCATGTGCACAAATATTGTTACTTCTCTACCTGCTACTCCTGGCCAAGGTAAATAAATTTTACGTTTGCAGGTTTATTTGAAATGCAGATCTGGCACTTCCTCCTTATCAACCTCGGATCGACTTGTGCTCTCTGATGCAGCGTTCTAGCTTCCACTCTGTGTTCTGTAACATGCCAGCAAAATATCCAGGCGTGTTTTGTTTTTCTCCATCTGGCTTTCCAGTGCTTTCCCTAGTACTACAACACCGTAATTTCTTGTGATCTACTTTACTGCTCTGAAAACCCCATATCTTGTTCCCTTCAAGGTTTTATGAGTTACCCTGTGATAAGTTACCTTTGTGATCTTCACTTTCCCTTTCCACGTGAGAATTTCTGCTTGCCCCAATTCCTGTCTCTCACAGACTAAAAATTATTCTGCAAACCAATCTGTGTTTTATTGACCAGTTCATAACAATCAACCATTTCACATTATGCTCTTCCACACTCAGCTTACCTTCAGCCTTTTCCTTCAGCACTTTAAGGTGAATTCCTTTAATAATTGTCAATTTCTGAAGTTCAAACTCTGTCTTCCTTTTTCTGTGCTCTACTGCTCTCGCTTCTTCCCTCTCTCTGCTTCGAATCGTAACTCAAACTGATTCAAATCTGGTGTCCTTTCGTTATCTGTCGCGTCTATCTCAAGTTGATTCACTTTCAATTAGTTTTTATCCATCTCTATCGATTCTCACGGATTTTCCAGTGAGGTAAATATTTAGCTACTGCAGAAATGATCTATCCTTTCCTCACAGAAAGAGGCAAACACAACCCCAGCCTCTGTGATCATTCCAGAAGCCTGGCCTGAAACTTTTTTTTGTAAAACTACTAACTTTACCTGGTACACAGCCAGACAACTTTTGGTAACTAAATGAGACATTGCTCTCCCAAGCATTGTCTATCCCCAGACAAATCAGTACCGAAAGGAAGACGCTAGCACCCATCATTTGCTCTTTAAATCCATCAATTACCTGCCAATTTGTGATGGACGAGGCTAAACCACACAAAATGCTATGAAGCAGACAACCCACACCGTAACATTATAATTTGTTTTGTTAAGTGTACCGTGAAAATTAGTCGAGTAAGCAAGTTAGGTTGACCAAATATGATTCACAAAATGACGGATTGAAAAGCAAAGAACAGAATATAGAATACCCACAGAACCTAGTCGATCCAAACTAGACTTAATCATGCTGTTCTGAAAACACACAACTGTCCCAAACAAAAAGCCCCTTAAACACAGTAAAAATGCAACAGAGGCTTACAGGTCGAAATTAGAAAGACGGTAGGAGAGAGGTTTTTAGGTAGTGCACCACTGCTGCACTAACTAAAAACTAGAATTCAGCTTTCTAGAATGAGCACTGTTCTATCATTATGCAATTTATTTCTAAAGCATAAAGGTTTCGGCCTAAAGCCTCAGCTGAGGATGAACAAACAAAAGGCCTCACAGGGAAAACTTTCATCTCTGTACCACCTCATCCGATTCGGAGCCTGAACTGTCTTACAACGCCTCCGATAAAAAGAAATCAAGATACAGAATCCTTGAGAAAAAGTAGAGCTCCGTTTTTTTTTAATAAAGAGAACACGTTTGTGACAGCACAGTCCGCCCAAGCTATCTTCATAACTGAAACTATTCGAACAGACAATATCCTGATAAATCAGTTCTGCTCTGTTTCCAATGCAATCACATCCCTGCGATAATAGTCATTGCAGAATGACACACAATACTCTAACTAGAGCCGATTGAGCAAATGATATTAATGGCATAGAAAGCCACAGAATCTGTACGTTTCCGATAAAGTGCCTTTTACACAATACTGCGTTGTGGAGAAAGTGAGGACTGAAGATGCTAGAAATCAGAGTCGGCAGTGTGGTGATGGAAAACACAGCAGGACAGGCAGCATGCGAGGAGCGGGAGAATTGACGTTACGGTCATAAGCCCTTCAGTAGGAATGAGGTTTGTGGCCGTGGGGGCTTAGTGAGAAATGGGCGGTTTGTGGATTTAGGGGCGTAATAGCTGAGAATGCGATGAGTAGATGAAGATGGAGAATAAGATAGTAGTTCAGAGAGGAGGTAGAGTGGGCAGGTTGTATAGGTGATGTGCAGGTCAAGAGGCTCAGTTGGAGTCATGAAAGTAGAATAATGTGAGCGGAGGTCGAATCGGGTAACTGGTAATCCCATGTGGTATCGACGTCCCATCCCTCACTTCACCCAGTTATGACCGGGGGACTTTTAAGTGAACAATTAAGTCTGTTTCTATTTCCTTAGATACCAGATAATTAGAGACTAGAAGGAATCAGAGGATAATTAGAGCTTTCAGCCCATCTAGCCGGCCTTGCTATTCGATCATGGCTGATATTGTACCCAACCCAATTCCCCAGCCTTCTGTCTGTGACACTTAGCCACCCTGAATTTAGGAACCAGCCTTTTTTACCAGAGTGGGTCTGAATCCGCCCCAAACGTCTACACATCTGCTGGCAGCTGTTACACTGTGTCTGTGTGTGATCGAGCTCTGTTTCAGTCCCATACAGTAAACTCAGTCTGTACTGAGCAAAGCAACCCCGGCTGCGGGACAGATCAATCGTGACTCTGGCCCCACTGTGTTTCTGCAAGGGAGTAGTTAGCTCCTTCGCCACCTACGGGATGGACTGGTGCTTCAAAATTTGGGGAGAAAGAATGATAGGCACAGGAGTTTGGATAGGTAAGGCCACAAGGTGTATTGTCAGCATCAGTGGAGTCCCTGCTTCAGAGTCAGAGTTTAAATCGCCCCGACCTGGATCCAATTAACAGTCAGCAAATGATTTTTTTCTCTTCTTGTGGCTTTTCGGAATGCAAGCCACTTCCTGCTTCCACGAAGAGCTCAGACGCGGATCCTGCCGGAATCAATCCAGTGATTGCATCTATCCAGAAGGATAATTGGAGAAGTTACATGAGACAACTTTCACCACAAATCCCCTCTTATGATCTCGCCTTTGTGAGCTGAAACTATTTGCTGTACCTTCAACATCGCTGGGTCGAATTCCTGGAACTCCTTTCTCTGGATTAGTGTTGCTGGAAGAGCACAGCAGTTCAGGCAGCATCCAAGGAGCTTTGAAATCGACGTTGCGGGCAAAAGCCCTTCATCAGGAATAAGGGCTTTTGCCCGAAACGTCGATTTCGAAGCTACTTGGATGCTGCCTGAACTGCTGTGCTCTTCCAGCAACACTAATCCAGAATCTGGTTTCCAGCATCTGCAGTCATTGTTTTTACCTTCCTGGAACTCCTTCTCGATCCGCATCATTGCTGTATCTCCATACTGAGCACTTCCAGGATTCTGTAAAGTAACTTACAATCTCAATATCTGGAGTAATTATGGAGGGGCAGTGAAGCCTATCCCAAAGAGTACCTTGTATTTTCCAGACATTCGTTTCCAAAAGCTGCAGTATCTAAGTGGACACCTGAAAGTGATCTGGAACAAGTGAGAAGTTTCGAAAGGGGAGAAGGATAAACTGAAAGTCAATGATGACTGGGAGGCATGAGGCAGGAAGTGAGTGAGGAACTGGTGGTGCAAATGGATTAGCCTTACTGCACACTGTTAACACCGACTCACACACCGCTCGTAATAATTTTTCCACAATTACACTGGTCTCTTGGTTTGAGATTCCCTCTGTGCATATTCATGTGATTAATCGGCCACGAGAGGATGAACACATCCTCTTTATCCAGTCCGAATGAAAAGATGAAGGCACCAGTTTGAAAGCAAAAAAGAAGAGATTGCTTCTTTCTGTGCATTTTCAGTGGAGTATGACCTGTGGAGTATGATAAGTGTTCTTTCCTGCGAAAGAGGAGGTTGATATAAATTCTCATCGAGCAGCTTTATTAGAGAATGGAAGTCTGAGTTACTGTGATCAAATGGTTAATTAACTGCACATATGGATATGCAGAACAGTGCCTGTGGCTTCATCAGTTAAGGCATCTGGTAATAACCAGGCGAGCATGGTGTTAATTGCGGTCAAATGTCCTGTACATTGAAAGTTCATTACTTCAACTTCTTGTAAAGGCCGTATTGTTGATCCAACATCGCGAAAGTGACGGCTCAGCACGCTTCCTGTGTTTGAGCTCAGGCCATTGTTATTATGGGGACAATGGAGTGAGGCAGAAAACACTGCAGACTTACCAGGCAATGTTGTGGCATTGACGCATTCAATGCGAGATGATGGGTCTCATTGTCTGCTGTCACCATTAATTAATTTTAAACAAACAGCAATGGCATCATTGACATCCTATAGTTGCAGCAAAGCTTTTTTTTCTGGTCGGTTATGAATTCTATTTTGAATTGTAAAAGTTCGTCACATTTTGAGTGAAGAAATGTCACCTAACCTCAGACCGAAGTGACAGATACATTACCCAGCTTTCCACACTCTCGCCGGGGGGAGGAGAAAGCCACTTAACAGGTATATTCTCAAACTGTCACCGAATTTCAGACTTTTCTGAAAGTAGAATTGGAAAATGAGGGATATTGACAGACATATTGTGGGAGTTTGTAGAAGAAAGTGAGATGGTATGAGGGACAAATAGATACGCAAATGAAGGTAGACACTGAAAACAGAAATTCTCCATTAAACGTGGTTCTTCATGGACAGAAAAGTGAAGAAAAAGGTAATGAATGAAGACCTGCCATTCACCAACTCAGGACAACAGGAACAGCATTACAGCCGATGAAGACATATTACATATTAAAGATGACGTTTGTCAGCTCATGTGAGATTCTGATAAGTATGCTGATTCGCGAAGTGAAACTGGCAATTACCCAGGAATTAAAACAATAAAATGTATAGTTAACCTGATTCTGTCGATCTGAAACATTAAATCTCTTTCTCTCCACAGACGCTGTCAGGCTGGGACTTTCACTATCAATTCCTGTTTTTGATTTAGATTTCCATGATTCGCAGTTATTTGTTTTATGCTAGTCTGAATCGTGTTTGTAACAAAACCCGATGAACTGCCAGCTCCATACATTCCCTGCTTTGGGAAGGCTGTCAAAATGATAAATGGTCAGAGGAAAACTCCCACTGCCACAGCCGTAAGAGCTATGAATCCTTACCAGTAGACTTCCAGGGAAAGTGAAAAATGGCGCTGTATGTTTTCTTCATGAATTCTCTTTTACTTTTTCATTTGTGATCATTTTAAATGCACATCAGATTCTTTCTTTCTTCTATTTCTTTCAGCGTGGAAAAGGCCTTTCCACCTATCTGCGGCATGTGAACCTAGACTGTAGCTTTAGGGTGCAGGACCTGGAGTGTATGGAGGTTAGGAACATGGCATCAATCTCCAAGGAGGGTGCCTGTAAACAGGAAAGTGGCTTGAAGTGTGTATACTTCAGTGCAAGAAGTATATGAAATAAGGTAGGTGAACGAGCAGCGTGGGTTGGTACCTGGTATTTCGATGTTGTGGCTATTACAGAGACATGGGCAGAACAGGGACAGGATTGGCTGTTGCAGGTTCCAGGGTTTAAATGTTTTAGTAGGGTCAGAGATGAGGGTAAAAGAGGGGTTGGTGTGGCATTGCTTGTCAAAGATAGTATTACAGCGGTGGAAAGGACGATGGATGAAAACTCGCCATCTGAGGTAGTTTGGGCTGAGGTTAGGAATAGGAAAGGTGAAGTCACCCTGTTAGGAGTTTTTTACAGGCCTCCTAATAGTTCTAGAAATGTCGAAGAAAGGATTGCGAGGATGATTCAGGAGAAGAGAGAAAGTAATAGGGTGGTTGTTATGGGGGACTTTAACTTTCCCGATATTGATTTGGAAAGCTATAGCTCGAGTTCGTTAGATGTGTCGGTGTTTGTCCAATGTATGCAGGAGGGTTTCCTGACACAATATGTCGACAGGCCAACAAGAGGTGAGGCCATACTGGATTTGGTTCTGGGTAACAAACCAGACCAACTGTTAGAATTGAAGGTAGGTGAGCACTTTGGGGACAGTGACCACAATTCGGTGACTTTTCCACTAGTGATGGAGAGGGATATGTGTACACTGCAGGGCAAGAGTTATAGCTGGGGGCAGGGAAATTATGATGCGGTGAGGCACGACTTAGGATGCGTGGTTTGGAAAAGTAGCCTTCAAGGCAACGGCGTAATTAATATGTGGAGCTTGTTCAAGGAGCAACTATTGAGTGCCCTACATAAGTATGCACCTGTCAGGCAGGGAGGAAAGGGTGGTGTGAGGGAGCCATGGTTTAATAAGGAATTGGAATCCCTTGTTAAATGCAAGAGGGCGGCCTACAGTAAAGATGAGGTGTAAAAGTTCAATTGTAGTGATTGAGTGTTATAAGGTAGCCAGGAAGGTTCTGAAGAGAGAGCTAAGAGCAGCAAGGAGGGGACATGAAAAGTCCTTACTTGGTAGGATTAGGGAAAACCCTAGGGCTTTCTATACGTATGTCAGGAATAAAAGAATGACGAAGGTAGGAATAGGTCCAGTCAAGGATAGTAGTGGGAAGTTGTGTGTGGAGGCAAAAGAGATTGGGGAGATACTGAATGAATACTTTTCGTCAGTATTCACTCAGGAACAGGACATTATTGCCGCTGTGAATACTGAGTCACAATTAATTAGAATGGACGGCTTTGAGGTATGTAGGGAAGAGGTTTTGGAAATTCTGGAAAGGTTGAAAATAGATAAGTCCCCTTGGCCTGATGACATTTATCCCAGGATTGTCTGGGAAGCAAGGGAGGAGATTGCAGAGCCATTGGCCTTGATTTTTATGTCCTCGTTGTCTACAGGAATAGTGCCAGAAGACTGGAGGATAGCAAATGTGGTTCCCTTGTTCAAGAAGGGGAGTAGGGATAACCCAAATAACCATAGGCCGATGAGTGTCACTTCTGTTGTGGGAAAAGTCTTAGAGAGAATTGTAAGGGATAGGAGTTATGGACATCTGGATAGGAATAATGTGATCAGGGATAGTCAGCATGGTTTTGTGAATTGCAGGTCGTGCCTCACAAACCTTATTGAATTCTTCGAGAAGGTGACTAAGGAGATGGACGGGGGAAAAGCGGCAGATGTGGTGTATATGGATTTTAGTAAGGCATTTGATAAGGTACCAAATGGTAGGCTACTGCAAGAAAATACAGAGGCATGGCATTGAGGGTGAGTTGGAGGTTTGGATTAGGAATTGGCTGGCTGGAAGAAGACAGAGGGTAGTAGTTGATGGTAAAGGTTCATCTTGGAGTGCAGTTACAAGTGGTGTTCTGCAAGGATCTGTTTTGGGACCATTGCTGTTTGTCATTTTTATACATGACTGGAGGAGGGGCTAGAAGGTTGGGTGAGCAAGTTTGCGGATGATACAAAAGTCGGTGGAGTTGTTGACAGTGTGGAAGTACGTGTCAGGTTACAGCGGGGTATAGATAAGCTGCAGAGCTGGGCAGAAAGGTGGCAAATGGAGTTCAATATGGGTAAGTGTGAGGTGATTCACTTTGGTATGAGTAACAAAAAGATGGGGTTCTGGGCTAATGGTCGGATACTTGGTAGTGTGGATGAGCAGAGGGATTTTGGTGTCCATGTACACAGATCTCTGAAAGTTGCCACCCAGGTAAATAGTGCGGTGAAGAAGGCATATGGCGTACTGGCTTTTATTGGTAGAGGAGTTGGGTTCCGGAGTCCTGAGGTCATGTTACAGTTGTATAAGACTCTGGTGCGGCTGAATCTGGAGTATTGTGTGCAGTTTTGGTCGCCATACTATAGGAAGGATGTGGAGGCACTGGAACGGGTGCAGAGGAGGTTTACCAGGATGTTGCCTGGTAAGGTAGGAAGATCGTATGAGGAAAGGCTGAGGCACTTGGGGCTGTTTTCATTGGAGAAAAGAAGGTTTAGGGGTGACTTGATCGAGGTGTACAAGATGATTAGGGGTTTAGATAGGGTTGACCATGAGAACCTTTTTCCACGTATGTAGTCAGCTATTAAGAGGGGGCATAGCTTTAAATTAAGGGGTGGTAGGTATAGGACAGATGTTAGGGGCAGATTCTTTACTCAGCGAGTAGTGAGTTCATGGAATGCCCTGCCAGTAGCAGTGGTGGACTCTCCCTCTTTATTGGCATTTAAACGGGCATTGGATAGGCATATGGAGGATAGTGGGCTAGTGTAGGTTAGGTGGACTTTGATTGGTGCAACATCGAGGTAAAAACAATGACTGCAGATGCTGGAAAGCAAATACAGGATTAATGGTGCTGGAAGAGCACAGCAGTTCAGGCAGCATCCAATGAGCAGCGAAAACAGCCCAAGTGCCTCAGCCTTTCCTCACACGATCTTCCTACCATACCAGGCAACATCCTGGTAAACCTCCTCTGCACCTGTTCCAGTGCCTCCACATCCTTCCTATAGTATCAGGCAAAAGCCTTTCCTTGGCCAAAGGGCCTGTACTGCGCTGTATTCTTCTATGTTCTATGTTCTAAAGATGAGACGGGAGTGATTCCGTTTTGACTATCTCGTGGGTAGTACTACAACATACTCAACAATTCTGGCCTGCCTCCTTGCTTCTGAATGCTGACCCGTTCAAGAAAAACTCCAAATCGGGATTCTGAAGTGGTGAATCCTGCAAGTCTGGTGTGGGGCTGCAAATTTTATAAGTTGCAGCGACATAGTTATGTGGGACTCCATCTCCTTCTGTGGGGAGAAGACTAGTAGGGTTAAGGACGTTATATCGCTTTATTGTAATGTTAGGCATCTCCAATAACATAATATTATATCTGAGCAAACGTCCTGCCGCCATCTGTGCTTTCTTTTGCTCGGAAAGCAGTGACGAAACTGCATGTGGGATCATAGGTTTAACTCAACATAGCCGAGTATAGGAAATCCTGCCTCTATGGAGTCTCGTTTAGCTCCCGATCTCAATATTCCACCATGATCCTGCATCAGCATAGATGTCATGAAGCCACGTGTCTCATGTAATGCTTGTACAAAAGGCATGTTTGGATTCGGAATCCCCAATGCAGGTGAGGTTTGGAGAGCCTTTTTCGATTCAACCAAGGCATCTTGGCCTCTGGGGCCCACTGCAATGGATTCTGGTTCTGTATCACTTTCCCATGAGCTCTGTCACTTAGAGGCAATTCAAGGGTTGCGTAAATCGGGAGAAACGTTCTCCAGGAACAGCACATTCCCAAAAAGTATAGCAATTGTTTCTTCATGTGACACTTTGGAACTTGCTGGATTGTATGAACTCGGTCCTGACCAATGGCCTTTCCTTGTTCAGATATTCAGTGACCTAGGAACTTCACTTGCACAAATCATCGTGTTGTGGGACGAGCTTTGTGCCCTTCCCTCGCTAGATGGCAGTTTAACGCACGGGTATCTTTCTCACATTGTTCCTCTATTGGTGCTGCTCATCAATAATGATTCAGATATTGCAGAAGCGCTGACCCCGCGGTTAAAACAAGAGTCTCCAGACACCTGCGTAGAGCCTCATTGTATATGGTGGAGAACTCACAGTAACCTTGACAAAGTCGCATGAAAGTATACGATTTACCTTTGAATGAAAAAGCGAACCAGAATTGACCCTCTGGGTGTACCAGTACATGAAAAAAAAAATGCATTTGCTAATTCCACAACAGAGAACCACTTACAGTTTGGTGGAATTTGAGATAGTATAGTATAGGGGTTGGTAACATTTGGGATGCACAGAACAAAAGTGTTATTGACTGCCTGCAGGCCTTGAACAAATCTCCATTCCTCCAGTTCACCTGGAATGTTTGTTTTTTTGACAGGAAAAATAATGAGTTTTCACCGGTGAACTTTCACAGGGGATTATCACTCCAGCTTTTAGGAGGGAGTCAAAGACTGGAGTAATTCCTTCTGTTGCCTAGGGTTTTCAACGATATTGTGCTCTCCAAGGACGATACTCATAATTCGGAATTATTCTTATGGGTTCACCGCCTGTTATGAGCCCCACATCATGTTTGCCTTTTGCCCACAACACCATAGGGACCCTTCTCAATCTTGGCTCCGAGACTTCTACCTTAGGAAAACGTCAGGCTATCCTCGTTGGCTCTTCAGGGCGAGTGGGGCTTTCCTGGACTGCCCTATCTGCCTGAGTTAGCCAATTGAGTTCCTTCCTATTTGTCCGCATATCTTCATTGAACCAGATACCCACATCGTCCTTCCAGACCTATTCTTTCGTTGTTTTGCGCCTATAGTACCTATGGTCCGAAATCCTGCCCCCTATCGCTAGACACCTTCGCCAATGACTCATGAGAAAAATAACCTTCCACTTCAAAAAGGTAGGGTCTACTTGCCGTCAGATACTTTAGATAAATTTACACTGACTGCACATCTGTGATCATTCCAATAAAATCCGCACAATAACATCTGATCTGGTTTAACCAATTTCCTGAACCAATCCTTCTGTAATGATTCGTCAGGGACATCGTGGTGGATGTCTGTTGTGTAATGGAGCACATACCCAGCAAGAACATCGGTGTTAGTAGGATTAACATGGTTATTCGCTACCAGGGCGAATGAATTGCTGACTGAACTTATTGCTCTCTGGCTTAATCGCCGCTAATATACATACATCAGGGGTCGTGAGTCGTATGTTAAAGTCTGCATTGGTGAATCTTCTTTTCGTATTACCTGCAAGCCCATCGGGGCACTGGGTAAATCCAACCACAGTCTCACTATGAGATCCCGAGCCATCAGATTTAAACAACTGAATTCTGATTCCAAAAACGGGAATTGGAATGATTCCCCATTACTGTTTTCACACAACTGGGGTGCGGTACATCTCGCTCGTATCACGACCCCTGATGCACCCATTGAGTTCATGAACCATCACTATGGGCGTTATGGAGTGCAGTGAGGCGCGTAAGGTACTGGGACACTGTCTTACCTTCTTGTTCTTGACACATTGCAATTTTGACCATGCCCATTCGCACTGGGAATGCCTCCCCCAGTTGGTTGCCTGCGCTGCAACAAAATCATCAAAGTCTTGTTATCCTCCACTTGCGGTTCGGCTGCTCTGACATGGATGTTTCCGGGTGGCCATTTATCCTTGATTTTGGTGACAATGGGTCCTAGTTTTCGTCCCAGGAGGCATATCATCTCATGTGACGTGGAACGGAACTCGATACAGAACTTTGTCTCTTCGGTGAACTTATTACCTCCAACCTCGCGTGGGTCAGGCAACTACACATATGCACTTTCTAAATCATTCATGGCCCATGGCAATTGGACCAACACTGGGTGCTCTTCCGTACCTGCATCTCAACCATTGGTGTTTGCAGAACCAACTGATTTGGTCATCAGATGCCAGTACTGACATATCGTCTGCCGTGGGATGATCGCAAACAGGCCCTGGATGCCTTTCAATCTTGAAACGCAGTCCTCCTTTTGGGCTTGCTTCAATTGGTTACGGGTACAATATGCTATTGGTGATTCAGCAGACCCTGAGGCAGTGGCCGCTGACTTGGAATCTTTGCCAGGTGTATCTCGTAGAGTGGCTGCAGGTCTCGGAGGGCAGCCGTCAAGGTCAGGATCTGAAACAGACTTAAGACACTGTATGGCTTCATTAGGTGCTTTTCCTCCAACTGTGACCTCAGTATTCCCAAATGCCTTTTACTAAAACTTCTCCATCCGACAAACCACATGCCTTGATTCACAATTCAAACTGCTTTACAGATTCTGGGCACAATTATTTGGCATGTATTGCATTTTTGATTGACCATTCCAAGTCCCGTGTGCCCTCTTTTTGTTTGCTCTTCCTGACGTTAGTATGCTCTTTCTTGAGTGAGTTTCATTGATAGCGTGGTGTCAGTCTGCTCTTTCCTGGTTGACTTAGATTGACAGAGTGCCATCAGTCTGCAATTTTCTCTTTGAGTTACTTTGATAGCGTGAGGTCAGTCTGTTCTCCCCTGGTTGAGTCACACTGACAGAGTGGGGTCCGTATGCTCTTACTTGGGTGAGTTACCTTAACAGAATGGGTCAATCTGCTCTTTTCTGGGTAAATTACATTCACAGAGAGAGGTCAGTATGCTCTTTCCTTTGTGAGTTACGTTAGCAGAGTCGAGTCAGCCTGCTCTTCCCTGGATGAGTTACACTGACAGGGTGGGGTCAGTCTGCTCTTCCCAGGGTAAGTTACGTTGTCAGAGTGGCTCCAATCTACAATGTCATGGTTGAGTTGCATTGATACCGTGAGGTCAGTCTGCTCTTTCCTGGGCGAGATACCCGAACAGAATGGGGTCGGTCTGGTATTCCCTGGATGATTTATATTCACAGAATAGGGTCAGTCTTCTTTTCTCTGTGTGAGGAACATTCAGAGCCTGTGGTTGGTCTATTCTTCCCTGGGTTAGTTACTGTAACAGTTTGGAGCCAGTTTGCTCTTCCCTTGGCGAGTTACTTTCACAGAGTCGTGATGGTCTACTCTTCCTGGAGTGAGTTAACCAGAAAGAATGCATCAGTACTCCCTTCGCTGTATAAGTTACATAGATCGTGTGGGTTCAGTCTGCCTTTCCCTCGGCGAGTAACATTGAGAGTGGGATCAGTTTGCTCTTCTCTGGAAGAGTAACATAGACAGAATGGGATCAACCTGCTCATCTCGGGGTGAGTTACATTGACAGTATGAAGTCAAGCTTGTCTTCCCTGCGAGTGTTTCATTGACAGGATCAGATCAGTCTGCTCTTCCCTGAGTGAGGTTCATTGACAGAGTGGTGTCAGTCTGCTCTTTCTTGGGTGAGTTTCATTGATAGCGTGGGCTCATCCTTCCTTGTCCTAGCTGAGTTATATTGACAGCGTGGAGTCTGTCTGCTCTTCCCTGAGTGAGTTACATTGACAGTGTGGCGTCAGTCTGCTTTTTCCTGGGTGAGTTACACTGACAGGGTGGTGTCAGTCTGTTTTTCCCTGGATGGCTGACATTGACAGAGCGCGGTCTGTCTGCAATTTCCTGGTTGAGTTATATTGACAGATTGAGTGCAAACCACTCTTCGCTGGGTCAGTTGCATTGACAGACTATGTCAGTCTGTCCTTCTCTGGGTGAGTTACATTGTCAAAGTGGAGTCAGACTGCCCTACTTTGATCGAGTTACATTGACAGTGTGGAGTAAGTCTGCTTTTCCATGGATGTGTTATATTGACAGTGTGTGGTCAGCCTGCTCTATCCTGGGTGAGTTACATTAACAGAGTGGTTTACATCTGCTCGTTATTGAGTAAGTTATCGTGATGGATTGACATCTGTCTGCTCTTACCTGGATCAATTAAATTGACAGGATGGGGCCAGTCTGCTCTTCACTGGATCAGTGACATTGAGAGACCGGCGTCAGTCTGCTCTTTCTGGAGTGAGTTTCATTGACAGAGTGTGTCAATCTGTCTTCCCTGAATGAGATACTTAGACAGTATGTGGTCAGTCTGCTCGTCCCTCATTGAGTTAAATTGACAGAATTGGAATCAGTCTTTTCTTGCCTGAATGAGTAGCGTTGACAGAGCCGCGTCAGTCTGGTCTTTCTTGGTTTAGTTACATTGACAGAGTGGGTCAATCTGCTCTTCCTTGGCCAAGTGACAGAGACAGAGTGGGTTCAGTCTGTTCTTCCCTGGTTGATGGACGTAGATAGCATAAGGTCAGTCTACTCTTCCCTGGATGAGTAAAATTGACAGAGTTGCGTCAGTCTGCTCTTCCCTTGGTGATTTGCACTGAACGCGTAGGGTCAGTCTGCTTTTCCAAGGCTGAGGTACCTGTAGAGAGTGGGGTATGTCTTGTCTTCACTGGCCGAGTTACATCGACAGAGTGGGTTCAGTCTGTTATTCTCTGAGTGAGTTACATTTATAGAATGGAGGCAGTCTGCTCTTTCCTAGGTGAGTTACATTAACAGAGTGGGTGCAATCTTCTATTAACTGGGTCAGTCGCATTGACAGAGTGGCGTCAGACTGCTCCTTCCTGAGTTCGTAACATTGATGGAGTAAGCTCAGTCTGCTCTTCCCTCGGTGAGATACATTGATAGAGTTGGCTCCACCTGCTCTGCCCTTGGAGAGTTACTTTGACTGAGTTGTGTCAGTATTCTCTTTCGTGGAAGAGTCAAACAGAAAAAGGGGGTCAGTGTTCTCTTCGACGGAGTATGGTCAGTCTGCAATTTACTGGTTGAGTTGCATTGACAGGCTGTGTTCAGAACGCCCTTTCCTGGGTGAGTGGCATTGACAGAATGGGCCAGTCTCCACTTCTCTGGGTGAGTTACATTGTCAGAGTAGAGTCAGTATGCTCTTCTCAGGATGAGTTACATTACCAGAGTGGGATCAGTCTGCTCTTCCCTCGGCGAGTTACATTGACAGAGTGGAGTCAGTCTGCTCTATCCTCAGAGCGTTTCTTTGACAGATTGGCGTCAGTCTGTTCTTCCCTTGGTGAATTACATTGACAGAATGGGTCAGTCTGCTTTTGCGTAAGTGCATGACACCAACAAAGTGGGGTCAGTCTGCTCTTGCCTGGTTGAATTAATTTGACAGTATGGGGTCAGTCTGCTCTTCCCTGGGTGATTTAGTTTACAGATTGGCGTCAGTCTGCTTTGCCCTGGGTGTTTCGCATTGAATGCGTGGGGTCACTCTGTTCTGCCCTAGCCGAGTTACATAGAGAATTTGGGGTCAGTCTGCTCTTCCCTGGGTGTATTACATTGACAGGATGGGGTCAGTCTGCTCTTCCTAGTGTGTGTTACAGTAACAGAGTGAGGGTAGTCTGCTCTTCCCTCAGTGAGTTGGATTGACAGAATGGGGCAAGTCTCCAATTCCCTCAGTGAGTTTCATTGACAATGGGGCGTCAGTCTATTCTTTTCTGGGTGAGTTACATTGAAAGAGTTGTGTCATTCTGATCTTCCCTGGAGAGTTACATGGACTGAATTGTGTCAGTCTGCGCTTCACTGGGGGAGGTACAAAGGCAGAGTAGGGTCAGTCTGCACTTCCCCGGGCAAGTGACATGGCGTCAGTCTGTTTTTTCCTGAGTTAGTTACATTGGCAGTACGGGGTCAGTCTGCTCTTTGCTGGGTGAGTTACATTGAAAGAATGGCGTCAGTCTACTCTTCCCTGGGTGTGGAGCATTGACAATGTGGGGTCAGGCTGCGCTTCCGTGTGTGAATTATATTGACAAAGTGGGGTCAGCTTGCTCCTCCCCGTGTGAGTTAATTTAACAGAGTGGTGTTAGTCTGCTGTTCAGCAGATGAGTTATTTTGACTGTGTGGAGACAGTCTGCTCTTTTCTGGGTGAGTTACACTGACAGGGTGAAGTCACTCTGTTATTCACACTGCACTGAATGAGTGGTGTCAGTCTGCTATTCCATGGATGGCTTACATTGACAGAGCGCGGTCAGTCAGCACTTTCCTGGTTTAGTTCCATTTAGACACTGGGTTCAGACCGCTCTTCCATGGGTGAATTACATTGTCAAAGTGGAGTCAGTCTGCCCTTCTCTGGGCGAGTTGCATTGACAGAGTGGGGTATATCTGTTCTTCCCAGGATGAGTTGCACTGACAGAATTGTGTCAGTCTGCTCTTTCCAAGGTGAGTTACAATTAATAGAGGTTGGTTAGTGTCAGTGGTTACTGATTTTTACTGACTCGAAAATTTTCCAGTTGTCAGTGGTTACCGATTTACTTTGGAACGAGTAACAGGAATAAAAAGTAATGGGCGAATGGTACATTATTGGCAATGTAGATCAGCAGAGAGATTGTGGTGTCCATCGCGTACATCCCATAAAGTTGCCGCACAGGTTGATAAGGCTATTAGAGGCATACAGTGCGCTAACTTTTATTGGTAGAGGGATTGAGTTTCGCATGTTGTGTGGTCATGCTGCAAACATACAATATTCTGGTCTGGTCGCACTTGCCGTTTTTTGGATCGTTCAGGTCCACGCTTTATAGGAAAGAGGTGGAAGCATAGGAAAGGCTCGAAGGGGAAATTTACCAGCATTTTTCCTGGTATGGAGGGAGGGTCTGATGAGGAAAGGCTGAGGGACTACAGGATCTTTTTCATTTAAGTGAAGAAGATTGAGAGATGTCTCATTAGACATATGCAAGATGATCAGAGGATTGATAAGGTGGACTGTAAGTGTATTTTTCCTCGGATGGAGATGGCTTGGACGAGGAAACATAGCTTTAAATTGGAGAGTGATAAGAGACCACACCTGCGCACAACACTGAACAATGTTCGAGATGAGATCTCACTAAGACCTCTCAGCTGCAATAAGACATAATTACATCTGTCATATTTGGTCTCAATACATCAACATTTGTCTTTTAGTTTCTGATCATTTTCGTTGCAGATTATTTTCTACTTGTCTGTGAAGTTTTACAGAGTGGGATAAGACCCTTCTGCCCATTGTGCATTGTGGTTTATCAGAGAACCATCTATTGTCGTCCCAGTTTCCAGCTTTGCCCAAAGTCTTGTGTGCTCTGATGTTTCCAGGACAAATGTCAATGAGGTTGTCCTGTGATCTTAAATGATGCAACAATGGGACTGAAGTTTGATTATGTCACAATGTATTGTAACCCCCTGAGGAACGCATCCTCATTTTCCCACAAACAGGGAGACACACAGGCAGATACTACAAAAGTGACAGAGGTCTCGGGACTCTACTAGCTCCAAGTGCTCCAGGAACACTCTCCGCCTCCATTCATAATGTATTCTGACAATAGGCAGCTTTTGGTGAAACATGTGCCAGTTCTACAGCAATGAGAGCTGTAGTGGTGAGCTGAAATTTAAAATGAACAACAGAAGAACCATATGCAAGTTCCAATTTCGGAAGCACAAACAAATCATCCCTGCAGCACCATACAGAAAAGCACCATGAACCACGTTTAAAGAAGGAATTGCACTCGAAGTAGGAAGGACTCGAGCTTACACTTTTCTCATCCGAAGTTGGAGGCGTTGCCCATTACGCCACAGGCCCAAAGCACATGTGCAACGCTGGCAGCTTGTCGTTGTATAATATTATGGACTTTCACAGAACCGGAATTAACAAGGTGAAAAAGCAGCCAAGATAATCACCATCAATATTTCAATTCGAGGAACCAACTTCGTGAAGTAACGCCTTTCAGTGGCAAAGAAAACACATTTGTCCACGGTTGCCTGCTTCAGGTTCCCTTACTTCTCTGCTGGGAGTTTTATTAATTTTATTCACAGTCATGACGTGATTTCATGATTCACTCTCATGAAAAGAGTCATGGTGTCTTCTCGTCAAGACCGAGGACAAACTGAGCGAGAGACCAGTGGTCATTTCTAGCCTGGGATGTAGAATTAGACGAGGTGAGCGACTATTTTTATTGGCGCCGCCCCTTCACTGCAAACTAGCGCCTCACAACGAGCCGTTGTTCGCATCAGCCTGTTTTGTACCTTCTTGCAGTGCATTTGCTGAACAATATCAGATTATCACAGTTTGCTTTTTACAGTTTGAAAGCCAAGACGATACTATGAATTGTTTGGAAACTTGGAGAGAGAAATATTGCTGCCAAAGGTGGTTATGATGTGATTTAAACACATTTTAGAACTGCTGTTATCAAGTGGTTAAGGAATTACACATATGCGTGAGAAAACTCGCTTTTTGCGTGGCGCTGTGGCTTAGCCAGTTAAAGCGACTCACACCACAGTGGTGCCTTCTGATTGTTTTGAAAGCTCGTTATTTCTCGTAAGTGTTGTGTTGCTGATCGAGCAACTCACCGTTCGTTTTGAATTCCAGCCTGTTCTGATTTGGCATTGCCACTTCTTTTTCCTGGTTTACTGCCAATAGTGTATGTTCTTCTTTCTAACTATCACTTCAACCTGGAGATTCTTCCCGCTGTTCCACAAGCACTTCTGCTTCTCCTCCTCTTATTCTCCTTCCTTCGGGCTTTTGCCCGAAACGTCGATTTCGAAGCTACTTGGATGCTGCCTGAACTGCTGTGCTCTTCCAGCACCACTAATCCAGAATCTGGTTTCCAGCATCTGCAGTCATTGTTTTTACCTTCCTTCATTCCTAGTTTAGTGGAAATTAAGAGGAGGGCAGGAGGCACTGCAGAATTACGGAGTAATGTTGTGGTAATGGCACAGACACGACGAGCTGATCTCCGTCATTCTCTGCTGTCACCATTCATTCATTGTATACCAACAGTAAATACATCCTTGCTCTCCTGGAGCTGTCATGTCATAATTTTAGCTTCAAAATATTCATAATATTTTGAGGAAGAAATATCTCCTTGTCTCACGTCTAGTGATAAACAGATTATCCGCTGAATGTGAGCCGACTTCCACCGAATCCAACCAGGTGCCAGAAAGCCTCTCGGCGGCTCCACTCTCAAGCTGTCCTGAATACCAGGCTTTTCAAAGAGCAGAAATAGGAAATGATGGATATGGACAGACAAGTGGCTCAGGAGGATACACGGAGACAAATAGAGAAAAACAGAGAGACATATTGAGGGAAACACGGAAAGAACCATTTCTCCATTCGACGTGACTGCGAACTGACTGAAAGGAAAAGGAAAATGTCACCATTTAAACGCAGCCTTTCACCAGTTCAGGTAAATGGATGCAGCATGGCAGCCGATTAAATCCTATTAAGTTTGTAACTTCGACGGTTGTAAGCTCAAGATAGATTTTGATAAGTATCCTGCTTCGACAGTTAAAACTGATCATTTTGTATAATGTAGCGTATAATGTAGAAATATATATCAAACCAGGTTCTGTCCATCTGAAAAAATATACGTTTCTCTCCACAGATGTTGCCAGGCGTACCGAATTTCTCTATCAATTCTCGTTTTTAGTTTAGATTTCAAAAGCCTGCATCTTTTTGATTTCTGTTAACCTGAATAACGTTTGGCACAAAACCAATCACCTGCCCGGTTCGGAAAAGCGGTTAGAAATACTGGTACCATGGTACATTTGCATAACAAATCATCCATTCTCTGACCGAGAATAGAACGAATGCCGCGGTAGTAACATCTGCAAACCCTAACTCCTAGATTACAAGGGTCGAAGACAGACGCTTTTGTAATTATTCTCAATGAAACGGGTTTTGCCTTTTCATTTCTGATCAGTTTTGCTGAAGATTGGTTTCTACTCGTCTTCACGTTTTGCAGAATGGAAAAGCCCACTTGGCCCATGCTGCAGTGCACTTGAAAGACATTCATCTATTCTATTCCGAGTTTCCTGCTTTGTTCCATAAACTCATGTGTTCTGATGATTGCAGTGCAAATTTCAATGAGAGTCTCGCTTTGTTGTTAAATGGTATAACAATGGGACTGAATTTGATATTGTCTGACTGGGTTGTAATCTACATGAGGAACCTACCTCGTTTTCTCTCACAGAGGGAGGGACTTAGACACATACCCCGACAGTGGCAGAGGTCTCAGGATTAGACCAACTCCTTGTACTTCACTTGCGCTGTCTGCTCCCCCACACAGGTTTATGCGCCACAAGGCAGCTTTTGTTGAAATGCAAGCCAGTTCTACAGACAATGAAAGACGTTGCTATGAGCTGGAGTTTAAAGTGGAAGAAAGACGAAAATGTAAATTCGAAAAACCAACCCCTTCCGTTCCTGACAGACTACAGGTAACGGGAACGAATTAGCACGCTGCATCCTCGCAATGTTCACTTCGAACCTACAATCCTCTAACTCGACGTCAGACGCGCTGCCCATTACGTCACTGACCCAAAGACCAGGCATGGCTGCGACAGTTTGTCAAAATGTAAGGTAAACGTCCACATCGGGGAAACAGCATTCACAAGGTGCAAAATCAGCAAAACATAATCACCATCACAGCTTCACTTGGAAGACCCCACTCTGTGAAACATTACCTTTCACGTTTTACATTCCAGACCCTGAACAAATTCCGTGAGAAACATCTGGTCATTTCAAGCCCGTCGTCCAGAACGAGACGGATTGAACGACACCTTTATTGTTGTCGACCTATGAACGCAGCTGAAACGAGCTCCTATTAGCATCAGCCTTTACTTACCTTCCTGCAATATATCTGCTGAACAACATCAGATTATTGCAGATTTGCCTTCTTCACATTTAAACCCAGCTTATAATCTGAACTGTTTGGAAACTTGGAGAGAGAAACACTGCTGATGAAGACGATTATGACGTGAAGATCAGGCACTAGAGTTGTACAGGTCAGGTTCCACAGGCTACTGTCAGTATCAATGGGGATCCCTGCTCAGCAGTCTGAACTTGTATTGCCAAGACCTGGATTTAATTCCCACTCAGAAAGTGAAGATTTAATTCTCTTCTTGTGAATTATCCAAATGAAAACTAATCCCTGGATACGCATAGAACATATACGTGAATACTGCCAGGAAAAACCAGTGATTGTTTGCATCTATTCAGAAGGACAATAGTAGCAGATACACGCGAAACCCAACACCGCAAATCCCTCTCCAAGTAACTCGCCTTTCCAAGTTTAAAATATCCCACTGGTCCTTCAGTGTCACTGAGTCTAAATCCTTCCCTCATGGCGTCATGACTGCACCTCTGTACTGAGCACATCCAGGGTTAGATTACATTAGATTCCCTAGTTTGGAAACATGTCCTTCGGCCCAACAAGCCCACACCGACCCTCCGAAGAGCAATCCTGCAAAGTAACTCACCATCTCTATCTCTGGCATAACTAGGGATGGACGGTGCATGCTATCCCATTGAGCAATAACTGTAAGACAGTAATGCGTTTCAAAAAGCTGAGGTTTCTGAGGAGACATCTGCAAGCGGTCGGGAATAAGTTAAAAATTTGGAAGTGGGGGTGGGGGGAAGTGACTGGCAATAATGATGGGAAGCATGGGAGAGCAAGTGAGTGAGGAGCAGTTTATGCAAGGCTCAGTGTCGGTGTCAGAATGCACTGCCACTGTTCACACTGACTGACACACCACTCCTTGTCAATTCACCACAAGAGCCCATTCCTCCTGGTGTGACGTTCCCTCTGCGCAAATTAACGCGATTGATGGGCCCCGAGCCCAGAGAGGATGGATATATCTTCGTTATCCAGTCAGTTCAAAAAGTCGAAGGCATCAGATTCAAACCGAAGCAATACGAGATTGTCTCTTACTGTGCATTTTCAGTGGAGAATATCCAGATGTGAGCTCTTCTGCAAAAATGGTGGTTGATTTGAATTTTCACTGAGCAACTGTGAAAAACAAAAAAGTGACTGAGTTACAGTGATCGAATGGTTAAGGAAATGTGCATATGGTTTTGAAAAGTCGAGTCTGGGCTGTCGTTGTGCCTTATTTAGTTGACGTTCCTGTCAATAAATAAGCGATAATGGGTTCATTTCGCAACATCACAACCTGCGTAAGTCTTTCATAAAGTACTGAGTACCTGACTTCACACGTGGTTCTGGTCGTGATGGGATTCAATCGAATGAGTGTACAGTTTAACTACAATGCCTTCGACAGCTCTACCACTCGGCCACAGAAAACCCCACAACAACGTTTTTAATGACTAGTGTATCAGTATCGCCTCAATTCAGGCACTTTTCCCCACGCACATTCAACAATGAATTTGATGTAAGTTCGATAACATTTATGAGGATTTTGCAAGGTTTGCAGGGTTTGGATTGTAGAGTTAAACTGAATAGGCTACGATAATTGACCCAGGAGATTGAGGGCTCAGGGATGAGCTGACAGAAGTTCATGTAATCATGAGGGAGACAAATAGACTGAATCGTCAATGAATATTTCTTCATAAGGCAGGCATTTTCAAAACTAAGGAGCACAGGTTGAGAGTGGTAAATTTAAAAGGTATCTGAGGGACATTTGTTTCCACACAGAAACTTTTGCCTGTTTGGAATCAATTGCTAGACGAAGTGGCGGAGTCTGGTACACTCACAATATTTCCAAGGCATGTAGATCGGTACATAGACAGGAAAGGTGAAGAGAGAGAAAGGACAGATTTTGGCAAATTGCAGAGATAAATTTCGAATATCTGATCAGGAGGGGCGAGTTGCATCAGAGAACCTGTTTATGTGTTTGGCCCCACTGAGATGATACAGTGGCGAACAGCAGTTTGAATAAGTTATTGAAAGAAATAAAGGAAACTCATCACTCGTTCTGCGCATGGGGCTAGTTTCCTGGAAAATGGTTGATTCAAATTCAGCAACAGATGAAGGTTTTCAGATCTGAGGCTGGCAATGACTCTTCTTCTTGACACAATTCCAAGTTCTCATTGAAATAAAATTGGCTGAGGAAAATACCTCACGAATCGTGTTACCCGCTCAGCTTCCCAACGAATCCAAAAACTGACAACACTTAACATAGAAAAGAAACAGAACTGACAAAGAGAAGCTATTTTCCGATACAAGGACGCATGAATGTTCTCTGTGAGTAGACTGAGTCGTTTGGGTCATGAACTGCTCCCACAAATAACAGAGAGGCAATTCAAAACGGTGCTTTCAACGTACTGGCGTCCTAGTGCACCACTACGTCCTGAAAAGTGCTCAAGTAACAAATTAGAACGGAATAATAATGGACCATGAAAAGTGAAGATGAACAATTACAGTCTCGATTGGATTAGGTTAAAAATGCGTAGGTGGATCCACCGGATCGAGAGGGCCAATCACCAGCCTCCCTCATCAGAACTGAAATGAAGGAAATGGGAAACGTAACCAAGTTTCACATCGCTTTTGCCCTCCTTTTCGCCACAACGACAGATAAAGGCGAGTGGATTCAATGCAGGATTCAATGCAGGAAATAGCTGTCTCCATTCACTTTCAGAGAAAAAGGTGAACAACGCAAATTGTCTGGAATATCAAAACCTGGCGCCGCTTGGGTCCCCTATTATGCTGGGGGCCTTCGAAGCTGGAGACGAATGTGATAACCACAGCAGTAGGGAAAACAGCGTGGACACTGACGTGGTAGTTGCTTTGTGCTCTGCCATATTACAGCGTGTTTTAGACGAAATAATGGCTTTTTTTCTGTTCAACTTCAACAAAACTCATCCTTGCAAAACGTTGCCAGCCTAATACATTTGCACAAGCGGCAGCACATAGATGCAAACACAAGCCTTCTTGAGAAGTGGAACCTGAAACCAGAGTCTCAGGTTGCTCAGCCAAGTGAGCACACAGGCAACAACCGGATGCCCTGGAGCGTGTGCCTTATGATTCCTTGCAGCATACTCACAGCAACTGCACCAGTTCTGCAGAATAAGTGGTGGAAAGGAATTACTTCATATGAGTACTTCATATGAGCCAGGTTCATATGAAGCCAGGAATTACTTCATATGAGCCAGGTTTGCTGATGAGAAAAACATGAGTAAACTACACCTGAACAAAACCAATAGCAACTCTGCTGGCTCTATCATAACGTACTTCCTGCTGCCACAAATGTAAAATACTGCTGAACAAAGAGAATAATAAAGCTGCTTGTGCTTGTTCGTGCTTGTTTTTCTCATCAGCAAACCTGGCTTTGAATTTGCTAGTCCATATCTGCTGCCATGGTGAAGAGGAATACAATTCCGATTAGTTGCTGTGTGAAACTGTGTTCAGTTCCTCTCCTCAGATAAAATGAGCACTGGAGATGATGAAGTAATCCTGCCAGAAACGCCGATTCCCCTGCTGCTCAGATGAACTGAAAAACTGTTTTAACACTGGAATACAAGAACGGTAGAACACGTAGTGAGGTTATTCGAAACGCGGTGCCAGTAAGATTTGCAACTTCCCTTGTCATTCTCCTAAACGGTACATTTTCCAGCAGAGCCATGAGCAACTGCCACCTGTCTGCAAGCAGAGTTGGAAACCTTTGTGGGAATCGAGGAGATGCGACTCGTAATTATCAGTATATCAAACAGTTCTTACTTTGAGGTGTACAAAAATCAATTTCTACACATATTCAGGGAATGTCAAAGGCGATCTGTGATGTCAAAGACGTGCTCATTGTACGTGATTGTCCTTTGTTCGACGTGTGAAAAGGTTTCCCTCTTTAGTCGCATTCACGTTTCTTGAATCAGACAGAAGGTGTTTCACCAGAGCTGCACTTGACTTGCATTCCTCTCCCTTGCTATCATACTTTCCTGCAACTCCGTGATAACAATAAACAAAACGCATACAATGTCATTCGGCAGACTGTCTGTGATTTCTTCATTTCCAGTTACAACATGGCTTAGATTTCAGACTGCATATTCATATTCGTAACTGTATGAGAGCAAGAGTTGAGTTGGGGACAATAGAGGCAGCCGTCTTATTATTAACTTTGCTCGAGAGCAGTTTACAATAAAATCATCAGGGTTATTATTATTTTTGTTGAGGAGTAGTTTACTGATGAGACAGGAGGGTTATTAATAGTTTTGTTCGGTAGCAGTTTACTTTTGAGGCAGCAGTGTCATTAATGAGGTTTTTTCAGGAGTAGTTTACAATACAGGCAGCAGGATTATTATAAGCTTTGTTACGGAGTAGTTTACTGATGAGGCATCAAGATTATTATTAGTTTTGTTAGGGAGTAGCTTACTTTGAGGCAGCAGGGTTATTAATAGTTTTGTTAGCGAGTACTTTTCTGTTGATGCCACAAGGTTATTATGAGCTTTGTTCAGGAGCAGTGTACGATCGAGGCAGCAGGAGTATTATTAGTGTTTTTTCAGAGTAGATTAACTGTTCAGGCAGCAGGGTTATTATTAGATTTATTATGGGGTAGTTTACTTGAGAGGCAACAAGGTTATGATTAGCTTTTTCGGGATTAGTTTACTCTAGAGGGGTTAGTATTAGCTTAATTAGTTTTAGTTTACTACAGAGGTAGCAGCTTTATTATTCTCTTTGTTCAGCAGTATTTTACAATTGTGGCAGCAGGAAGTACGTTATGATAGAGCCAGCAGAGTTGCTATTGGTTTTGTTCAGGTGTAGTTTACTCATGAGGCAGCAGGGCTAGTAGTTTACTGAGGAGGCAGCAGGGTTATTATTAGTTTTGCTTGGAAGTTGTTTACAATAGATGCAGCAGGGTTACTAATAGTCTTGTTAGGGAATAGGTTACGATAGAGGCAGCAGAATTATTATTAGTTTTGCTTGGAGTGGTTTACAAAAGAGGCAGCAGAGTATTACTAATTTAGTTTGAGTGTAATTAACAATAGAGTCAGCAGGGATCGTATTAGTTTCATTTAGCTTTGTTCTGGAGTAGTTTACTGTCAATGCAGCTGGGTTATTATGAGTACTCCTGAACAAAACAAATAATAATACTGTTGCTTCAATAGAAAACTACACCCAAACAAAACGAATAATTTACTATAGACAGAGGAGGGTTAATATTATTTTTTTTAGGGAGTAGTTTATGATAGAGGCAGTAGGGTTATTATTATCTTTGTTCAGGTGTAGTTTTGTTGCCTCTCAAGTAAACTACTCCATAATAAATCTAATAATAACCCTGCTGCCTCAACAGTTAATCTACTCTGAAACAAAACTAATAATACTCCTGCTGCCTCGATCGTACACTGCTCCTGAACAAAGCTCATAATAACCTTGAGGTATTATTATTGAAGAGGCAGCAGGGTTATTATTACTTTTATTATGTAGTCGTTTAGTGCTGAGGCAGCAGGGTTATTATAATTTTTGTCAGGGAGTAGTAACTGAGGAGGCAGCAAGCTTATTATTCATTTTATTAGGGATTAGTTTACTGGAGAGGCTTGTAGAATTATTAATAGCTTAGATTAGATTAGATTAGATTACTTACAGTGTGGAAACAGGCCCTTCGGCCCAACAAGTCCACACCGCCCCGCCGAAGCGCAACCCACCCATACCCCTACATTTACTCCCTGCCTAACACTACGGGCAATTTAGCCTGGCCAATTTACCTGACCTGCACATTTTTGGACAGTGGGAGGAAACCGGAGCACCCGGAGGAAACCCACGCAGACACGGGGAGAACGTGCAAACTCCACACAGTCAGTCGCCTGAGGCAGGAATTGAACCCAGGTCTCTGGCGCTGTGAGGCAGCAGTGCTAACCACTGTGCCACCGTGCCGCCCACTTCTTTTGGGAGTAATTTACTTATGAGGCAACAGGGCTGGTATTAGTTTTGTTCAAGAGTAGTTTATTGAGGAAGCAGCAGTGTTACTATTCGTTTTGATCAGGACTAGTTTACTGGAGAAGTAACAGGGTTATTATTAGTTTTGTTCGGGAGTAGTTTATTATGGAGTCAGCAGGATTATTGTTACTTTGGTTCGGGAGAAGTTTACTGTTGAGACATCAGGATATTATGAGCACTGTTCAGAAGTAGTTTACTGATGAGGCGGCAGGGTTATTATTAGTTTTGTTAGAAGAAATTTACTAATGAGGTAGCAGGGTTATTATTCGTTTTGTTAGGGAGTAACTTACTGCAGAGGCAGCAGGTTTATTTTTAGTTTTGATCGTTAGTAGTTTACTGGAGAGGCAGCAGGGTTTATATAAGCTTTGTTCGGGAGTACTTTAATATAGAGTCAGCGGGGTTCATTTTCGCTTTGTAGCAAACTTTCTGCCTGTTTGTCCAATGTAATGTTTGCTACAGTCCTTGCAAGGTATTTTATAAATGATATTCATTTTGTTGGCTGTTTGTACAGAGTCTTCTAAGTTCTTCAGCCACTGTTTAACTTTGTTGGTAGGTTTGTGGGCTAGAATGATGCCAAGAAATCTGAGTAGTCTGGAAGTAATTTCAGAGATCTCTTTGATGTAGGGAGAAGTGACGTGGGCTTTTGGGCATGTTGTGTCTGCTTCTTTGGGTTTTTGAATACAGTGAGTAGGTATTTCTTTTATGCGTTTCATTGTTCCTCGGTGCTGTAGTGTGTGGCGGCTCTTTGAAATAATGTCCAAATGAAGCTGGATTTTTGAGTCTTAAGATGATTGCTTCCATTGTTCAGTATTTGGTACGTGCGTGTTGTTTTCCTGTCGATACACATTTGAAGTTCCCAACTGAGTGTCAGCTCGACTGTGACATCTAGGAATGGCAGAATGTTGTTGTTGATTAGATTGCAGGAGAGACATGCTCCTGTGAAAATGAGGGATAAAAATGACAAGATTAGGGAACCAAGGGTGACAGGTGAAATTGTGAGACTAGCTAAGAGGAAAAATAAAGAATACATAAGGTCTAGGTGACTGAAGACAGACAAAGTTTTGGAAGAATATCATGAATTTAGGACCAATCTGAAATGAGGAATTAAGAGGGCTAAAAGGGTTTATGAGATATCTTTAGCAAACAGGACAAAGGAAACCCCCAAAGCCTTTTTTTCATATATGAGGAACAAGCAGGTGACGAGAGAAAGGGTTGGCCCACTCAAGGACAAAAAGGAGGAAAGTTACACGTGGAGGCAGAGAAAATGGATGACATTCTTAATGAGTACTTTGCATCAGTATTCACCGAGGAGAGGGACGTGACAGATAGTGAGGTTAGGGATAGATATTTGAGTCCTCTAGGTCAAGTCATCATCAGGAAGGAGGAAGTGTTGGGTATTCTAAAAGGCATGAGGATGGACAAACCTCCAGGTCCAGATGGTTATTGCAGGAAGCGAGAGAGGAAATAGCTGGACCCTTAACAGCATCCTTAAACATGGGTGAGGTCCCGGAGGACAAGAGGTTTGCTCAAGCTGACCCTTGTTTAAGAAGGGTGCAGGGGTTATTCACATTATTATAGACAGATGAGCCTGACATCAGTGGTAGGAAGCTGCTGGAGAAGAGACTGAGGGTTAGGATCCATTGCCATTTGGAAGAAAATGGGCTTATCAATGATAGGCAACATGGCTTTGTACAGGGAAGGACGTGTCTTGCCAACTTAGTAGAATCAGATTTGGGGTGTTGCCTCCGAGGAGCGAGGGTTAGTGATGTCTCGCATCGTGTTTTTGGAATCCTATGGGTGAGGTTGGGGGTGGGAGGAGGAGCAGCCCCAAGTAGTGTTCCATATAAGCACGAATGACATAGGTAGGAGAAAGGATGGGGATTTAAGGCAGAAGTTCAGGGAACTATGGTGGAAGCTTAGAGCTGGACAGAGTTGTTATCTCTGGTTTGTTAACCATACCACATACTAGCGAGGTGAGTAATAGGAAGAGAGAGGAGTTGAACAGCATGTAGATAGGCCAATAAAGGGAGAAGTCACTTTAGATTTGGTACTGGTTAATGAACTAGTGTTAGATTTGGAGGGAGGTGAGCATTTTGGTGATAGCGATCACAATTCGGTTATGTTTACTTCAGTGATGGAAAGGGATAGTAATGTACCGCAGGCAAAGGTTATAGCTGTGAGATAGGCAATTGTGATGCAATTAGGCAAGATTTAGGATGCAGAGGAATGGGAAGGAAGGTACAGGGGATTGGCAATATTGAAATGTGTAGCTTGTTCAAGGAACAGCTACTGTGTGTCCTTGATAAGTATGTACCTGTCAGACAGGGAGGAAGTGTTCGAGTGAGAGAACCACGGTTTACTATAGAAGTTGAATCTCTTGTCAAGACACAGGCGGAGGCTTATGTGAGGATGAGACATAAAGGCTCACTTGGGGCGCTTGAGAGTTACAAGTTAGCCAGGAAGGACCTAAAGCGAGAGCTGAGAAGAGCCAGGAGGGGACATGAGAAGTCTTTGGCAGGTAGGATCAAGGAGAACACAACAGCTTTCTGTAGGCCAGTCAAGGACAGCAGTGGTAAGTTGTGCATGGAGTCCGCGGAGATAGGAGAGACACGAAATGAATGTTGAGGTTCATGAGAAGGAGGTGTTAGCACTTCTGAATAACGTGAAAATAGATTAATGCACTCGGCCAGATGGGATTTGTCCTCGGATTGTCTGGGAAGCTAGAGAGGAGATTGCAGAGCCTTTGGCTTTGATCTTAATGTTGTCTTTGTCTCCAAGAATAGTGCCATAAGACTGGAGGATCGCAAATGTTGCCCCCTTGTTCAAGAAGGGCCAACCCTGGTCATAATTGACCAGTATTGCAGAAATCACAGGAGTAGGTGATTTAGCGGTTTGGATCAGAACTTGGCTCACTGAAAAAAGACAAAGTGGTGGTTGATGGGAAATGTTCATCCTGGAGTTCAGTTGCTAGTGGTGTACAACAAGGATCTGTTTTGGGGTCATTGCTGTTTGTCATTTATAAAAATGACCTGGATGAGGGTGTGGAAGGATGGGATAGAGTCATAGAATCATAGAGATGTTCAGCATGGAAACAGACCCTTCGGTCCAACCCGTCCATGCCAACCAGATATCCTAACCCAATCTAGTCCCACCTGCCAGCACCCAGCCCATATCCCTCCAAACCCCTCCTGTTCATATACCAATCCAAATGCCTCTTAAATGTTGTAATTGTACCAGCCTCCACCACATCCTCTGGCAGTTCATTCCATACATGTACCACCCTCTGCATGAAATCGTTGCCCCTTAGGTCTCTTTTATATCTTTCCCCTCTAACCCTAAACCTATGCTCTCTAGTTCTGGACTCCCCCACCTCAGGGAAAAGACTTTGTTTATTTATCCTATCTATGCCCCTCATAATTTTTTAAGCCTCTATAAGGCCAGCTCTCAGCCTCCGACGCTCTAGGGAAAACAGCCCCAGCCTGTTTAGCCTGTCCCTGTAGCTCAAATCCTCCAACCTTGGCAACATCCTTGTACATCTTTTCTGAACCCTTTCAAGTTTCACAACATATTTCCGATTGGAAGGAGACCAGAATTGCATGCAATATTCCAACAGTGGCCTAACCAATGTCCTGTACATGAGCAATATGACCTCCTAACTCCTGTACACAATACTCTGACAAATAAAGGAAACTCCTTCTTCACTATCCTATCTCCCTGCAACTCCACTTTCAAGGAGCTATGAACCTGCACTCCAAGGTATTTTGTTCAGCAACACTCCCTAGGACCTTACCATTAAGCATAAATTTGCTTCCCCAAAATGCAGCACCTCGCATTTATCTGAATTAAACTCCATCTGCCACTTTTTAGCCCATTGGTCCATCTGCTCCAGATCTTGTTGTAATCTGAGGGAACCCTCTTCGCTGACCACTACACCTCCAATTCTGGTCTCATCTGCAAACTTACTAACTGTACCTCTTATGCTCGCAAAAGTGAGGATTGCAGATGCTGAAGTACCAGAGTTGAAAAATGTGGTCCTGGAAAAACACAGCAGGCCAGGCAGCATCCGAGGAGCAGGAGAATCGATTTTTCGGGCATAAGCCCTTCTTCAGGAATGAGGCTGGTGTGCCAAGCGGGCTGAGATAAAAGGTAGGGGGGAGGGAATTTCAGGGAGGGGTGCTGGGAATACGATAGGTGGAAGGAGGTGAGGGTGAGAATGATAGGCCGGAGATGGGCGTGGGGGGGCGGAGAGGTCAGGAAGAAGATTGCAGGTCAAGAGGGCAGTGCTGAATCCGAGGGTTGGGACTGAGATAAGGTGGGGGGAGGGGAAATGAGGAAGTTGGAGAAATCTACATTCATTCCCTGTGGTTGGAGGGTTCCTAGGCGGAAGATGAGGTGATCTTCCTCCAGGCGTTGTGTGGCCAGAGTCTGGGGATGGAGTCGGAAGGGGAGTTAAAGTGTTCAGCCATGGGGCGATTGGGTTGGTTGGTGCTGGTGTCCCAGATGTGTTCCCTGAAACGTTCTGAAAGCAGGCGGCCTGTCTCCCCAATGCAGAGGAGACCACATCGGTTGCAGCGGATACAGTAAATGATGTGTCTGGCGGTGCAGGTGAATTTGTGACGGATATAGAAGGATCCATTGGGGCCTTGGAGGGAGGTGAGGGCAGAGGTGTGGGCACAAGTTTTGCACTTCTTGCGGTTGCAGGGGAAGGTGCCAGGAGTGCAGGTTGGGTTGGTAGGGGGGGTGTGGAACTGATGAGGGAGTAGTCTCTCCTGAATGCTAATAGCGGTGGAGAGGGAAATATATCCCTGGTGGTGGGATCTGACTGGAGGTGGCGGAAATGATGGAGGATGATATGATGTATCTAGAAGTTGGTGGGGTGGAAGGTGAGGACCAGTGGGGTTCTGTCCTGGTGGCAATTGGAGGGGCGGTGTTCAAGGGCGGAGGTGCGGGAAGTGGAGGAGATGCGGTGGAGAGCATTGTCGACCATGTCGGACGGAAAATTGCGGTCTTTGAAGAAGGAGGCCATTTGAGTTGTTCGGTAGTGGACTTGGTCCTCCTGGGAGCATTTGCGGTGGAGGCAGAGGAATTGGGGATATGGGATGGCGTTTTTACAGGGGGCAGGGTGGGAGGAGGTGTAATCTAGGTAGCTGTGGGAGTCCGTTGGTTTGTAATAAATGTCTGTGTTGAGTCGGTCGCCCGAGATAGAAATGGAGAGGTCTAGGAAGGGGAGGGAGGAGTCTGAGACGGTCTGAGGAGGTAAATTTGAGGTCGGGGGTGGAAGGTGTTACTAAAGTGGCTGAACTCAGCCTCAGGCGACTGACTGTGTGGAGTTTGAACGTTCTCCCCGTGTCTGCGTGGGTTTTCTCCAGGTGCTCCGGTTTCCTCCCACCATCCAAAGATGTGCAGGTCAGGTGAATTGGCCATGCTAAATTGCCCGTAGTGTTAGGTAAAGGGTAAATGTTGGGGTATGGGTGGGTTGCACTTCGTCGGGTCGGTGTGGACTTGTTGGGCCGAAGGGCCTGTTTCCACACTGTAATTTAATCTAATCTAATCTAAACTGTTCAAACTCCTCGTGGGAGCATGAGGTAGCGCCGATACAGTTATCGATGTAGTGGAGGAAAAGGTGGGGGGTGTTGCCAGTGTAGCTGAGGAATATGGACTGTTCCACATATCCGATGAAGATGCAGGCGTAGCTGGGACCAATGCGGGTGCCCATGGCTTCTCCTTTGGTTTGGTGGAAGTGGGACGATTGGAAGAAGATGTATTAAGAATAAGGACCAATTCAGTCAGTCGATGGAGGGTGTCGGTGGAAGGGTACTGGTTGGGTCGGCGGGAGAGGAAGAAGCGTAGGGCTTGGAGGCCTTCAGGATGGGGGATGGAGGTGTACAGGGACTGGATGTCCATTGTGAAGATAAGGCGTTGGGGGCCGGGGAAGCGAAAATCATGGAGGAGTTGCAGGGCGTTGGGTGGTGTCCCGAACGTAAGTGGGGAGTTCTTGGACGAACGGGGACAGGACAGTGTCGAGGTATGCAGAGATGAGTTCGGTGGGGCAGGAGCAGGCTGAGATAATAGGTTGGCCGGGGCAGTCGGGTTTGTGGATTTTGGGCAGGAGGTAGAAACGGGCGGTGCGGGGTTGTGGGACTGCGGTTGGAGGTGGTGGATGGGAGATCTCCTGAGGTGATGAGTTATGGATGGTCTGGGAGATGATGATTTGGTGTTGGAAGGTGGGATCATGGTCAAGCGGGCAGTAGGAGGAGGTTTCCGAAAGTTGGCGTCTAGCTTCAGTGGTGTAAAGATCGGTGCGCCAAACAACCACTGCGCCTCCCTTGTCTGCCGGTTTGATGGTGAGGTTGGGGTTAGAGCGGAGGGAGTGTTGTGAGGGTGAGAGGTTGGAGTGGGTGAGAGGGGTGGACAGGTTGAGGCAGTCAATGTGGCGGCGGCAGTTGGATATGACGAGATCGAGGGCGAGTAAGAAGCCAGCACAGGGTGTCCAGGTGGATGGGATGTGTTGGAGGCGGGAGAAGGGGCCATCAGAGGGTGGGCGAGACTCCTTGTTGAAGAAGTACGCGTCACTCACCGGCTCAAGGACCATGCCTCCCCCACATCGATCTCCGCCCCACGACAAACACCGCCCCCATGATTAACTCCACCCCCACTCCCAGCTCCAGCCCCACACTAGGTCGTAGCTCACAGCCCTGCTGTATTTTCATGATCCCTCCAGACCTCCCCCTCTCTGAGCAGAGGCCGCACCTTCATCCTCTACACTCCTGGGTCAGTGAGTTCGACATGCAGCTAGATATCGAGCATATCTTCTGCCGCCTTCCACTGACACCCTCCTTCGACTGGCTAAACTGGTCCTAACTCTTAACTCGTAGGATATGTGGAACAGTCCATCTTCCGCTGCTACACTGGCATCAATGACTGTATCGGCGTTACCTCGTGCTCCCAAAAGGACGTTGAACAGTTCATCCACTTTACTAACACCTTCCACCCACGATCTCAAATTTACCTGGACCGTCTCAGACTCCTCCCTCCCCTTCAGAGACCTCTCCATTTCTATCTCGGGTGACCGACTCAACACGGACATTTACTACAAACCGACGGACTTCCACAGATACCTAGACTAAACCTCCTCCCACCCTGCCCCCTGTGAAACGCCATCCCATATTCCCAATTCCTTCGTGTCCGCTGCATCTGCTCCCAGGAGGGCCAATTCCAAGACTGAACAACCCAGATAGCCTCCTTCTTCAAAGACCGCAATTTCCCCTCCGACGTGGTTGATGATGCTCTCCACTGCAACTCCTCCACTAGTCCTCACCTACCACCCCAGCCACCTCCATCGTATCGTCCTCCGTCATTTCCGCCACCTCCAAATAGATCCAACCACCAAAAATATATTTCCCTCCCCTCCCCTATCAGCATTCAGGAAAGGCCACTCCCTCCGCAACTCCCTCGTCAGGTCCACACCCCCCACCAACCCAACCTCCACTCCCGGCACCTTCCCCTGCAACCACAAGAAATGCAAATTGTGCACCCACACCTCCACCCTCACTTCTCTCCAAGGCCCCAAGGGATCCTTCCATATATGTCACAACTTCACCTACACCTCCACACACATCATTTACTGCATCTGCTGCACCCGATGTCGCCTCCTATACATTGGGGAGACAGGCCATCTACTTGCGGAACGTTTTAGAGAACACCTCTGGGACACCTGCACCAACCAACCCACCCGCCCCGTGGCTGAACACTTTAACTCCCCCTCCCACTCCTCCAAGGACATGCAGGTCCTTGGCATCCTCCATCGCCAGACCATGGCAGCATGACGCCTGGAGGAAGAGCGCCTCATCCTACGCCTAGGAATCCTCCAATCACAAGGGATGAATGCAGATTCCTCCAGCTTCTTCATTTCCCCTCGCCCCACCTTATCTCAGTCCCAACCCTCAGACTCAGCACCACCTTCTTGACCTGCAATCTTCTTCCTGACCTCTCCTCCCCCACCCCCTCTCCAGCCTATCACACTCACCTTTACCTCCTTCCACCTATCGTATTCCCAACACCCCTTCCCCAAATCCCCTCCCTACCTTTTACCTTAGCCTGTTTGGCACACCTTCCTCATTCCTAAAGAAGGGCTTATGCCTGAAACGTCGATTCTCCTGCTCCTTGGATGCTGCCTGACCTGCTGCGCTTTTCCAGCAACATATTTTTCAACTAAATGTTCCAGGATATAGATGCTTCAAACAGGAAAGGGAGGGAAGTAAAAGATGGTGGGGGGGGGGGGGGGGGGGTGTGTGGAGTTGCATTGCTGGTCATGGACGATATCACGGCTGTGCTGAAGAAGGACACTAAGGAGGGCTTGGGTCGTGAGGCATTATGGGTGGAGCTGAGAAATAAGAAGGGTGCAGTTACAGTGTTGGGGCTGTACTATAGGTCTACCAACAGTGAGCGTAAGGTAAAAGAACAAATAGGTCAATAGATTATGGAAAGATGTAGAGGCAACAGGGTCGTGGTGATGGAAAATTTTAATTTTTCCAATATTGACTGGGATACACTTAGCATCAGAGGTCTGAATGGGGTAGAATTTGTAAGAAGCGCCCAGGAGAGTTTTCTAGAACAGCATGTCAATAATCCAACAAAGGAAGGGGCTATATTGGACTGGGTATTGGGGATGGGCCATACTGGTGGGAGAAGTTCCAGTGGGGGATTTCTTTGGGAACAGTGAACACAATTCTGTAAGTTTTAGAATACTCGCAGTGAAAGATGAGAGTGGTACCAAGGGAAGAGTACTAAACTGGGCCAAGGCCAATTATATCAAAAATAAGCAGGAGCTGGGAAATGTGGATTGGACACAGCTTTTGAAGAGAAGTCCACGTTTGATATCCAGGAAGCATTCAATGATAGTTTCAAGATTGTGCAGGATAGGCATGTCCCGTTGAATGCAAGGGATAGGAAAGGCAAGATTAATCTGGATCACGTTGATGCAGAGAGTGGTAAGGTCGTGGAATGCCCTACCTGTTAATGTAGTCAACTCAGCCACATTAGGGAGATGTAAACAATCCTTCAATAAGCACATGGATGATTTTGGGACAGAATAGGGGGACGAGCTGAGAATAGTTCACGGGTTGGCGCAACATTGAGGGCTGAAGGGCCTGTTCTGCCCTGTATTGTTCTATGTTCTATGACATAAGTAGGGAAGATGTGTTGGGTAGGTTAGAGGTTTTTAAGGTGGACCAATCCCCAGCACCGGATGGGGTCGATCCCAGGTTGCTTAAGGAGGCGAGAGAGGAAATAGCTGGGGCCCTGACAGTTATCTTTGTAGTGTCCATAAACACAGGTGAGGTGCCAGAAGACTGGAAGGTTGCTCATGTTGTCCCTCTGTACAGGAAGGGTAGCAGGGATATTCCAGGTAATTACACACCAGTGACCCTGATGTCAATGGTGGGAAAGTTGCTGGAGAAGGTAATGAGGGATAGGATCTATTTATATTTAGGCAGGAATGGGCTTATCAGTGATAGGCAACATAGGTATATGTTGGGGAGATCATGTCTTATCAACTTAATAGAGTTCTTTGAGGAAATTAAAAGGTTGATTGATGAAGGAAAGGCTGTTGATGTCATATACATGGACTTTAGTTGAGGAATAGCAGAAAACATAAGGGACTGTCAAGGAATACAGCAGAATATAAATAGACTGGAGAGCTGGGCGGAAACGTGGCAGATGGTGTTCAATCTCGACAAATGCGAAGTGATGCACTTAAGAACGTCTAATTCTTGAGCGAATTATACACTGAACAGAAGAGCCTTGGGAAAAGTTGATGAGCAGAGAGATCTGGGAGTGCAGATTTATTGTACCCTGAAGATTGCTGCACAGGTAGTTAGAGTGGTCAAGAAGGCATGCGGTAAGCTTGCCTTCATTGGACTGGGTATTGAGTCGAAGAGCTCGCAGCATTGTTAACATTGTACAAGACATTGGTTCCGCCACAATTGGAATACTGTGTACAGTTCTGGTCGCCACGTTACCAAAAGGATGGGGATGCTTTGGAGAGGGTGCAGAGAAGGTTTGCGAAGATGTTGCCAGGTATGAAAGGTGCTAGCTATGAAGAGAGGTTGAGTAGGTTAGGATTGGTTTCCTTAGAAAAAAGGAAATTGAGGGGGGACCTGATTGAAGTTTATAAAATCATGAAGTGTATCGAGAAGGTAGATAGAGACAAGCTTTTTCCCATGGTGAAGGATTCAATAACGAGAGGTCACGCTTTAAAGGTGAGAGGTGAAACATTTAAGCGGGATACACGTGGCAAGTACTTAACACAGAGGGTTGTAGGTGCCTGGGATAAGAGACCGCAGAGGTGGTAGAGGCAGGCATAGTAGATTCATTTAAGGTGCATCTGGACAGATGCATGAGTCGGTGGGGAACAGAGGGATACAGATGCTTAGGATTTGGGTGAGAGGTTTAGAGAATAGATTTGGATTAGCTCAGGCTTGGAGGGCTAAAGGGCCTGTTCCTGGGCTCTAAATTTTCTTTGTTCTTTGTTCTAATCAGTTCTTGCCTTTCCAAATGCATGTAAATCCTCTCCTTCAGGATTCCCTCCAACAGCCTGCCCACCGCTGATGATAGATAGGAAAAGAAAGAGGGGAAAGGGAGACAGTAGCAGGGAGAGAGTGATTTTCAGATAAGTGAGGGAATGACCAAGTGAGGGGGCTGGGTGTAGTGGGGAGGAATGAGGGGGAAGGGTGAGAAGACGAGGAGAGAGGCGAGAGACAGCGTGGGGAGAGAGTGACTGGGGAGAGCAACTGAAGGCAATTTGTGTTGGGAAATGTACAGTGAGAATTAACCAGAGTAAGTTAGCTCGGTTGGCTACCAGGTTTTAAAACAAACAAAAATGTATGCACAAAAATACAGATGAAACAGAAAGAACAGAACACAGAATACCCACAGAACTCAGTCTGTCCAAACTAGACCTAATTATGTTGTTCCAAAAATGCACAAAGTTTTAATAAACAAACCACTTGAACAGAGAGTAAAACTGAAACAGAGGCTTACAGGTCAAAGTTCGAAGGGCTGAAGGGGACAGAGTTCAACAGACTGTTTCACACACAGCTTCTGCTTCACTGACTCAACTTCAGCTTCTGGGACTGACCATTCCCCTTTCATTATACAGGTTACTGCTAAAACATGAAAGCTTTGGCCTAAAGTCTCATCTGTTAACATATAAACAAAATGGCCTCCCAATTCCCTTTTCATCTCTGTACCCAGCTGATTCGGAGCCCGGAGAGTTTTATGACCCATTGAAAAACTCAAGGACATGATATTCTTAATGGACCATCTTTGTAACAGAGTATAAAAATTGAAAAGTATTTGAATAGAATTCTGTTCAGCCACATTACTGGTCACCACACCACTAGAAGTTTATGGAGGATTTAGAGTGGGTAGAGAAAGGGGATACCTCAGTCTTGATCGGTTTGGACGGCATTATCTATGAGGAGAGATTGAACAAAATTAGCTTGTTTTCACTTGAACGTCAGAGGTGAAGGGCAGTATCATAGAGGTTTTTAAAATTATGAAAGGCATGGATAAAATGGACAGATGAAGACCTTTTTCCCAGGGGAAATATCAACTCCTGGGTTAAATTAAAAGAGGAAACGTTTAAAGGAGGCAACTTTCTTTTCAAACACAGAGTTAGTAAGTACATGGAAAGGGCTGGTACAGGAAGTGCTGAAGGTGGATGGAACAGTACCGTTTAAGAATTATCTTGACAGATATATGAACAGGCAGCGAATAAAAGAACATGGAAGCAAAAGTCTTTAGTTTAGAAAGTCACCACGTGTTGGCACAGTCTCGGTTCTCTGTTTGTTTGCTGTAATGTCTTTTTTTTGGTTTGTTCATTGACAGCACAGCAGGAATGTCACACTGTATCTGACCCCATGCTGTCCATGACCTGAGATTGTTTCAGGGGACAGCTGAGACAGAACTTGAATTTGTATCTTACCCCGGACTGTCCCTGTCCTTCAGTGCTAGATGAGGACAGTCCAGAGAGAACTTGATTCTGTATGTAAAGCTTTGTCCCTGCCCTAGGAGTGTTTTAACGAAGGACAGTAGGGAGGGATCTTAAATTTCTCTCTTACCACATGCTGTAATTGTTCTGAGATTAGTTCATGGGTCAATGTCAATGGAGTTTAACTTTCAGTTTAAAAGAACAAATTGCAACTTTATTTTCAGATTTAAACAAACAGAACTTTCTGTTGTGTATAACTCTGTGTGATATGTATCCTGAAGTGGTGGGGATAGTCAGAGTGTGAGCTTTATTCTGTGCCTAATACTGTGCTGTAATTCTGCTGGGAGTGTTTGATGGAGGACAGTAAAGAGTTAGTTCTAATTTGTGAGTAGTTCATACTGTACATGTCCCGAGGAGAGTTTGATGGGGACAGTGTAGGGAGTGATTTAATCAACACCAAACCCTGTGCTCAATGTGGCTTGAGTATTCGACAAGCGCCAGTGCAGTGGGAGGTTCAGTCTGCATCTAAACCCGTGCTCTACCTGTCATGGCATACACTAACATATAGACAGACCTGGACATGCAGGGCCACAGTTCATGAAAAGTGGCAACACAAGTGGCCAGGCGGATTCAGAAGGCATATAGCATGCTTGCTTTTATTGACCGTGGCATCGAGTACAAGATTTGGCAAACCATGTTTTTTTCTTTATTCATTCACGGGTTGAGAGCATCGCGATCCAGGCACATTTATGGCCCATCCTTAATTGTCCAGAGGGTAGTTAAGAGTCAAAGACATTGCAGTGGGTCTGGAGACACGTGTAGGCCAGACCAGGTAAGGATGGCAGTTTCCTTCCCTAAATGACATTAATGAACCAGGTGGGTTTTTTTTCAAAAAGCGACAATGACTTCCTCGTCATCGTCGATTCTTAATTCCAAATATTTGTTGAATTCAAATTCCACCATCTGCCGCACGGGGATTCAAACCCAGGTCCCCAGCACATTCTCTGAATTTCTGGATTAATAGTCCAGGGATAATACCAGGAGGTCATTGTCTACCCCATAGCTGGTTAAAGCTGGTTAAAGCCCTTGTTCGATCGAACTTGGAGTATTGTGTGCAGTTTTGGTCACTACACTACCAGAAGGGCATGGAAGCTTTGGAAAAATGCAAAGAAGTTTCATCAGGATGTTGCCCGGTATCGAGGGCATTGACAATGAGGAAAGGCTAAAAAGGTGAGGATTGATTTCACTGGAAAGACTGTGGTCTGAGGGGAGACCTGATTGCTGTCCACAAAGTTGAGAGAGGCAGAGGATGGGTAATCAGAGACAATATTCCAGAGGTGAGTTTTTTTTACAATATGGCACAGGTTCAAGATGAGAGTGGGAAAGGTTAAGGGAGATGTGCAAGGGAAGTTGTTTACACAGTGTGGCAGGAGCCTCGAATGCTCTACCAGGACAGATGGTAGAAGCAGGCACATTGTCGATATTCAAGAGACATTTGGATGGTGTCATTAATAGTGGAATAGAGGGATATGGACCGAACAAGGGCAGAAGGTTTTGTTATTTAGTTTAGTGAGAGCGTAATGATCGGCACAGGCTTGGAGGGCTGAAGGGCCTGTTACTGTGCTGTCCTTCTGTTTTGTTCTTGGTTTTGATATGATGAGGAACATGCACAATGAGCTTTATTCCAGTTCTAATGCTTTGGTGACGTGTCCTGGGAGTGTTTGATGGACAACAATACTGGTGGAGCGTAACTCTGTCTCTTATGTCGTACTGTACCTGTCCTTCAGTGTTTAATAAGGCTAGTATAGATAGAGTTTAATTTGTGTCTAAAACAGTGTCATACCTGCCTAAAAGTGTTTGATGAACTCCAAGCAGAGACAGCTTTAAACTGTATTAGACACACTGTTGTGTCTGTAATGGGAGTGTTTCATGGGAACGGAAGAGATTCGGATTTAATATGAATCTAACTCCATGAAGTACCTGGCCAAAGAGTGTTTGATGGAGGAGTGTTTAGATGGAGCGTTAATTTGAATCTAACTGCATGCTGTACATGTGCTGCGATAGTTTGATAGGGACGGTTTGGGAGATGACTTCATCAATACCTAACTGAGCGTTCAGCATGGAGTGGGAACTTGAAAATGGTTAGTGCAGGATGAGTTCTACTTAGCACCTCACCCTGCGTGGACCTAAAAAAGATTGATGGAGAAAAATGTACAGCGAGATGCAATCTATATCTATCCTTGTGCTGTCATTGTCCTGCGATTGTTTGATGGGAACAGTGGGTGTTGGTGTTGGTGTTGGTGTTGGTTGAGGGGGCAAGAGTTAATGACTCTCAAAATTCATGCTGTTTGCATCAAACATTCCCACGCCAGGTATATCATGGAGTTATGTAAAAGTTAAATTCCCAGCTCTTCAGAGGGAGGTTTAATCTGTATTTCACCCTGTGCTATAATTGTGTTTGGAGTGTTTGATGAGGACAGTGAGGTGTGGAAAAGGTGAATATCTGAACATGCTGAACACGGCCCAGGAATTTGTAAAGGGCCTGTGTATGGAGAGCTTTACACTGTATGTAACCCAAAGCTGCACCTGTCCCCGGTGAGTTTGTTGGGGACATTTTGGCTCCTGATTTAATCAATCCCTAACTGAATACTGAACACACCTGGGAGTTTGAAAAGGCCTCACAAAGAGAGTGCTTTCTTCTCTCTGTAAATCCATGCTATCGTTGTTTTCAGTTCTTGATTGCTAGTGTTAGTACAGCTTTACCATGTATGTAACCCCGTGTCCACGGAATGTTTGATTGGGACAACAGAGATAGTGCTTCAATTTCTATCTAACTTCGTGCTGAAACTGCCCTGAGATTGTTTGATCAGGACAGTGTAATGGGAGATATTATCCCACATTGAACATTGTGTCAGACTCTCCTTGAGTGTTTGATGTGAACAGGGTGCGGTGGGTCCTCTGACTGCTTGATGAGTGACAGTGCAGATGGAGATTTAATTTGAACCCAATCCTTATTGATCCTGTCCTGGACATACTTGGTGGTGACAATGCAGAGGAAGTTTTGGTTTACAGCTAATGCTACACTGAATCTATCCTGGGAATGTTTGATGGGGGACAATGTCAACAATTTAAAAATGTAAAAGCAAATGTACTTTCAGGTTAAAAAAGTAGAGCCTGAACATGACTTGCGTATTTGAAAATAACGAGGGGTGGGGATGCTCTACTCTCTATCTAAATCCACGTTTTATCTGTATAGAAGTGTTTAATGGGGACAGTGCAGAATGAACTTTACTCTGTCTCTAATCCCATGCTTTACTGTCCTTCAGTGTTTGATGTGGACAGTGCAGAGTTTATATCTAACACTGTACTGTAGCTATCCAGAGATGTGGCCATTATAGAGACATGGATCGAGCAGGGACATGAACGGTTGTTACAGATTCCCCGGATTTAGATTTTATAGGAAGAACAGATAAGATGGTAAAATGGGGTCGGTGTGGCATTGTTCGTCAAGGATAATATTAGGGTGGCAGTAAGGAGGTTTGAGGAGTCGTCTACTGAGGTAGTATGGGCTGAGATTAGAAAACAGGAAATGAAAGGTTACCCTGATGGGAGTTTTCTATAGGCCTCCAGAGGTGTAGAGGAAAGGACAGCAAAGATGATTCTGGATAGGAACGAAAGTAAAAGGGTAGTTGTTTTGGGGTCTTGAACTTTCCAAATATTGGCTGGAAATACCACAGTTCGAGTATTTCAGATGGGTCAGTTTTTTCCAATCTATGCAGGACGGTTTCCTGACACAGTATGTCCATAAGCCAACCAGGGATGAAGTCACATTGGATTTGGTACTGGGTAATGAACCGGGCCAGGTATTAGATTTGGAGGTAGGTGAGCATTTTTTGTGACAGCGACCACAATTTGGTTATGTTTACTCAAGTGATGGAAAGGGATAGGTAAATAATGCAAGGCAAGAGTTATTGCTGGGTGAAAGGC
Organism: Chiloscyllium punctatum; assembly: GCF_047496795.1. Lineage (NCBI taxonomy): Eukaryota > Metazoa > Chordata > Chondrichthyes > Orectolobiformes > Hemiscylliidae > Chiloscyllium > Chiloscyllium punctatum. The sequence continues at coordinate 32,797,812 of NC_092771.1, forward strand.
AATTATAAAGTGATGAGACAAGATTTAGGATGCATAGGATGGGGAATGAAACTGCAGGGAATGAGCACAATTAAAGTTTGGAGCATATTCAAGGAACAGCTGCTATGTGCCTTTGATAAGTATGTCCCTGTCAGACAGGGAGGAAGTAGTCAAGCGAGGGGGCCGTGGTTTACTGAAGAAGTTGAATCTCTTGTAAATCGGAAGAAGGAAGTTTATGTGAGGATGGGACATAAAGGCTCAGTTAGGGCGCTTGAGAGTTACAAGTTAGCCAGAAAGGACCTAAAGCGAGAACTGAGAAGAGCCAGGAGGGGACATGAGAAGCTATTGGCAGACAGGATCAAGTAAAACTCTAAAGCCTTCTGTAGGTAGATCAGGAACAAAAACATTACTCGCGAAAGATTAGGGCTAGGATAGTTGTGGGACATTGTGTGTGGTCTTTGAGGAGACGGGGCAAGTGCTAACTGAATATTTTTCCTCAGTATTCACACTGGGAAACGACAATGTTGTTGAGGAGAATAATTAGATACAGGCTACGAGACTAAAAGGAATTGAGGTTCACAAGGAGGAGGTATTAGCAATTCTGGAGAGTGTGAAAATAGATAAGTCCCCTGGGCCAGATTGGATTTAACCTCAGATTCTCTGGGAAGCCAGGAGAAGATTGCAGAGAGTTTCGCTTTGATCATTCAGTCACTATTATCTGCAGGAATAGTACCAGAAGACTGGAGGATGACAAATGTTGTTCCCTTGTTCAAGAACGGAAGGGAGACAATCTCAGTAATTAAAGACCTATGAGCCTTACTTCGTTTGTGGTTTAAATGTTGGAAAAAGTTATAAGATATCGGATTTATAATCATCTAGAGATGAATAAGTCAACATGGTTTTGTAAAGGGTAGCTCATGCTTAACTAACCCTATTAAGTTCTTTGACATGGTGACCAAACAGATGGATGAGAGTAAAGCAGTTGATGTGGTGTGTATGGATATCAATAAGGCTTTTGGTAAGGTTCCCTAGGCTATTGCACAAAATACAGAGGCATGGGATTGTAGGTGATTTAGCAGTTTGGTTCAGAAATTGGCTAGCTGAAAGAAGACAGAGGGTGGTGATTGATGGGAAGTGTTTATCCTGGAGTTCAGTTACTCGTGGTGTACTGCAGGAGTCTGTTTTGGGACCACTGCTCTTTGTCATTTTTATAAATGACCTGGATAAGGGAAAAGAAGGATGTGTTAGTAAATTTGCGGATGGCACTAAGGTTGGTGGAGTTGTGGACAGCGCTGAAGGATTTTGCAGGTTCCAGAGGGACATAGCCAAGCTTCAGAGCTGGGCTGAGAGGTGGCAAATGGAATT